>NW_024736071.1:5265537-5583136 GCF_018991925.1 Homarus americanus | reverse complement strand
CTGTTTTTTAAATGCCTGGATAAACAAATGGTCCCCAGTGGATGGAAAGTGGCTTATGTGAGTCTATCTTCCAAGAAGGGCGATCGTCCTCCACGAACAACTATAGACCAGTGAGCCTGACCAGCATAATATGTAAAGTACTTGAGAGTATTATCAGAGATGCCGCAATGGAACATCTACTACGAAACAACCTTGTAAAGATTGCCAACACGGTTTTATGGGGCGCTCTTGCTTAACACAATTGCTCAAGGTATTGGATATTTGGACCCATATTCTGGAATGGGGTGGTAATATCGACAATATTTACCTAGATTTTGCCAAGGCTTTCGACAGTGTACCCACAAAGGCTGAAAATCAAACTGGAAGGGTACGGAATTCGGAAATGTCCTAGCGTGGATAGAGACTTTCTACATGACCGCAAGCAGTGTGTGGTGATTAATGGCACGAAATCATCATCTGTACCTGTAACAAGTGAGTAGTACCACAGGGGCAGTGTATTGGGCCCGCTGTTGTTTGTTTGTTTCATAAATGACATGCCTGACTGCTACCTCCTCCATACAAATGTTTGCCGATGACGCCAAGTTATTTCGGGAAATTAGAACCAAGCGGACTGAAGAGCTGCAGAAGGACCTCTGTGGGCTCCAGGAATGGTCAGAAGAAATGGCTGCTGAGATTCAATGTCACAGAAGTGTAGAGGATGCACCTGGGGCGTACCAACAGTAAGGAGGCGTATCATATGTCCCAACAGGATGAAGAAACTGCACTAGTTGAGACTGTGTGTGAGAAGGACCTAGGTGTGTATGTTGACAATGAGCTGAAGTTCTCAGGCCATTGTGAGAAGAAAATCAGGCAAATAAATTATTGGGTCTTATAAGAAGGTCGTTCAGATATCTAGACGGTCCGTCCTCGTAACGATCTTCAGGGTGAAGTGCTTCCCCCATCTGGGTACTGTCACCCCATCTGGTCCCCGGATATGCTAGGGACTGTCAGTTGGTTGAAAATGTTCAAGGAGGGCCACCAGACTGGTGCCTGCACTTCGGCACCTCAGCTACCTGAGAGATTGGAGCGCCTGAACTTGCCTGGCTTATACTACAGACGGGCAAGGGGACCTAGTTGGGGTGTATAAGCATCTCAGGGGGCACTACTCAGTTGATTGTCCTTACTTGGAGCTGGTGGACGCTCGCCCCACAAGGGGTCACAGCTCAAGATTGAAGAAGCCGCAAGTCCAGAAAACCGTGAGGGCAAACTTTTCGGAGTGAGGGTTGTAAACTCTTGGAACAATCTACCAGAGAGTGTTGTGACGGCACCGAGTGTGAGGCTCTTTCAAAAAAGACTTGACCACACTGGAGCGGGTTCAGGTACATTCAGGAGCCGGTGCATGCCCAATGTTGCCAACAGTGCGTGACAGAGACGTGACCGATCGCCGGGCGGCTACGAGGCCGATCTTTTGGTGAAGAATTATAAATGAAAGACGTGACCGATCGCCCAAAGCGGCTAACAAGCCGATCAGTGGCGAAGGAGGATAAAAATAAAAGTAAAAAAAGCTCTTGTGAGAGGGCGGTTCTCGAGCTGCCACCAATGTGAGGGGGCGGTTTCTTTCTCTGTTTCTACACCACCCTCATCTTACTTACTTCTCTTAGTTCTTACTCTTACTCAGTTCCGTCACCTATTCTTGGGTAGCATGGACATTCTTTTGGTAGTATGGTCATTCTTTTCGTAACATGGTCGAGGGTCTAGGCACGTGAGTATGGTAATTTTGGTATCAGGTCACTTGGATGGAAATAAAGGTAAAATACTGTGGGAGAAATGAATACACCTAAAGTACTTCTAAAAACAAATTTATTAATATGCAATCAATGGGGGAAAGATATTGTATTAATCATATACCGTATATATATATATATATATATATATATATATATATATATATATATATATATATATATATATATATATATATATATATATATATATATATATATATATATATATACAGTTGTACCCCACTTAACGCGGTCAATTGAACCCAGAGGGTCCCGCGTTAAGTGAAAACCGTGTTAAGGGAATAACAGAACATATGGGATTAATTCCAATAGAACCCAGCCCGACCCCCAAACTCCACTTTTTGACGACAAATAACTATGTTGTAGTAAAAATAACATCTTAATTTTATGATGGTACATGCACACAATTAATACTTAAGAGAAATACAGTCGCCAAGTTAATGTCCATTCAAATAATGGACTCAACTCCCTCCCCCTCTTCTCACACTACACTCACTGGCTCTTCCCTCTGAGAAATTTTTGGGGGAAAACCAGGTATAGTAATAAATAATTCCTCAAACTAAAGTTAGGATAATATAATTGACATTGCTGGATTCCTTGTAAGACCAGGAATATTTTGAATATAAATGTCATATATTTTTCACAAAAGATAACATAATTACCTAGAGAACAATATTTATCTAAAAATTGTATGTTTAATGCAAAATATATGTTGTTTATATTCAAAATGATCACCAAATTATAAGAATTCCAGCAATGTAAATTATATTCTGGCTGGGTAATTTGTATGAATTTTATGAGCTAAAATAAATATCTTCAGTTAATAAAAAAAAAATATATTCTTCGACACTATCTGTCAATCAAAGTACCCCACCTTGCCTTCCCCCCCTCTTCCAACCGCGTGGTCAGTCCCAACCCTCCCCCCACCCCCCACCAATCCTCCATTCAAGAGTTTTTAACATTTAGTATTAAATAATACCTCAGATTAAAGTTAGGATAATATAATTGACATTGCTGGATTCCTTGTAAGACCAGGAATATTTTGAATATAAATGTCATATATTTTGGACAAAAGATAACATAATTACCTAGAGAACAATTTTTATCTAAAAATTGTATGTTTAATGCAAAATATATGTTGTTTATATTCAAAATGATCACCAAATTATAAGAATTCCAGCAATGTAAATTATATTCTGACTGGGTAATTTGTATGAATTTTATGAGCTAAAACAAATATCTTCAGTTAATAAAAAAAAAAATAATTCTTCACTGGGTAACAGATGGTCGGTCGGTCCCTCCCTCCCCCCCACCCCCCACCAACCGTCCCAAGGAGATGTGTGGGATAACCACTAAATTTTAATAAATAATACCTCAAACTAAAGTTAGGATAATATAATTGACATTGCTGGATTCCTTGTAAGACCAGGAATATTTTGAATATAAATGTCATATATTTTGCACAAAAGATAACATAGTTACCTAGAGAAATATTTTTATCTAAAAATTGTATGTTTAATGCAAAATATATGTTGTTTATATTCAAAATGATCACCAAATTATAAGAATTCCAGCAATGTAAATTATATTCTGGCTGGGTAATTTGTATGAATTTTATGAGCTAAAACAGGCAGTCAGGCAGGGTGGCGGTGAAACCTAAAATAGCTCGAGCCGACACCACCTATGTATATGATGAAAATGAAAAGTTATATATATATATATATATATATATATATATATATATATATATATATATATATATATGGCAAATCATCAGAAAGCGCGGATCTAGGTATATGCTGATAACTTCGTTTTCTTTTCTTCTGTATATATATATATATATATATATATATATATATATATATATATATATATATATATATATATATATATATATATATATATATATATATATATATATATATATATATATATATATATATATATATATATATATATATATATATATATATATATATATATATATATATATATATATATATATATATATATAACATTTTTGTTAAAGAAGCAGAATCAAAGAAAACTTTGCAAGGAAATGGCTCAAAAATCAAGGAAGAGCAGAGCGGCCTTTCAGCAACAAAAACAGAAGTGTTTACTCTCCCTGAAAAACTAGCTGATGCAGTTAAAACTAAGAAAAAACCAAAACCAAATGGATGAACATTACATGGGAGAGAACACTGAATATTTTGTTTGTATATTATACAAAATCATATTCCATGATATATTATATCATGGAACATGATTTTTTTCTTATTATTATAGTATTACATAATGCTATTGAAACCCCAGTTGCTGGTGCATTAAGAGATAAATCCTTCTGGTAAGTAATACATTCTTAATTCTCACGCAATACAGTGCAAAAAAGCTTACCTTTTTCATTTTCTCTCAATAATGATGCACAAATAAAAATATTAAACAAATTTAAGTTTAGTAACAACTAAAATTTGCAAAGGAATTAATACTATACGCATGAAAAATATTGTTGCAATAAACATACATGTTTAATTTTGGGTACTGTGTATTTTAACTATTAGGCACTCACAATATGAGTAACAATGTGAGAAATTAAGTTAAATATGGTACAAACTTCCCAGGTAGGTGCATCCCAGAACCACCCCAGCTGAAAAAAAGTTCGTCTTTATCAAGACCTAATCACATCCCTGAGATTATCAACTTTCCCTGCCTATGAGCTGTATGTTGTTATGGTCAGAGTTGATTGAGAGGAAAGGCTAGTTGTACAGTATGTGCTAATCCTCCTAATGTTAATGGTTAGGGAAGACTGCTGGAGATATGATTGATGAGTATTGGAGTGAAGGAGGGAAGATTGGTGATATGAATTAAAACTACTTAAGTAATGTATAAGTGGGAGAAACTTGACTAGAACTTAAAACTTTACTGTACTGAAGCAGAAGAGTGAGGGAGGACCTTAGATTAGACTGAAGTTATATATACGAGTGAGAGAAGGATTTGTGCTACTTAATCTGCACTGGATTTATTTCCTTCATTTCTTCCATATCCTAGGGTCAGGTTTCACTTTGTCTGAACCAAACCAAAAAGAGTCATCTTTTGACTCCATCCGACTCAAGGAATTTCATCTATCAACTAGAATCAACCAAGTAAAATCCAGTGTAAGCAAATAGAAATGAGATTGTAGAAAAAGATGGAAGACTTTTCTGTACATGTATTTTAATGGTTTATTATAAGAATATCTGTACTGTATTGGTGTAGCGTTTCTATTGTCTCTTTTCATCAGTCATATATACAATAGTCACTTACCAATGTAATTTGAAGAATCATGAACTGCATTTGCCCCCATTCCCCCACTCCTTTAGGACGGGGGTCAGAAGTCTGTTCTGGGAAGTACCTTACTCTCGGAACATTATATCTCTGTTCTACATGATTCGGACATTTCTGTATCTGGAATAAGGAGCTTCCTGGAGGAGGTAACTGATCCTAGGAGAAGCATTTGGAAGTTTGTGTCTCGGAAGTCAGCGTAAGGCTGCTTCGGATCCCTTTTTTTTAAGAGTTTGGAATTCCTCATCCAGGAAGTGCCAAACCTAGAACAAGGAGAGCCGGTCCTGAACTTGGTTAGCCTTTTTTTATCCTTTTGAGATGGGGTCAGGAGGCTTCTTCCAAGAGGTAAATGGCTTTTGGACCAGCATGTTTGTTTGTCCAGTGGTTCCAGAAGTCAGGATCCTCTTGGGGGAGAACCCTGGCCCTCGGACCTGGCATCACCCAGGTTCAGGGAGTGGTGGTGTTGTTGGTAGTGAGTGGTGAGTGTTGTTGGTAGTGAGTGGTGGTGTTGTTGTTGGTGAGTGTTGTTGGTAGTGAGTGGTGGTGTTGTTGGTAGTGAGTGGTGGTGTTGTTGGTAGTGAGTGGTGGTGTTGTTGGTGGTGAGTGGTGGTGTTGTTGGTAGTGAGTGGTGGTGTTGCTGCAGTGAGTGTAGTGCGCTGTTGGCAGTGAGCAGGTGCTACAGGTATGTGTGTTTGTTGGTGGTGGTTGCAGTGAGTGGTGGTGTTGTTGTTGGTGAGTGTTGGTTGGTAGTGAGTGTGTGCGTTGGCAGTGAGCGTGTGCCGTTGGTAGTGAGTGGTAGTTGCCGGCGTATATGTGCGTTGTTGGTAGTGAGTGGTGTTGTTGGTGTGGCGCTGCTTTGGTAGTGAGTGGTGGTGTTGGTAGTGAGTGGTGGTGCGTTTGGTAGTGGAGTAAAAGTTTGGCGGCAGAGTGGTGTGTTGTTGCAGTGGAGTGGTGCTGTTGGTAGTGAGTGGTGGTGCGTTGTTGTTGGTGGTGAGTGCTGTTGGTAGTGAGTGGCGGTGGTGTTGTTGGTGGTGAGGCTGTTGGTAGTGGCGGGTGGTGTTGTTGTTGGTGGTGAGTGCTGGTTGTGCAGCGGCAAGTAGCGCTGTTGGTGGCGCCAGCGGCAGTGGCGTGGTGTTGTTGGTGGTGGTGTTGTTACAGTGGAGGCGGTGCTGTTGTTGCGGTGAGTGGTTGGAAAGAGTGGTGGTGTTGTTAAGCAGGTGAGTGTTGCTGGTGTGTGAGGTGTGGTGTTGCCAGGTGAGTGTTGTTGGTAGTGAGTGGTGGTGTTGTTGTTGGTGGTGAGTGTTGTTGGTAGTGAGTGGTGGTGTTGTTGTTGGTGGTGAGTGTTGTTGGTAGTGAGTGGTGAGTGTTGTTGTTGGTGGTGACCCATGTGGGGTGTACTGTGAGTTGGTTATTGCTATTTTTCAACTCATATTTTCAGATAGATTTACATAATTTTCTTCTTTTTTTTTATACTGTTACATGCACACACACACACACAACCCTCCTACATAATGTGCCCCCCAAATTAAAGAAATGATTAACATAAGGTAAAAAACATAAACAAAATGAAGCACTTTTTACAACAGCTGGAGTCGCCCGGATTGTGTGAACAGGGGTGGAGATCTCAGCAGCTCCAGTCTCCTGTTTCTAGTGAAACTACTGCCAATTGGCAATGTGGTATTTTTCCTTTATTTTATTTATTAGTATAATTTTTATTTATTCTTCACATATACTGGTACTGCAGCAAACATGTGACCCTGGTCCCTTGGTCTCTAAGAGCCTTGGATAATGAGGAGAATATATAAAAAAATATGTGAAGAAAGTTGCCAGTTGGGAATGCATCCCTCCCCCATTTACATTAATTCTTATGGGGAAAATTGCCCCGATATTTGCTACTTTATTAACAGCAATGACTTTCAGGAATCCCTGTACATCGCTTGTGATAACCAGGGTCTTCCTGCACTGTATACCAGTAAATGCGAGATATAAATAAAAATAATTAGTAAAATAAAATAAATCTACTGCATTGCCTTCGCTTCATTACAAATGGGACACAGGAGACAGTAAACAGCTGTTGAGATCCTCCACACTGCTACCCTCCCGTCCCCAGATATGTGTGTGCTAATACCAGTGAATGTAAGAAATGTTTATTACCTTTTTGTTTTTAACCATGTGATAATTATTTCCTTTTTTCTCATTCTGTATTAAAGATTGTGTGTTCATTAAGAGTACAGTGAGTTCTGCTATAACGCATGTTTTGACAACGCGAATTGGCTCTAACGCGATTTATGAATAGAGGAACGATATTTGTATAACGCGAACGCTTGTTTGCTGTAACGCGATTTTTGCTTATTATTTCTCCAATTTTGTGGTATTAACTGTGAGTATGGTAAAGAAGAATATCTCCAAGAAGCGTTCTGGTGATCGCATTCCCGGTGGTGATCGCAAAAGAAAGGCTATAACCCTTGAAAAGAAGCTCGATGTTATCTCCCTCAAAATCACCCTTCTCCCCCAACAAGTTATATTCATATTTTTTCAAGGTAAAGTGTTACATTTACTGTATGATTTCATTATTAGATATGAATGTAACATTTATTTAGACTGTGCTATCCTTTGTGTTAGGCTAACTACTAAATTTTTTTCGATTTTGAGTAATCTGCACCAAACCCTATTTTCTCCATAAGCCCTGTTATTTCTATTATGCGAATTTCTATAACACGATGTTTTACAAGAACACAACTATCGCGTTATAGCAGAACTGACTGTATAAAAACAAACAAAAAACACGTATATCGACTCCAAATTACGGGTTGAAAAATAACCATAACGTAGATCACAGCTTAGACTCATCCACTCTGGAGTGCTACTGGGTGGCAAGTCAGTATTTTGGCTACACAAGTTACAGTCCACTGTCTGCATGAGCCCGCACATATGATCACTTGTCACACCTACACACCTAAGCACTTATTTTTTTTTTTTTTATTCACTGGATCCCTCATTCAGCAATAATTTCACTTACTGTAAGGTTTTGAGGAATGCATCTCCATCTTTAAATGAGGGATACCTGTACAGTCCTAGTTACAGTAGATGTAGTTAAAAATGACTGGTCTTTTCCTAGTGGTGAAAACATGGTAAGTAAAAATATTCTCTATTATTTTTTAGAATATACTTTATAGATTTGACATGTAAATACCTGATAATGAGACAGCACACCACATCCCCCTAGTTGCTCATAACCCAAGGATCCCCATATGTGTCAACTCTTAAGAGGAGAGTCCGGCTTTTGGTGTAGGTGGTTTTAATTTTGGTCGATTGTTATAATATTCCTATCATCAATCAAGGATCATATGTACAGCAGCTAAAACAACTATCTGTGCAGACTTTGTGGGAAACAATACAAAACCATGGATGATAAATTTTGGTAAATGAGGGCTGCCACTATTCTCACGTAAAATTTCGGAGCATATCGACCCCCGCCTGCACAGATAGTTGTTTTAGCTACTGTACATCAATTCTAGCCCCATAACCCCCTTCTACCCTTTAAAAATCTTCAACCTTTTACACATTTGTCTAAATTTTCAAGGTGTAATTTCTCCATTACTTATTTCTATTTGCCTAGAAATCGATAGTACTAAGAGATCTAGTATTGCCATTGTTTGTTTTTGTCTTTGGTTTTAAGGATAAAACATTTTCAACTTGGTTGAAATTTTTGTCAAAATAACGAGATTAAATATTCAACCAAAAATAGAACTTACAAGATAGAAAAAATTTAACTTTGGAGTTATGTTGAGGAAATGTTCTTCCTGTACTGAGCGTTTATTTCATTGAAATCGGTCAAAAAATGGCAGAGAAATTTCAATCTGAGTGTTGGAAAAGTTCATTGTGAGATACAGGCCGATAAAGTTTCTCAACCTTTCTCTTCTGTGTAAGTGCTCATTCTGAGCCGATTTTACATGTAATATCTCGTTTTGTTTTGTATTTTTACATCTCAACTGAACTTTTACATGAGGTAGAGGGGAGGGGTGGAAGGCTGGAGCTGGGCCCCCTGAGGCGGCTGTTACTGTCGCTATTTTAGCAAATATTTTCTTCTTTCATCCTCTTGGATTTAGCAGTGCTCTTGGCTTGTGCTTCCTTCAGTTGTCTTTTATGTTTTTAATGACATGCCATCATGATATTCGAGGAGAGAAGCCTGGTACAGCAGTACAAGTGAGGTAAAATGTGCGGTGCAGTGGAGTACACACCTCTCCTTGACAAGGTCTGACACATACTGATGACACATGTTTCTACTACCTCCCTATACTTGTCAGAGTGAAAGAAAGTTGTCTGAAATGAGTTTCTAGAGTCTTTTTTGAGCTATGTATTCCAAATTTTGGGGGAAAAATTTTTACCACGACCAATCATATGTTTGCCCAAGGAAGGTTGGGGGAGGAGGGAAACAATACATACTGCATAAAACTCTGTTCAGATACAGCCACAGGCAACACATTTGCTCGGGAATTTTTTCACATTTTATTATTTTATGTATTTATTTATTTTTTTCATTTTTTATCGACCTAAGCCAGACGCTCCTCTTAAAAACACACATGGTATAACATTAAAATTTACATGAGCAGTCAGCAAGATCTTAGTTATATTAAAAAAAAAAAATCTGTGCTCCTCCAGCTGTGGTTGAAACAGGTTAAAAAAAAACATTCAACATGATCACTTCCTGAAAATGTCACCTTGATGCTTGATTACAAGGTCGAAGTCATAGGTAAGTCAACTTGCACGCCACTAAGTGATTCACATCTGACGGTTCAAGTAAATGTCTTCACTCGGTACATCATTCATCATACCTCTCGCATTTTTACAATATGGCATACTGAGAGTATAGTAGCTCACGAATCTCATAGTAATCTTGACTCAGTGGACCTTCCAGGGATATGCTGCCAGAGTCTTGCTGTTGGTGGAAATCATTCAGTATTAGAATAAAAAAACAAACATTACTTATCTGTCTCTTGCAAGAAAGTAAGCAGTTAATTAAAAAACATACGAGATATAAAGAATTAATCCTGAAATTATCTTCTATAAAAGTCTGGATGGGCAACTCTAGTACTAATTAGGGCAGACCCCAGTCTGAAAAAAACGAATACAGTGATACCACGATTTATGCGGTCAATTGAACCCACAGGATACAGCGTAAAACGAAAACCGCATAAATGGAATAACAGAACATATGGGATTAATTCCAATAGAGACTGGCCCGACCCCCAAACTCCACTTTTTCCGACACAATACCTATGTTGTAGCAAAAATAACAATTTAATTTTATGATGGTATGCATACACAATAAATATTTAAGAGAAATACAGTCGGCAGGTTTATGTCCATTCAAATAATGGACTCAACTCCCGTCCTCCTCCCCTCTCTCTTCCCAAGCTCGCTGGCTCCTCCCTCTCTGAGATATGTTTGGGTGAAAACACTAGATTTTAAGGTATAGTAATAAATAATACCTCAGACTAAAGTTAGGAAAATATAATTGACATTTCTGGATTCCTTGCAGGTCAAGGAATATTTTAAATGTAAACTTCATATATTTTGCACAAAAGATAAAATATTTGCTTTGTGTAAACCAAATTATTACATTAGATCTAAAATTTGTAAGTCTAATGCAAAATCCATGATGTTTATTTTCAAAATGATCATCATATTATAAGAATTCCAGCAATGTAAATTATATTCTGGCCGGGTAATTTGTATGAATTTTATGAGCTAAAACAAATATCTTCACTAAAAAAAAAAAAATATACTTCACCCAGACACTATCTGTCAATCAAAATACCCCACCTCCAGCTCCCCACTCTTCCCACGATCGCTGGGTCTCTCCCTCCCTACCCCCCACCTTCCCTTCCTACCAGAGAAATGTTTGGGAGAAAACAGTATATTTACATTTTTAGTAATAAATAATACCTCAACCTAAAGTTAGGATAATATAATTGACATTTCTGGATTCCTTGCAGGTCAGGGAATATTTTGAATGTAAACGTCATATATTTTGCACAAAAGATAAAATATTTGCTTTGCGTAAACCAAATTATTATATTACAGTGGTCCCTCGGTTAACGAGCACAATCCGTTTTAGAAGGTTGCTCGTTAACCGAAAACTCGTTAACCGAAACCATTGTTTCAATGGGTTTTTGGGTAATTGGTTCCAGCTCACCGAAAATTGCCTAAATTCAACAAAAAAGGTAGGAAAAGTACACTAACTTTGAGGTGTGTATGTAGAAGGCTCCTGGATGATGATGATGATGGGAATTAGAATAAGGTGGAGGAGAAGGGAGAAGAGAAGGCATTGGGGTGGAAGAGAAGTCACCCCATGGTGCCATTTCACCCATAAAATTTTAGTTCTCTTGGTGTAATTCAAGATTATTTTCTTTAAATCAACACTGCACTGCATTATATATTGTTAATATGTAAAATAAATTTCAAAATGACCAATAATTTGCTTGCAAACACAGAAAAAAGCATTTAGTTGAAAAGTCTCAAGCATGATGTTACCTCCACTGAAAAGACACAAAGACTGACGCCTGTATACTGTATTGGCAGGCAGGATGGCATGCCACAAACTAGTGACCCTACCTTCAATTATGTTCAATAATTGTTAAAATGACTAAAAAATTTAATACAGTTGGGTCTCACATTACGCGGTTAATGTAACCCGGAGGGTACCGCGGAAAGTGAGGAACGCGTAAAGTGAACAACATAACATATGGGATTAATTGAAATGGAGTCCAGGCCGATCCCCAAACTCCACTTTTTGACGACACACAACTATGTTGTAGTAAAAATATTATCTTAACTTTATGATGGCATGCACACACAATTAATAATTAAGAGAAATATAAATAATATTAGGTTTTTTAACACTTACATTAGTAGAAAAGATGGCTGGGCACACGGGGATGGGGGGTTGGTTCCGAAGCAGGGGGCAGATTATTGGCCCTCACCTGTATCACTGGTATCAATTGTATCACTATCCACCACAGAGGCTTGCAGGGCCTCTTTGTTAAACCCCTCAAAGTCCATATAAGTCCATATCCTCACTATAATTATCACTATCACTGACTTGGGCCGGTTGTGGTGGGTGGCGGGTAAAGAACTCGGTAATGTTTTGATGACTAGGCGACCTTGTGCGCACCATTTTCGCGCCTCTTACACAACATGGCGGATGGCGGGAGGTTTGGATCCAAAAATGGCGCGGCTTGCCAGCCGCTCTCCGCGTAATGGGGTTCACGACCGCGGAATGTGAGCATGTTAGGTTCTGGCAAGGCACCGCGTTAACGGTGAAACGCGGAATGCGGGACCGCGTAATGTGAGGATTGACTGTATTAAACTTTTAAAATGATTGAATAGTATAAACTTCTTGATATTTACTAAAAGGGTAAGGAATTTAAGCCCTAGAAATGATTACGTATTGGCGGACTAATACTACAGCTGGTGGACCGCCAAATGCAAGCTAAAACATGTGGAAGTCGGCTCGTAAGAAACTCGTTAATCGAGGGATTGCTCGTTAACCGAAGTTAAGAATCTTATGGGAAGGTAACTCGTTAACCGAGGCGCTCGTTAACCAAGGGACCACTGTAGATCTAAAATTTGTATGTCTAATGCAAAATCCATGATGTTTATATTCAAATTGATCATCATATTGTAAGAATTCCGGCAATGTAAATTATATTCTGGCCGGGTAAATTGTATGAATTTTATGAGCTAAATAAAAAAATTATACTTCACCCGCGTATATGAGTAGATGCACCGCGTAAAATGAAATTCTGGTTCTGGCGAAGTACCGCGTAAATGTAGAATCGCGTAAAGCGAAACTGCGTAAATCGGGGTATTACTGTATATGGGTGGGGGGTGGAGATAACACTGCTTATCTGAACTGTTTAGAGAAAATCAGTTGTTGTTATGTTATTACTGCACTTCAACAACTAAGGTCTTTAAGTGTATAACAAGGTTATTAAAAGAAAATTACATCAACAATTAAAAAATATGAAACAGAACTCTCCGGGTTGAAAATCAGACATATAAGTCTGGTTGTCAACAACTGTTGTCACCGAGATGATTGTTATTTACTGTAAGTGTTACATGTAAGTAACAACAGATTTGTCTTATGAATAAAGAGAAAACTGTATACAGTCGGCCCTTAACATACGTGGGTTTAGCATACTCGGATTTGCAAATACGCGGACTTCCCCGCCGGAGGAATATTCTGTACATTGAAGTACCATTTTTTGGCTTGGAAGACGCTGCATCGTGGAAGACGCACCCTGATTTTGGAAATGAAATAAAAAAAAAAAAATAATAATAAAAATAAAAAATTACGGGTTTTAGCCCACCTGGGTACAGGTCACTTACCCACATTGGGGCCTAGGGGGCGAAAATGTAATAATAATAATAATAATAATAATAATAATAATAATAATAATAATAATAATAATAATAATAATAAACAAATACAAATTAAAAAAAAATATCGAGTGAGAAACAATACACCTGTATGTATATTGTGTTGTCAAAGTAAGAGAAACCATTGAGACCCAGCAGAAAGTCAGATCATCAACCTGGGACTTGGTCTCATAGCAGCAGGGTCTACCATTGGACAAAACACTATGCTTCCAATATCTTCCCAAACGGTAGTGCCTCCTTGTTTGGTACATTAGCTGCCTAATACCGACACCAGTGAAACCGTTGCTTGATATACAGCCCTTTTGGCACAAGTACACACACCTCTTTGAATATCATCACTTAGAACTGCTTATCAGTCGTCATTTTCATCAATTTAAAAAAATCTGTATAAGAAGGTGAAATCTTTAATACAGCACTCATTTTATACACCTGGTCACCTCCACATCTTAGGGGCTGTAGTGTTTACATTCCTTCTCTTGTTTTTGTCGGTATGACAACGAAGGGAAATATTTTCCAACAGTAGAAGGTAAGCAAATGTAAGCATGTATATCAACGTCTATATAAAACAAAAAATCTTTATTTAAAAGCAAAATAAAAGTAAAAAACAACTCGTTTTTTGCAAAACCAGTGACTGATTGGTTCTACATAATTATAAAACTGAAGAAAATAAGTCCTCCATCGTAGCTGTATTAAAATTAATGTAGAAAAATTAATATGGTTGTTTTAAGTAATGTTATTTAATGTTAATAAATGGAACAATGGAAGTAGCTAACAATTAAGGGTAAAAAAAAGTGAAGTCGTGTATGTAAGTGAGCACATGTGTAAATATATCATCATTACAGTGAACCCTCACTTAACGCGGTTCTACATTTACGCGGTACCCTGCCAGAACCGGAATTTCCACTTTACGCGGTGCATCTACTCATATACGCGGGTGAAGTATATTTTTTTTTATTTAGCTCATAAAATTCAAACAAATTATCCGGCCAGAATATAATTTACATTGCTAGAATTCTTACAATTTGATGATCATTTTGAATATAAGCATCATAGATTTTGCATTAGACATACAAATTTTAGATCTAATGCAAGTATTTTGTTTACTCAGAGCAAATATGTTATCTTTTGTGCAAAATATATGAAGTGTATATTCAAAATATTCCTGGTCTTGCAAGGAATCCAGCAATGTCAATTATATTATCCTAACTTTTGTCTGAGGTTTTATTTATTACTAAAAATGTAAATATACTGTTATAACCCAATCATTTCTCTGGTAGGGAGGGAAGGTGGGGGTGAGGGGTAGGGAGGGAGGGAGGGACCCAGGGAGCAGGTGGGAAAAGGGGGGGAGGTGGGGTATTTTGATTGACAGATAGTATTTCGGTAAGTATATTTTGTTTATTTATTGAAGATATTTGTTTTAGCTCATAAAATTCATACAAATTACCGGGCCAGAATATAATTTACATTGCTGGAATTCTTACAATTTGATGATCATTTTGAATATAAACATCATAGATTTTGCATTAGACATACAAATTTTAGATCTACTTTAAGTATTTTGTTTACTCTGAGTAAATATGTTATCTTTTGTGCAAAATATATGACATTTATATTCAAAATATTCCTGGTCTTACAAGGAATCCAGCAATGTCAATTATATTATCCTAACTTTAGTTTGAGGTATTATTTATTACTATACCTTAAAATCTAGTGGTTTTCCCCCAAACATTTCTCAGAGAGGGAAGAGCCAGGAGTGTGAGACCATTATTTGAATGGACATTAACTTGGCGACTGTATTTCTCTATGTATGTACCATCATCTAGAACATAGGTATTGTGTCGGAAAAAGTGGAGTTTGGGGGTCAGCCGGTCTCTATTTCATTTAATCCCATATGTTATGTTGTTCACTTTACGCGCAACCTACTGTGCACAGTCATATTATGTGTTAAAAAAATTCCATGAGACCTGCTGGACCACCACTCCATGACCCCTGACGGAGGCACGATGATCCTTCCCATACTGGCCAGATATTATGTGTTAAAGGAATATCCTTTCCTTCCTTAGGCTTTAGTAATCATTTGCCTCCAGGTGTAATGTTACCCCACATCTATTGAGGATAAAATCTTTCACCAACAAATTCACAATAACACATTTGCTGTAATCAGACATATCTAGCTGCCTCAACAATTACAACCCCAGTTGCAATTTTAAATTCTGTGTCATTACTAAGGAATAACGAAGTCTCGGGTGCACTCTAAGATTGCGAAAAAACGGAGGACTCAGGCTTCCTGAAGCGAGAGAAAACGGACTCCTATGATGGGGAACACAAGCACTCACACATGCCACTCATACTGACAGACTTGACACTCACTTACTTGATAAGTTTTACCAACCATTAGTTGTGTGCTTTATCTAGTGAATTTAGTCAATATTGTACAGTACAAGTACACTGCAATACAGTGGTCCCTTGGTTAACAATGGACCTAAGTGCAAACCTGTACTGTACATGTACTAAGTGATTACGGTACTTAAATTGTTATGTCTTTTGCAAATATAGATTGTTTATACAGGTATTCAAATAAATCACTATCTTACAAGAATCCCAGCAATGTAAGTTATATTCACCCAGGTCGTTTGGGTAGCAAATTATGAGAAGAGCTTAGTCACTCTTAAGTAATGATAAATTAACATGCAGGCCTTCAGCGCCAACTGTCAAATCATATCGTCTCCCCCCCTCCCACCCACGCTCCCTCGCGTGGGGGGTTTTAGGCCTTAAGTTTTTCATATATCTCAGACTACATACCATTACTCAACATTTCTTAATAATTTGATACTATTGTTTTCTAATGTTTGTGTCAGTAAGGGATGTGAGATAACGAGGAACTGTTTTCAGATGAGCTCCTCATTCTGGTGTAAGTAGCACTGTTACCTTAGTAGTGCTCATAAGGCATTTAATATTTCTACCAATTTTTTATATCATGTATAACTTTTGTTCCCCAGTGTTGTGTTTTAAGCCACGCTAAGAGGTGCGCATATGTTGGTGTACCATTATTGATTGTGGTTGTAGTGTTGGAGGGAATAGAAGTGTCAAATTTTACAGTGCGTCTCATTCACCCCAATCACAGGTGCTATCTTTCAACGGGTCACGGAGAATATTTTTTAAAGTAATTGTGTTTGTGCTGGTTCGGGTTTTTCTCAAAGGAGCGCTTCCACTGCATTACCATCCACTATAATAAAAATCCCCAAGTGAGAGAATTCCGACCGGTTATAGCTACTCCCCGACTTACAACGGGGTTAGGGACCCAAATCCAGGTGGTAAGTCGAAAATGCTTAAATAATACATAGAAATTCTAAAATGAGTGTCTCTTTTTCTTCTCAGCACCACGAACTCTAACTTTTACACTTGTCAGCCATTTTAAAGGGAATTACCAAAAAAAATTTTGTCAGTACAGGTAGTTCTCCTATAACGCGATAATTGTGTTCATGTAAAATATCGTGTTATAGAAAATCGCGTAATAGAAATAACAGGGCTTATGGAGAAAATAGGGATAGGTGCAGATTACTCGAAATCGAAAAAATTTAGTAGTTAGCCTAATACAAAGGATAGCACAGTCTAAATAAATGTTACATTCATATCTAATAATGAAATCATACAGTAAATGTAACACTTTAGTTGATGGGGGAGAAGGGTGATTTTGAGGTTGATAAAATCGAGCTTCTCTTCAAGTGTTATATCCTTTCTTTTACGATCATCACCGGGAATTCTATCACCAGAACGCTTCTCGTTGATATTCTTTACTATATTCACAGTTAATACAGTGGGGTATGCTATAATTAACGAAACTCCTACAACGAACATTATTTATTTTATTTTATTTTTTTTCTAATTTATTGTTTTTTTATTACAAATATTAATGATATTCTTTATTTCAGGGATTTAGATGCATATTTATGCACTTTTTTACAATTTTTACAATTCTATATTATATTTTTCAGTGTTAAGTGGTTGTATTTGGGGGCCTGGAACGGATTAATCCTATAACGAACGAATGCTATAACAAACAAGGTTCTAGAACCAATTAAATTCGTTATAGCATACTCCACTGTACCACAAAATTGGAGAAATAGTAAGCAAAAATCGAGTTATAGCAAACAAGCGTTCGCGTTATACAAATATCGTTCCTAATTCATAAATCGCGTTAGAGCAAATTCGCGTTATCAAAACACGCGTTATAGCAGAACTCACTGTACACAGTGCGATCAGTAACGTCGGTTCTAGAAAATACGTAATTTGAAAAATATTTTATAAAACCACGACGGTCGTATGTCGGGGTTGTCGTAAGTCAAGAGGTACCTGTACTGTAAATGTATATCTCATAAGTATCAAGTCAGGTCAGTAACATGAAACTCACTAATCCCCCACAGCTGTGTGCAAGTGGAAAATACCAGTTTTCACTTTAACACAGCTTCATTCATGAGGCACACCAGTATCATATAAAGGTTTACTTTTTTTTTATCATTATTATATCCGTTAGCCAGAATCCCTCAAACCCGGATCTCTCCGATAGCTGGAATTGAAATTTTCTCAGATAATCTTTCCCAAAGCCTGAATTTCCCGGAAAATTCCAGCTTTGGGAATTATTTTCCGAGGAGCACATTTTCTGGAAAATTCCAAGAAAAGTCTCCCAGTACCCGGAAAATTCCGGGGATGAGAAACTGTTTTCTGGGTTTGAGAGATGAAAACCAGGCGTATTTCAGATTCTCGGAAAACTTTCCCCAGAACAGTTCCCAGAAAAATTACAGGGACGAGAAATTCTTCTCAATATCTGGAGATCTCTCATTCCCAGAAGAGCTTTGCACAAATTGCTCCAGCTAACAGGGTTATCACTTCTACATAACTTGGCATTACTATATGTTACTTTATTATCATAATTTGGGGGGGGGGGGAAGTGGTACTGTACTGTCTTGAAAAATTTACCAAAAATCTGTTCTAGTAATGTTCACAGAATTTTTCCAATACTGTATTTACAGTAAATGTCCAGTTTTTGTCGGTTTCCGGGAAAGTAGAATATTCGGTAAAAAGGAACAGAACCTGCACCAATGTATTTGACTACAAGTTGATTTACTGTATGATATGCAAAGTGGTAATTTCTTGAGAAAAAATGTATCTGGATTCAACACCAGAGTTCTTATGTTTACTAACAGAACCCATATCTTCTTTACACATCAATGTCACAGTTAACCTCCAGGATTCAAACAATGGAACACAACACATCATCTAATAACCTACTAGACCCCATTCAGTTAGGTGTTATCCGATTTTACAGAGAATAAAAAAGAATCAAGAATATATAAAGGTACTGTAGGTAAGAAGCCTCCAATACAACAATAAACAACTTACTTTTTTTAGAGCTAAAGTTCCATTGGCACACCAGAGAATGCCAGCGTTGAACTCAGAACTAATTCCCGCTCGACTGAGAACTTGCTTGAATTCACTTAGTCGAATGTCGTTAATGAACACAGGAATATGTGGAAGTGCCTGAGTATAAGAAAAAAATTAAATTTGGTTTTTCCCAAACAGTTAACAATGAATCAATTATACACCAATCAACCTCCCAGTAAATTATTTCAACCAAGCTCAATGAGATAACAACCATTCAATTTGCAGACAATTAATTGATCATTCTAACAAAATTTAGTGAGAATATCGAGCTATATTACTGTTGAAGCATACTGTAGGTAGATTAAGTGTTAACATGGTTTATATACCTAGAATGTAAGACACAGTAATGTAGCTTGAGCAAAATGTTACCGGTACAGTATTGTTATGCCCATCATGCAGGGGTAGAAATTCACCATTTTTTTCATAGTCGCCAGCAGGACTAGTAGATCTGAAAATTTACTAATCCTTATAAATTTTTACTAGCCCTTAAACAATTTGTCAAGAAACATTAAACATTGGCGCTTAACGGGTTTATACAAAGTTCTATTTACTGTGTGACATTTATTTACTAGTAAAAACCATGTTAAATCATAAACCAACACTGGAATAATCACATATTAACTACATTATTAACATGAAGCATGGATTTACAGTGTGAACACTGGAATAATCACATATTAACTAAATTAATTGCATGGAGCACATATTTACTGTGTGACATTTATTTAGTAGTAGAAATCTTAAACCAACACTGGAATAATCACATATTAACTAAATTAATTGCATGGAGCACAGATTTTGCATTGCATTTGAACAAGCATTTCCTGTACATGCTCCTCGTTCAACTCATTGTTGTCGTCCAGATCTTCCACTGTGCTGCAGCCAGCAGTGTGAGTGTAGCCATCCACACGGCGGGCCCCAGTTGTTAGGAATCTGGCAATGGCTTTGTCCGGATTGAAATTTCCAACACACTCTGTTTGCAACTGAACCACCATGAGATCCGTCAGGTGGTCATCAGTGAGACGACTGCGCCAGTCTGTCTTAATGAGTTTGACCTGTCTAAAACCACATTCAGCATCAGTCGAACTAGCTGGACTGGAAAGCAGTAGGTCAACCAGATGGAGAAATGAGGCACACCTTTCTCTGTATGATTGGTTGATTTGTTGCCAAGACAGTCTTGAAACAAGTGATGTCTTACTCTTGTAAATATAACTTTTGAGCATAGTCCATTCATCCTCTACCAAAGTAGGATTCACCTCTGCCTCCATCAGTGTTTTCTCAAGAGCCTGGGCCAATGCTTGCACAGCGCTATCCCCGAAATCTCCATTCCCACTGTACTCTGCAGGCCACAATTTGAAATTCAGAATCCATGCATTCTGGAGAATCGTACTGGCCATGTCAATAAATCTTTTGTTTAGACTTGAAATCGGTGATGTCAGCATATCATGCCTTGCAGTCTCGAAAGTGTTGCTTCTACCACTCAGCTTCTCTCCTTGGAACATGGTCGAGTCACCCTCCATAATCCTTCTCAGGCTAGGTCCTGGCCAAGTCAAATATTTGTTAAGTACATCAACTACAGTCTGAATTTCATTCAAGATAGCAGAAATATTGGTTTGACCAAACAGCTCTGAGAGGCACCGCACCACATCCAGTAGGAGGTGAAGGTACTGGACTATGTTAGCACTGGTTAGAAGGAGCAGGTAGTTCTTAGCTTTTCTGGATAAATTCTTGTGGTAAGCGGGATCATCAGGGTTCTGTATCTGCTGCATGTGGAGTACAATAGTCTTGTAACTCTTCAGTAGATGCTCCAATGCCTGCAACATATGCGGGAGCCACCTTGTACCACCCACACGTGTTAGAACCAGAAATGGTACCTGACATGTCATGAGCATGCTTCAACATGCTCCTGTTGAGAGAACTCTTTTCATAGAACACGTATATGTCTAGCAGCAGTAAGTCAACCTTTTCGGCTAGTGGAACATCCTTTACTGCAAACTTGTATTCTACATTATATCATTGAGTGTATATATTTTATTTTCATTTTCATATAAAGTGTTGTATACAGAAAATGGGTATCCCTTCCGCTTGCAATACCGGTAATACAGTTAAGATAACTAGCATTAATAGTGTATTCTCTATAAGCTCTTGTACATATTGAGTGTGTCTTACCACTGTCATCGGCCCACTCGCCCATCGGGTGATCC
Source organism: Homarus americanus (assembly GCF_018991925.1). Lineage (NCBI taxonomy): Eukaryota > Metazoa > Arthropoda > Malacostraca > Decapoda > Nephropidae > Homarus > Homarus americanus. The sequence goes on along the minus strand of NW_024736071.1, from coordinate 5,561,943 downwards.
CAGACCAGCAAAATAGTAAAATCTTGTCGCTCTTATGATATTTTTGTCGCCTAGGGTGACCGAGCGTATGTGAATTTCTACCCGTCATGTCAGGTGACTGTCATATTTTCCATTAGTGTAAAACCTAATATCAAGAGAAATTTTGAGATTAATAAGATGTTACCTGTTCTTTTGAGATGACCCTGAGTGTTGCCATGTCACTATCCCGCTGGTTCTCACTTGAGATAACTGCAATGTAGAATATAATATTACCTTAGATTCTTACAGAAGAATGGTTAACTATATAAACAACACCATAAGAAAATATATGACTAACCCAATCTTAATCTGAACAATTATTTCTCAATATGAAACAGGAAGGAGGGGAAGTTTGGGAAGATCTAATACTGTATTCAAATTTTCTACAAATAACATGGCCATAAAGGAGATGGGGGGTGTCTCCCTATGTGGGCTGAGAAGATCATGAAACTAAAAGCTTTTTCAAAGGAGGCTAAGAACAATACTGTTTAGAGCTACCGGGGCAGGTCTCAATACATATATACTGTACGCACAGAGTACCTCTGGCAGAGATGGATCCCTTCCAAGGTTATGGCCTTTACATTTTATTAAATAATGTACGTACAGTGATCCCTTGGTTAACAAGCGCCTCGGTTAACGAAATTTCGGTTAACGAATTACCTTCCATAAGATTCTTCGCTTCGGTTAACGAGCAATCCCTCGGTTAACGAATTCCTTATGAGCGCCCCTCAACATATTTTCGCCTGCTAACTAGCTGTAGTATTAGTCCGCCAATACAGTAATCGGTTCTAGGGCTTAAATTCCTTACCATTTTAGTAAATATCAAGAAGGTTGTACTATTCAATCATTTTAAAAGGTTTATATTAAATTTTATAGTCATTTTAACAATTATTGAACATAATTGAAGTACAGGAAACTAGATTTATGAGCGCCAAACAGCCACTCAACACACCAAGTTTGGCGTCAGTTTGTTTACAGGTTCAGAGGAAGGAACATCTTGTTTGACTCTTCAACATAAATGCTTTTTTCTGTTTACAGTCAAATTATTGGTCATTTTGAAATATATTTTACATATTGATAATATATAGTGCAGTGCAGTGTTGATTTAAAGAAAATAATCTTATATTACACCAAGTGAACTAAAATTTTATGGGTGAAATGGCAGCATGGGGTGACTTCTCTTCCACCCCAATGCCTTCTCTTTTCCATTCTCCTCCACCCCCATTCTAATTCCAATCATCATCATCATCATCAACCAGGAGCCTTCTACATGCACACCTCAAAGTAAGTGTACTTTACTGCATTATTTTTCGTTTGTATGTAATTTTCGGTGAGATGGAACCAATTACCCAAAAACCCATTGAAAAAATGGTTTCGGTTAACGAATATTTCGTTTAACGAGCAACCTTCTGGAACGAATTGTGCTCGTTAACCGAGGGACCACTGTACTGTAAGTTTCTATCTTTTTATTTACCTTAACACCATCCCAGCCACTGTGATAGTACACTTATTCTCCATAATAAATATATTACTGTACCTGTACTTATCAGATACATGACAAAACTGTAAACAAAGTTAACAAAGTCAACATCTCTAATAAATATATTACTGTAGTAATACACTGATTCCCATTATATAATTGTAGAAGTATTCAGTGAAAAAATCCTATTCTGTACTGTACTGAACCCCTGATGAGTTATTGTACCATTCTAAGAATTCACTGCTTTGCTTGAAAACACTGCCATCAGTCAGTTGATGATACACCCACACTCTCTCTTGTTTACAAGGTGAAAACACTGCCATCAGTCAGTTGATGATACACCCACACTCTCTCTTGTTTACAAGGTGAAAACACTGCCATCAGTCAGTTGATGATACACTCACACTCTCTCTTGTTTACAAGGTGAAAACACTGCCATCAGTCAGTTGATGATACACCCACACTCTCTCTTGTTTACAAGGTGAAAACACTGCCATCAGTCAGTTGATGATACACCCACACTCTCTCTTGTTTACAAGGTGAAAACACTGCCATCAGTCAGTTGATGATACACCCACACTCTCTCTTGTTTACAAGGTGAAAACACTGCCATCAGTCAGTTGATGATACACCCACACTCTCTCTTGTTTACAAGGTGAAAACACTGCCATCAGTCAGTTGATGATACACCCACACTCTCTCTTGTTTACAAGGTGAAAACACTGCCATCAGTCAGTTGATGATACACCCACACTCTCTCTTGTTTACAAGGTGAAAACACTGCCATCAGTCAGTTGATGATACACCCACACTCTCTCTTGTTTACAAGGTGAAAACACTGCCATCAGTCAGTTGATGATACACTCACACTCTCTCTTGTTTACAAGGTGAAAACACTGCCATCAGTCAGTTGATGATACACCCACACTCTCTCTTGTTTACAAGGTGAAAACACTGCCATCAGTCAGTTGATGATACACCCACACTCTCTCTTGTTTACAAGGTGAAAACACTGCCATCAGTCAGTTGATGATACACTCACACTCTCTCTTGTTTACAAGGTGAAAACACTGCCATCAGTCAGTTGATGATACACCCACACTCTCTCTTGTTTACAAGGTGAAAACACTGCCATCAGTCAGTTGATGATACACCCACACTCTCTCTTGTTTACAAGGTGAAAACACTGCCATCAGTCAGTTGATGATACACTCACACTCTCTTTTGTGTTGATGGCAATATCCACAGCTCCTAACTTTTGTTCACTTCCACATTCCACACTTTCTCTTTCAACTCTACAAATGGCACATCTACACATCACACCTGAAAATAATCACCTGATTTCAATGAGACGTAATAGTAAAGACTAACCTTGCCTGTCCCCCTCTTGTACTGTTTCATTAATGTTTTCAGTGGGGAAAGAAACACAGCCATCCACCCAAGCTACCTCCATGTCTCGCCCTGCAGGTTGTAGCATCAGCGATGAGACTAGTGACTCAGCAAGCTTGATCTAGAACATCGTATTTCAGATCTAAATTTCTGTTGTCACAAGAATTAATAATGAGAATGTGGATAAGTAGTAGGGAGGCCTATGGTGATGTGCAGTATATGAGAAGGAAGGTGTGATTGTGAAAGACCTTGATATAGAATGATAAACTAAGGAATCCAATGACACTATTTTATGAAACAATGGTCTGATGTCTAATCTCTAACCAAAGGGCAAGGCTCTATACAGTATACAACTTCTTTGTTACATTAGCAGGTCTGTCTTTAGGCAATTCCCATCCCTGGGAAGTAAGTCTACCAACTTATTGCTCCAAAACAGCTTTTAAATTCAACACTGGCACACCCAAAGGAGCACCAGGTAGTCTTGCTGCCAGTGACACAGGCAGGTAATGGTTAACAGATGGTCACAGTCACTGATAAAATATAGAAAAAAAGACATACAACTGGAGACACAGAGTTAAGTAAACTTACCTGGTAGATGTGAGACTCCATGGAGGCATTGACCACTTGCCCGAGGCTTGGAGTGAACACCTTAGCTCGAGTCATGCTACGGATGTTCTCGGAGAAAGCTAGCAGGTCAGTTTGGGACCCTCTCACCAGGATCACTCGCAGAGGATGCATGGACTAGGGTAAGGCAAAGATCTTTAAAACTATCAAAATAAGATGATTATTTTTTGTAAACAATGATAGAAATATTTTCTAAACAAAAAGGTTTCCTTAAGGAAACAGAAAATTATATTGCTTTAAATTTATGAAAAGTCACTTTTCTCACTGATAGCAAAAAGACAGTTCTCCAATGACATTTGGATCCTTTAATAAATGATAGTATAATTAAGACATTGATATATCATGATAAAGAGAATTGGTCATAACAAGAAGATGAAAATTGGGATGTTTTAAACATTCTAAATAAAATATAAAGTTAAATAATACAGCAATTGTAAGGAGTTTTTGGTGTGCTGGTGTGTATGTGTACACTCGCTCCTAGAAGTATCTTTACAATTTTGTTTGAGACAATATGACCCGTTGGAAAAAGGACTTTCACAACCCTACCAAGACAACAGGACTCATAGTGATCATTTTGAATTCCATGGGACCTCTCCATAAAGAAACCTTCAGAAGCAAGTGTATATAAACAAACTATTTTGGTACAATACAAGTATTATAAGTTCTTTTCAAGACCTTCACATTGAAAAAAGCAAAAACTTACTTTTACTGGCATTACATAAGTTGTGAAACATGCAAGGACAAGATGGATATCTACAGGATAATACTATAAAGTTGAGTGGTGAAAGGTAAGTGTGTGTACAGTAAAATTCAGAGGTACAGTAGATGAAAGAAGGAAGTGAGAAAGTCAAAGAGGGCTGGGTGAAACAAGTGCAGTATTTCTCACCATAAGAGGTCCACCAACATGGAATACTCACCCTAATTTATCAATGAACATCAGGAATAAAATTTTTGAAGCAGTTGCAGCTTCTTCATCAGTGCTAACAAATCTTAGTGTGTTAAATTACCTTAAATCTACTACAGTGTTTCTCCACAGGTGGATATAGTGTAGGGGCTACCTATTGGTCGACAACTTAATCTGATAAAGAATCATAGAGCACACACACAAAGTCTCACCTCCACAATTTTCCGTATACTTTCTCCATCACTACGACCCTCAAAGTCAATAAAGAGCACCTGGGCTGCAACTCTTACAGTCACTGTCTGCGACACACACTTGGATGGCACCTCTTCCATGTCTGAAATATTTAAAAAAATTAATATAATAAGTCTTGTGAACATGATAAATCTCCTGACTTTAGCTTATTAGAAAACATAAGGTAAGTTATAATATGAAGTCCCAAGACTCACTCAAGAATAAAGTAAAAGAACAAAGTTAGACAAATTTATGTGAAATTATACAAACAAATAAAACATAAGTCACCAGAATCATCTTCACTTTTAACTCATAATCACAACACCAACAACTCCATTTTCCAACAAATACATTTCCTGTACACAGACAAAGTTCCCTCTGAAAAACCAGCACGTTCATCGTGGCTAACCTGAGCACATTAGCCAGCTCATCAAGCAACAGCTCAATAGAGCAAGTCCTGGGCCGTGCCAAGCAATATGTGTGATATACAAGGGTCACAAATTTCAGTGATAATGTTACTCACCTTTTATTACACTGCCCTGGACTCAGCAAGGTCGGCAGCAAATGTATTCAAGCATTCACTGTGTTGAATGTCTGAGTGAATGCTTTAACACAAAATATGTCTCCTACATCATTTGTTGTTATATGTCAGCTTATATTTTACAACTGTCAATTCAGATTACAAAACTTTATTTATTGACCTTCATACATCACCAGCAACTGAGAAACTGTCCATTTGGACAGAAAATACTGTACTGTACTATACTGGACTGTATAAGTGTATATGCATACTATACAGTATTTCATATTCATGTCAATGACAATTCACAAAAGGCAATAAAATATTAATTCTGTACAATAGGCCCTTCACATATGCGGGCTTAGCATACACGGATTCGCAAATACGCGGATTGCCCCGCCGGAGGAATATTCTGTACATTGAAGTAATTGAAGTACATTCAAATCGCGCGCAGCACCGCACACCGCCCGCCACCCCACACACGCGTCACGCCACCCCGCGCTCCCTCACTCATTCAGTCTCGCTGTAACCACGCTTGGGTTGACATCAGCATTGTAGGTCGACCCTGATTTTTTTCTAAAAAAATCGTTAATTTATGATATTCCTTATTCATAGGTCGACCCAAGTTTTTGAGGGTATTGGAACAACAAAACCTTCAGTAAAAACACTCTACGTCCTATAAACTGAGGCTCGCTGTGCCTGAAACACAGAGTGCCAAAGGCAAATTGTTTACCATTTATTATTAAGACACTTTACACTGAAGTGCGGGTAGTTTCAACAGAAATATTGTATATTTCCATTCAAATATTTATTCAAGTCAATTAGGAGGGAATATTTTTGTAATACAACAGTTTTTTAACTGAAAACCAGTACTGCACACTAATGTACAAAAATTTTATCTCTTGAGCAAAATATATGACGTTTATATTCAAATTGTTGGCTGTCTTGCAAAGATTCCAGCAATGCAAATTATAATCTCCTAACTTTAGTCCGAGATATTATATAAGATAAAAACTGTAAGCCTAAATAAACCCCTGGCTGAGCAGATTAGGGAGGGAGGGAGGGATGGAGCCAGCCAGCCAGCCAGCGAGGGGTAGGGGGTGGGGTGGGTTGAGGTGATATGTTTGACAGTTTGAGCCGAAGGTCTCTGTGTGTTTATTTAACAGTCCTACTACACTTCTCCCATTTTAAAATGCCACTGAAATGGCCTGGGAGAAAATAATTAACATTGCTGGGATTCTTGTAAGACACCGATTAATTTGAATAGCAACATGCTCTAATTTGCACCAGGCATAACAATTTTAGTACCAAAATGAAATTAGTACATGTACACTCCAGCTTTGCACTAAGGTCATTTATTTCTTTTAGTACAGTCTGTGCATGTAAATGGATGAAAATAAATGAATAAATTTATGTAAATCTACCCAAAAATACAGTTGAAAACTTTATACTGTATTATAAAATGTACTACACAGTATTGTACACTAGTGTACTACATTTTTATATCTTGAGCAAAATATATGACGTTTATATTCAAATTATTGGCTGTCTTGCAAGGAGTCCAGCAATGCAAATTATAATCTCCTAACTTTAGTCTGAGATATTATATAAAATAAACACCTTAAAGAATAAAGTTACCGGTATCACAAATCTTTTGTCTGGGAACACAAGGAGGGAGGTAGCCAGCGAGCATGGGGGGGTGGGAGGTGACAGTGTGGTGTTTGTTTATTTATTTGAGATAGGATGTGACAGTTGGCACTGAAGGCCTACTGTTTATTTATCATTAAATAAGAGTGACTAAGCTCTTCTCATAATTTGCCACCCAAACGACCTGGGTGAATATAACTTACACTGCTGGGATTCTTGTAAGATAGTGATTTATTTGAATACCTGTATAAACAATCTATATTTGCAAAAGACATAACAATTTAAGTACCGTAATCACTTAGTACATGTACAGTTCAGGTTTGTTCCACGGTAAAATCTTTTGAACAACGAAAGAAAGCAAAAGTCATTGTTTTCGTCATGATTTTATCCCACTTTCCATTGAAATATGTACGTCATTTCTGCAAAAATATTACATTTACATATTTATTTCTGAGAATATATTCATTCAGTCACAGTTAAGGTAAAATATACTTGTGATGTAATAATTTAATGAAAATACCCGGTATTTAGAAATACGGCATCGTAGTTTTCTTTTGTTTCAAATTTAATTAACAAAGATTGATGTTTCAAACGTAATGAACAAAAATTTATGTGCAGTATCTATAAATAAACTTTAAAAAATTAATACTTTGTTTTACATCGTCCTGTGCATACCATACCAAGCATTTGGCTACTTTGGGCTTGCTATGATGACGCAAGAGATCTGCCCTGGCAACTGTACCGACACTCACAGCTAGTGGTGCGTTGGTGTGTCGATTCCATTGTTTACTGGAAGTTACTGGTAAATATTTTTCAACCTAACGAAACTATTACCCGTTTAGAGGTCTACCCCCAATTTTTTGCCAAATAATTTGGTCTAAAAAACTCGAACTACACACAGGTATATACGGTAAATAAGGACATGGGGGGGCCAGGGTTTTTTTTTTTTTTGGGGGCTGCAAAAGTACACGGATTTTTAACATTCACGGGTATCTCTGTTACCTAACCCCCGCGTATGTTAAGGGCCGACTGTACAAGTAATATCTCCAATAGCCGGAGTCCCTCATAGCCAGAACTATTCAATAGGCAGAATTTAAATTTTGTCATACCCGTTTTTGTATCACATTAATTGTTTCAATTAAGTTTTGGAACTCTTTAAGTGGCAGGGTTTGATGTAAACACTTATACCTGTTTTCTTGGGTCTATTGTAGAAGCAGCTATAAACACAGATATTATCTGAGAGAATAAATTATGAATTCTCTCCAGGGAAGTGTTGTGAATAACACTTGAGTTATGTGTCTCACTTCCCTGTCCAAGTGGTAATTATCAACTGACCTCTCTCTATCTGAAAGGGGCATGGGAGCGAGTCGGCTGTTTTGATTAATCAGCTGACCTGTACTCGACCTTTGAGAGAGTTACAAGGCCAGCTGTTTGTCGCCAGTAACGGGTCAACTCATTTGTTGAATAACTTGATGAATAACTTGGTGTTATTCATTTGGGTGAATATTTACATAAAGCAAAGGTTATGTTACAATTTGCTTTTAAAATTTCCAGAAAATTTCTCTTAATTCGGAGTTTGGGAACAATTTTCCGAGGTTGAAAATCAGGCGCACTTTCTTAAAATTTTTAGAAAATTCCGGAAACACTCTAATTTTATTTTCCGAGTCTGGGAGGAAATTACAAGGATGAAATAATGCACAATTTCCGGAATATTTCGAGAAACATTTCACCGATACCCGGAAAATTCCAGGGATGGGGGATTTTTTCTGGGTTTGAGAGAGTCGACTCGTTACCCGGAAATCTCCCATTCCCGTAAGTGTTCTGCACCAAGTGTTGTGGCTAACAGGGATATATCACTGTACAGTAATTTTGAAATATCTTGCTAGCAGACATTGCACCCACTAATCCTGTCATCTAATGAGGTGGGGGAAATTATGTTTTCTTCAGCCAATTGAATGTTTCTTTGTTTGATATTTATTTACTAAAACCCTTAAAACTCATTTAGTGAAACTTACAGTATTAAAAGAAAATTTATGCTTCTTTAAGAAATGAAACATTAAAGACATGCCTAATGTTTTTACACTGAAGGATGCACTCCAGTACTGTGGGTACAGCACTGGACAAACAACCAGTGAGGAACAGAATAAAGTAAACATTTCTTAAGATACCATTTTTTCCCCCTTCAACACTAGTTCAATCATTCCAAAACACTTTTAGACAAACTATATGTTCACTACATTGTCGGCCATCCGTGATGTCTTGAGAGCGACTGAATCGGAACTCGTGATACAGCCACAGTGTCCAAGTCATCACCTGCTCAATATTATCAACAATTTTCCATTAAAATTGGCCAGTCATTGACATTACTGTATTATTATTGTAGTGCAGTAAAATATTTACCTCGCGAGTTATGGTTATTGTTATTGTATACAGTACAGTACAGGTAAATTTGGTAATGACATATGCTCAATTTTATATTTTTGGATATTTTGAAAATGTATTCCCCACATACACTCAGGGAAGGGAGTATAGTTGTGGATAAAAATACTGTACAGGTACAGAGGGAGGGGATGTATGGGAAGGTAGGGGTAGATGGAGACTTGGCGCTGTCATACAGACATTGAGATCAAAAGTCTGCAATTTCTTTTCACAATTTTTTTTTAAGTTTAATTATGAGGAAGGAGCAGCTTAAACTAACAATGAACAATGTATTGTAAATAACTCAATACACCAAAATAACCCCCCCCCCCAAAAAAAAAACACACATAAAAGTTGAGTGTTTGAGGAGGCCTTTCACCACCACCCTGATGCTACACTGTCAAGTCACCACTGTCATGGGTTGCGTTAAGTCTACCAACGCAACCCAACTCCAATGTTTGTTTTACGGAAGATACGACACCAGGCGAGCCGTGACTTCGTCATTATTATTTCATTAGTGGGTATGTAAGCCAGTCTATGGGGGGGCAATTGAGACAGCGTTGAATTGTTCATCATGTCATTTTTAGCCAGTGGGCCTTAGACCATGGGTTAGTAAAGACCTCCTGCTCCATAGACTTAAGAACAGGGGTCATACAGTGCTACCACGACACTATCCAGAGACTGTCAGTGCTACGAGTTTGTGTGTGCAAACCTCCAAGATTGTTATTAGGTCTAGCGACTAAGCATCCTGCAAAGAAAAAGGATCACTGGTGATGGCCTGCTTGCTACAAGAGCACACCAGGCCGGCCTAGTAAATTTAAACGGTTAATTTTCCAAGTTGACAAACTTTCCCTTATAAAATTATGGCATGAATGTGAATGAATCACCTACCCATGCAAATTATAAGTCATTGTATGGAACTGTGCCAAATAAACGTAAGTGCAATTATCTGCCCGTATCTGTGATCCCTATCTTATGATTACTAAAGGTAATGACTGATTGGTTATGACTTAGAAGGATGTTGGAAATTAATGAAATTCATTAAATCATCATTTATCAACTATACAACACAATAAATGTTGGAAGTGGAGTGAAATTCTACGTAGTGATACATCATAATCTCCTGGGTGAGCAACCAGTGTGAAAGTATCTGAACCCTATGATAAGAAAAATACATTCCTGCATTTATATCGTGACGCCTCCTCCCATAAATCACTTCCCTCCATGATAAAGTCTTTATGTCCCCAACTGTACATCATAGTGGGCAAGTAAAAAGAGATATACAGTATTAACTAAATTTCATGAAAAGGGAGAAAAAGATAATAAAAGAGTAAAAGAAGTGGAACTAGGAAGTAAAGCAATGAATCAAGAATTGTAGTGAGAATAATACAGACAGACAACAGACAGAAGAATTTGTTCCCTTATATAATGCTGTTACTCACTCATAATATCTTCCTCCTCATAAGACAGTTACTCACCCATAATGTCTTCCTCCTCATAAGACAGTTACTCACCCATAATGTCTTCCTCCTCATAAGACAGTTACTCACCCATAATATCTTCCTCCTCATAAGACAGTTACTCACCCATAATATCTTCCTCCTCATAAGACAGTTACTCACCCATAATATCTTCCTCCTCATAAGACAGTTACTCACCCATAATGTCTTCCTCCTCATAAGACAGTTACTCACCCATAATATCTTCCTCCTCATAAGACAGTTACTCACCCATAATATCTTCCTCCTCATAAGACAGTTACTCACCCATAATATCTTCCTCCTCATAAGACAGTTACTCACCCATAATATCTTCCTCCTCATAAGACAGTTACTCACCCATAATGTCTTCCTCCTCATAAGACAGTTACTCACCCATAATGTCTTCCTCCTCATAAGACAGTTACTCACCCATAATGTCTTCCTCCTCATAAGGAATCTGTAGATCTAAATTCTCTTTGTTTTCCTCCTTCATGGATGCTATGTCAAAGTCCTCTAGGTTAATGAACTCTCCATAGTCATCTCCTCGTACCTGAAATACACCCATTGGTGGATGGAGTTAGTGCACAGGAGAGGTTCAAGATGCATCAACACACCACTGTGGGATATGGACTGATAAAGACCTCTTATTAAGATGATTACATTATGAAAGACAAAGTGAAACTGGGGAAATTTAAAAGTCAACAGGAAAGTGAACGTTTCTCTTCAATGTGTTATCAAACCAAAGTCATGGCATAAAATTCCCAAGCATTTAGTGTGGACAAACAGCTGGGTAGTCAGATGTTATGACTAACATGACCTTAAAGTTCCTGTGTATAAGATGGAGTGAGTCAGTATAGGCATGATTAAAGTACTGTACAAGGATAAGTTCATAGAGTCACAGGAAGATATTAGACTAAGTACAGTTGGAGAATTGGGTAAAGTACTGCAAAAGAAGATAATAAGGTATCAATAAGTGACAAAGTGAACAGTTGTGAAGCATTTGGGTGAATGTAAACTGTCCAAGATTATTCTCATTCAATGCAGTACTCAACATGAACTGTGAATAAATGTATTTATTGGTTTGGTGAGCTTCTTCCCTTCCATATTATAGTCATAAAAGAAGTAAAAATAACACTTAAAACACTCCAAACTCAGATGGTAGTAACTCAATTGATCTCATAATCAAAAGAAGTCACCCTAAACATGAGTTTAAAGAATGAAAATAAAATACAGTGGTCCCTCGGTTAACGAACGGTTCGATTCACGAAATTTCGGTTAACGAATTAGCTCTCATACAGATCTTCAATTCGGTGAACAAACAAAACTATGATTCACGAAATCCTTACGACAAACACGTTTTGTTGTGAGCATCAGCTGATCGGCTAGTCCGCCAATACAGTAATCGGTTGTATGTTTACATTCGTTTCCAGTGGAGTAAATATCAAGAAAGTTGTGCTCTTTAATATTTTTGCATTTTTTATATTAAAATTATTAGTCATTTTAACATTTATTTAACATATTGATAATATATGCAGTACAGGGAAGTAGTTTTTTGTGTGCCCATCAGCCGCTTAGCTCACCCACCAAAGAGTCTGTTTAACTTTGTTTACAGTGGAGTGAACATCGATTTTGTTGGAGTCTTGAATATTTTTGCATTTTTACATTAAAATTATTGCTCATTCTGAAATTTAGTTAACATATTGATAATATATAGTGCAGTGCACTGTTGATTTAAATATAATAATCTTGAATTACAGCTAGTAAACTTAAAATTATAGTGGTGAAATTAATGCATCAAGCATGGGTCCCCTGAAAGGTGATTTCTCCACCATCCTCACTTCCTTCTCTTCTCCCTTCTCCTCCACCCCCACTTCTAATTCCCATCATCATCATCATCATCAACCAGCAACCTTCTAAATACACACCTCAAAGTAAGTGTACTCTACTGCAATTTGTTTATGCTTTGTATGTATTTTTCGGTGACCTGGAACCAATTACCCAATATCCCATTGAAATAATGGATTCGGTTAACGAAATTTTCGGTTAATAAACAACTCTGTGGAACGAATTGTGTTCGTTAACTGAGGGACCACTGTATACAAAAACACCAAATTAGTCTTTTCTCATCTTACCTTTTCTTCATGAAAGGGAAACATGGGATGATGTTTGCGACTACGGAACATACTCTGGGTACCAGCCTTCTCGTGTAGCACGATGATGTCATGCTTGCCAGCTTCCAGTCCTTCCTCACCTTCACTATCACTGGATGACTCCACCCTAACCCATCAAGAGGAAATATATCTTAATTATCTATAAACTGCCAAGCACTGCTAATATTCTAAACAAAAAATAAATATCAAGGATTGACCATGAAATGTTCTTTTTTATGGCACTCACACTGGTGTCAGCCGTAGTTAATGTTAAACCCAATACAGTACTGCTAGCTTCACATGAGAACAAAGCAGCAGGGAGGTACTGGGAAGATACCTGTATTGGAAGCATGATGTGTTGTCTGGTGGTAGACCCTGCTGCCATATGTGACCAAGTAACAGGTTGATGATCTGACTTTCTGCCTCATTTACACACAATTGCAGGGTCTCATTTGTTTCTCTTACTTTAACAACATAACATACATACAGTCGGCCCTTAACATACACGGGGGTTACGTAACAGAGATACCCGTGAATGTTAAAAATCCGTGTACTATTGCTGCCCCCCCCCCCTAAAAAAACCCTGGCCCCCCATGTCCTTATTTACCGTATATACCTGTGTGTAGTTCGAGTTTTTAAGACCAAATTATTTTGCAAAAAATTGGGGGTCGACCTCTAAAAGGGTAATAGTTTCATTAGGTTGAAAAATATTTACCAGTAACTACCAGTAAACAATGGAAACGACGCACCAATGCACCACCAGCTGTGAGTGTCGGTACTGTCGCCAGGGCAGATCTCTTGCGTCATCATAGCCAGCCCAAAGTAGCCAAATGCATGGTATGGTAGCACAGGACGATGTAAAGCAAAGTATTCATTTGTTAAAGTTTATTTATAGATATTGTACATAAATTTTTGTTCATTACATTTGAAACATCAATCTTTGTTAATTAAATTTGATACAAAAGAAAACTACGATACCGTATTTTCATTAATATATTACATCACAAGTATATTTTACCTTAACTGTGACTGAATGAATATATTTTCAGAAATAAATATGGAAATGTAATATTTTGGCTGAAATGACGTACATATTACTGTACAGTGGGAAGTGGGATACAATTATGAAAACAATGACTTTCGCTTTCTTTCGTTGTTCAAAAGATTTTACCGTAATCGCTCTTCGAATGGTTTTCAGTTAAAAAACTGTTGTAATCGTACTGTATTACAATAATATTCTATCCTATCATTAGCCTTATAATCCCACAACTGAAAACCATTCGAAAAGCGATTACGGCAACATCTTTTGAACGAAAGAAAGAGAGAGAGTCATTGCTTTCGTCACAATTTTATCCCACATTCCACTGTAATACGTACATCATTTCAGCAAAAATATTACATTTCTATGTTCTCAGAAATAAATGGTAGTTTTGTTGAAACGTAATGTACAGTATTTAATATTAAAATGCAAAAATAGCTATAAAAACAATTAATACACTCGTCCCTGCTCCTGCATCCAAGGTCACCTCACCACTCCTCCCAACTCGCTCCCTCCGCTCCCTCCGCACCGTCACTACTGCCGACAACAAACACAAATGTTTTGTGAATAACTGCACCTCCACTTCCTATGTACAGTACTTGTACTGAACTGTACTGTGCTGTGCATTTTTACAAACAATAAACATGGCAAGAAAAGCTATTAAAAAAAAAGAGATAAAAATTTCACTTTACTGTACCGTACCTCTCCTCGGCGACAGGGCGGGGGTCATCGGGCTCATCGTCACTCAATTCCATAACGGGTGGTGAAGTGGGGGCGACGGTGGATTCAGCTGCTTCCTCACTGCCGCCAGTGATTGATGGTGTTAAATCTCTCCTTCGGTGATCAAAGAACATGGTGATGGGGAGTTGTCTCTTTCTTTCATTTCTTCCATGATGTTTTTGTATGGAGCGAAAACGTCATCCATCCTTCGCATGAATTTCAGGGCACGCACCATGGAGGGGTCCATACTATAGGCCAGGTTTTTCAGTGCCTCAATATTCCTGGTCATCTCCCCCAACTTCTCCACCGTTATTTCTTGGTGCTCTTCCTCATCCTCTTTCCCTTTCGCTTCCTCTTCCTCGCCTGAGTCTACTAACTCCTGTAGATCCTCCTCGGTCAGCTCAGTGTCGTGCTTTTCAATTAGCTCCCTAATCTCGTCCTCTGCCATGTCCTGGAAGCCTTCAGCAGCCACTTTCCTTGACAGTGCCAGGGTCTTTCTGAATATTTTCATTAAAAACCATCAAAATCATTTTCCTTGTCATCGTCTTAAGCACCAAACAGCTCCTCCCAGTCTTCTCCTTGAACAGGGCTAGAGGGTACGCATTTTTCGAATCGTTTTCAATTAAACAAATGTTACAGCACATGTATATTTTACCTAAACTGTGCCTGAATGAATATATTCTCAGAAATAAATAGTAGTTTTGCTGAAACGTGATGTATTTCAATGTAAAATAGGATAAAATACATGACGAAAACAAAAGACTTTACCTAACCTTACAATGTTCAAGAGATGTTACTCGTTTTTTTAATAGTTTTCGGTTAAAATACTGTTATATTACAATGATATTATATTCATACTGTGCTTGATATACTACATTCACGGAAATGTAATATTTTTGCTGAAATGACGTACGTATTACAGTGGAAAGCGACGAAAACAGTGACTTTCGCTTTCTTTCGTTCAAAAGATGTTACCGTAATCGCTTTTCGAATGGTTTTCAGTTAAAAAAACTGTTGCATCACAAATGAATTAGGATAGAATATTATTGTAATACAACAGTTTTTTAACTGAAAACCATTCGAAAAGCAATTACGGTAACATCTTTTGAACGAAAGAAAGCGAGTCATTGCTTTCGTCACTTTCCACTGTAATACGTACGTCATTTCAGCAAAATATTACAGTTCCATATTCTCAGAAATAAATAGTAGTTTTGCTGAAACGTAATGCATTTCAATGTAAATTAGGATAAACTACATGAAAACAAAAGACTTTACCTAACCTTCCGATGTTCAAGATATGTTATTCGTTTTTTTAGTAGTTTTTGGTTAAAATACTCTTATATTAGTGATATTCTATTCATACTGTGCTTGATATAATACATTCACGGAAATGTAATATTTTTGCAACTACAATGCTGATGTCAACACAAGCGTGGTTACAGCGAGACTGACTGAGTGAGGGAGAGCTATGCGTGTGTGTGTGAGGTTGCGGGAGCGGGCGGTGTCCCGTGTTCGGTGCCGCGCGCGAGTTGAATGTACTTCAATTACTTCAATGCACAGAATATTCCTCCGGCGGAGGTCAATCCGTGTATTTGCGAATCCGTGTATGTGAAGGGCGGACTGTATATTGTTTCTCACTTTTGATCTTTTATCATTTTTGTATTTCTTTCTTTATTATCATTATTATTATTATTATTATTATTATTAGTGTTATAATTATTATTTTAGTTTCAAATTTGTATTTTTTAGTATAAATGTGATTTACTATGAATTATTGTTATTACATTTTCGCCCCCAGGCCCCGATTTAGGTCAGTGACCTGTACCCTGGTTGGCTAATCCCCATAAAAAAAAAAAAAGTTGTCCTCAAAGTTTACTGTCCAATTTGTCATTCACTTGCCATGAAGATAGGCCCTGCCTTCTATGAATTCATGCATGACTTCAATAAACTTAGTCAAATGGAACTGATTGTAGTCAAACAGTACCATACAAACTGGTATCTGGTTCCAGTTTTTAAGAGTGAGAATTGCCCTAGGTCCAAAGCCTTTACCCGTTTAACAAAAAAAAAATGTCCACAGAATGTTCATGCTTTCACTACAGGGATGCCTCTTTTAATATCTTATTTAGCTAATGCCAAACCATTTTATTCAGCTTAGATTGGACCCCATACACAAGGGGTTAAGGGTTCATAGCATTCATCATCAACTATTTTACAGCCATTTTCCACATTTGTATGGGTTAGCTATGATTACCTGATGGCAGCTTCTATGCTGCACAGTCTCTTGTAACCTTTAATTAGGTTCTTAACCCGAATGTAATTTCTTATGCCCTCATATTCCATGTCATTTTTGGCCTGCCCATGGCTCTTCTTCCTCCACATTTCAACTCCAATGGTCTTCAATCTCTCCACATGTTCAAACCATCTCAATCTACCTCTATACAAAACTTCACCAATACTCTCAATCCCTAAAAGATATTATAAATTTAAAAAAAAAATTCATGTAACCAAATAAAATAATTCACAAATAAAGAAGTACTGTATATTATTGCCTATATACAGTACAGTACTCTAAAAAATGACAGCCATCATCATCATCATTTTATGGCCGTTTTCCACACCTGTGTGGAATGCCGAATATAAAATAATGGATGCCCCTCGAAATCGAGGATGGCTGGCGTTAAGGCCACCTGGGCGTGGATTTGTTTAGAGTGTAGAAGCTGTCGCGAACACAACAACTACAGTCGGGTATGCTATAACGAACGTAATTGGTTCCAGAACCTCGTTCGTTATAGCATTCGTTCGTTATAGGATTAATCCGTTCCAGGCCCCCAAATACAACCACTTAACACTGAAAAAATTCTGTGGAAAATGTAAAAAATACGGTACTTTATCTTACCTTAGTGTTATTCAGCATGCAGGTACCCCTAAACACTGGCACATCACTATCACTTCCACTGGGAGTCTTGGCTTTAAGGTCCTCAAACAATTGTTTAGCCTTCTCACAAATTATAGCTTCACTAATGTTACCACCTGCCATTTCTTTCTCCTTTATCCACACTAAGAGTAAATTTTCCATCTCTTCAATCACATTACACTTTGCTTTGCTAAGTCTAAAGATTCCCTTAGCCACTTGCACAGTTTTTAACTCCTCTTTATTCTTCAAAATCGTACATATAGTCGATTTAGCCATCCCATATTCATCACTAAGTTTCGCAATGCTTCTTCCATTCTCACGTTTCTTTACAATTTCTTTCTTAGTTTCAAGGGTTATTAGCTTTCTCACTCGCTTTGGACGACTCATTGTTACAATTGTATACTTGTATAACAAAATAGTTATACAAATAACGCGAATTTCCACATCAAAAGACGAAATTTCAACAATAACAGTGGTGCACGGGCTACACAATGAGACAAAGATGGCGCCTGACGCTCTTGTTGTGGGTCGCGGTACAACAATATTCATGCGCCAGGCGAAATAGTCCCGTATTCATCCGCGTTCGTTGTAGGAGTTGAGTTCGTTATAGCATTCTCAATTTTATAGGTAAAACCGTTCGTTATAGGAATATTCGTAGTAGGATCCGTTCGTTATAGCATACCCCACTGTACATCCTAAGTTATCGAGCTGCATGACCCAATGTCGAGGAATAGTTCGAGAAGACTGGACAACTCACCAACAGCACTGGTGAACCATTACCCAAGAACACGATCTGCAAATTGTTTAACATCCAGGTCCCCAATTACTGCTGGGTAGACAGAGGAAAATGGAATAAAGAAACTTGCCCATAGTTTCACCTTGTCCTGGGATCAAACCCGGGACAACTAGCTTGCGAGGAGAGCATGCTGACCATTACACCACTGGTTGCACAGGTCATGCAGCTCGTTAAATCAAGGTGTGGTTGTTGTGTTGGGGACAGCTTCTACACCTTAAACAAATTCAAGCCTAGACGGTCCTTGGGCCGGCCATCCTCATATGCCCGATAACAAGGTCCTGGTTGCATGAAGCAAATTAGAAGCAAGTTTTATGGCTGATTAGCTGGATGCATTGCCTATCATCAACTCACTTTTACAGTGGGAACTGGACATTATAAGTAGGACTTGGAAGTGCCCTCTTAGCAGGCAGGGCTGGGTCACTACCCTGAGATAATCAAACATTACCATACCTACCCTAAAACTCTCGACCTGGAGCTGTCATGTCCGAGACCTTCGTTAAGTTTCTAAATGTGAAAACTTACTCTTCCATTTTAATTCTGTGTTGTTGCTGCTCTTCCTCTCGCTTCTGACGGTAATGTTCATCCAGCTCGGGTCCCTCCAGCTTCATTCTTCTCTTCTCCAAAAGTTTAAAGGTTCTAATCTGTGGATTATCTATAAGTCGTCTTGCCAGTGTGTCCGGCCCAGTCCTGTAAATAAACCCTCTTCTACAATTATACCATTCCACATCTGATTATACAGTGTATAACTAGAGAGCAAGAAAATTATGAATATATTTCTAATGTCAATACATTACTTATCATACATAAATTGAGAGACACCACAAAACATAAAATTGGTGAGCACATGCCCTGTTAGTGTAGTGAAGCTTGGTATATGCAGAAACATAAATTGTTACAGTGTAATGCCAAAGTCCTTTGACTTGAAGGCAATACATAAAAAAAATTAAAATGCTTACATAACTTATGAAATAGTTAATATAAAAATAAAATATCAGACCACTGCATGGCTGGTGGGTAATACAGCCTAGCTGAAGTAACAGTTGTGGCTCTAAACAGAATCAAACCATTATGAGAACTCTTGTACATACAGGATAAAGAAAAACCTTTTATTGCCTCTCACCCCATGCTAAGTTCATGACTCTCACCAAGAGCATGGTTCTAGGTCCAACAGAACCTCAGTATGGGTGGCTGATACCCCCTCCCAGAACCACCCTCAAGTGCGAATATCCCTCCTTAAATTTGTCGTGTGAATTTTAATATATTTTACTTAAAGAAAGTGTTGAAATGATCTCTTTTTGAGACATTAAAAGGTTGAATAAAGATATGTCTTTACTATCAGTCAAAATAATTGATGAAGAACTCATTTGCTAAGATCATGTAATTTACTGTAATAATCAAATTAAAGTTTACAGAGACGATGCTTTACAGGGAAAGGCTCTGATGGAAACAAGAGCCAGACTCATAGTGTACAGTATTAAAACCCAGGGAAAGACTCTGATGCCAGGTCTCCCTTCTTACACTCCAAGTAAAACAAATGGAGAGAGAGAGGAGAGAGAGAGAGAGAGAGAGAGAGAGAGAGAGAGAGAGAGAGAGAGAGAGAGAGAGAGAGAGAGAGAGAGAGAGAGAGAGAGAGAGAGAGAGAGAGAGAGAGAGAGAGAGAGAGAGAGAGAGAGAGAGAGAGAGAGAGAGAGAGAGAGAGAGAGAGAGAGAGAGAGAGAGAGAGAGAGAGAGAGAGAGAGAGAGAGAGAGAGAGAGAGAGAGAGAGAGAGAGAGAGAGAGAGAGAGAGAGAGAGAGAGAGAGAGAGAGAGAGAGAGAGAGAGAGAGAGAGAGAGAGAGAGAGAGAGAGAGAGAGAGAGAGAGAGAGAGAGAGAGAGAGAGAGAGAGAGAGAGAGAGAGAGAGAGAGAGAGAGAGAGAGAGAGAGAGAGAGAGAGAGAGAGAGAGAGAGAGAGAGAGAGAGAGAGAGAGAGAGAGAGAGAGAGAGAGAGAGAGAGAGAGAGAGAGAGAGAGAGAGAGAGAGAGAGAGAGAGAGAGAGAGAGAGAGAGAGAGAGAGAGAGAGAGAGAGAGAGAGAGAGAGAGAGAGAGAGAGAGAGAGAGAGAGAGAGAGAGAGAGAGAGAGAGAGAGAGAGAGAGAGAGAGAGAGAGAGAGAGAGAGAGAGAGAGAGAGAGAGAGAGAGAGAGAGAGAGAGAGAGAGAGAGAGAGAGAGAGAGAGAGAGAGAGAGAGAGAGAGAGAGAGAGAGAGAGAGAGAGAGAGAGAGAGAGAGAGAGAGAGAGAGAGAGAGAGAGAGAGAGAGAGAGAGAGAGAGAGAGAGAGAGAGAGAGAGAGAGAGAGAGAGAGAGAGAGAGAGAGAGAGAGAGAGAGAGAGAGAGAGAGAGAGAGAGAGAGAGAGAGAGAGAGAGAGAGAGAGAGAGAGAGAGAGAGAGAGAGAGAGAGAGAGAGAGAGAGAGAGAGAGAGAGAGAGAGAGAGAGAGAGAGAGAGAGAGAGAGAGAGAGAGAGAGAGAGAGAGAGAGAGAGCATTTACCGTGATGTTAGGATGATGGTATTTTTAGGATTGGTGGCCCACTGAACAAACAGTTCTCGTGCATATCCACATTCCAGGTCGGGGAAACTTGCCAACACAACCTAAATACAATATAATGTTTAGGGATGAGTCATATGCATCTGAATTCTTATACTGTACTGTATGAAACAAGGTGACATAAATTACACAGTATAATACACTATTTCCCAACACTTATCCTTTTCTTTTTATCATTGATGGTTCATTGTTCCACAGAGCATTGTTAATTTGTTGGCTGCTGCACATTCTCCAAATCTTTATGTTTTATACATTGTAACTTACACTCTGCTTCCAACGTTTATCTTTTCAAATGCACCATTTAAAAAAAATTGTACACATCACTTAGTAAATTTATCCTCATTCTCATCACTCTAATTTCTAAGAAATTATTCAATTAAATTCTTTTTCCACAAACTTCATACTAAAATCAAGTCAGCAAAGACTATTACAGTACCATTATGTGATAGTCACAACACCAATCACATTTTTGTTAGCCAGTGTTTTAAACAATGCTGTTGAGTCTCGGATGTTGGTGTATGGATACTATCAGCATTTGCAAGAGGGAGAAATTCTTGTACAGTAACTAGTTTGTCCTCTATAGTACAGCTGCTCCCTGACTTACGACGGGGTTAGGGACCCAAATCCAGGTCGTAAGTCCGAATGGTCGTAAGTCCGAATGGTCGTAAGTCCGACATAGATAAAAAATAAATAAATAAATAAATAAATAAAAAATCTACAATGAAATACAGTACAGTAAAAGTAATAAATAATGAGGAATGGATACAGTAGTGAAAGTAATAAATAATGAGGAATGGATACAGTGTGACTGAGCATTTACCTTTAATGTAGTCAGCTGAGTGCACATGGGGCCTCCATAATTTTCTAATTATACATGGAGACTACATTAACTTGAAACGCTTCGGTATAGAAAATGCGTGTGTCATTTGAAAAAAAAAAAAAAATGGTCACAACTGCGGCGGTCGTAAGTCCCGACGGTCGTAAGTCCAAGCAGTCGTAAGTCGGGGACTTCCTGTATATAAGTATGTACCGTACACCCAGCCGGGCCAGGCGCATGAGACCTACCAAAGACATTCTGGTTCACCGAACACATACATCAGTTAGGATGATATTCAGCAGTAATGACAATCCAAAGTTCACCCCAGTTTTTCAGTCAACTAATAAAACACAGGGATCTGGAAAATGTTTTAATAATGTCTCATGGGTCCTCCTCACAAGTATTGTACAGTAGCTAGTGGGATGATCATCACCAGCACCCCTTGACAGAGTTTGCCATTGCTCAAAAAACATACAGTGATTGTAAGTACAGATATTGACATAATGTCAAAATCTGTACAGGTACTTACAATATTTTACTGCAAGCTAGACACTTACTCTTGTCCAATTAGATTTGGATTCCGTGGTTGGTTCAGTTGTAAGGAGAGATTTGGGTTAAGAGTCGTTGACTCTTGGAATTCATTTTTATTTTGAAACCCAATTAAACCAAACGGGATATGAAGCTCCACCGCACACAGTTTTCGACTGAAAACCAATCCGTGGAGGCCTTAATTGAAATATTGTAATATCTCCGTTAGCCGGAATCCCTCAAACCCGGAACTCTCCGATAGCCGGAATTGAAATTGTCTCGGAACATTGTTCCCAAAGCCGGAATGTTCCGGAAAATTCCGGCTTTGGGAAAGATTTTCTAAGGGGCACATTTTCCGGCCAATTCCGAGAAAATTTTGCCAATACCCAGAAAATTCTGGAGATGGGGGAGCAAGTCTTATATGACCCTACCCTGGGTGATGGTGTATGCTGATGAATTAGTGCATATAGTAGATAGTATTGAATAGGCAGTGGATAAATATAAGAAATGGAAGGATGGAATAGAGTCAAACGGTCTCAAAGTGAATGTGGCAAAAACAATGATTAGTGGTGTGGGCGAGGGACCTGTGGTAGAAAGTAGACAATAGCCAAGTGTTGTCTGTAACAAAGATGCTGGCAGCAACTCAATACACTAATGTGCTAGGTGGGTACAGTGGAGTAGATGGCAGACTGCAGGAAGTTGAGGACTTTAAATGTTCTGTATCCACAGATAACCATGTGTCCATAGCAAGGCTGAAGAAACTCAACATTAGGGACTGTGTCTATGAGTTCTGTTACCTGGGTGATATGATCAGTGCTGCTCAGCTGCAAGAGTCACAAGTAGCTGGAGGAGGTTTAGGGAGCAGCTGCTTTTATTGACCTCTGGGTATGTGTGAGAAGTGTGGTGTTGTATGACAGTGAAACATGGTCAGTTAAAGAGGATGAAATAAGTAGACTTGAGTGAGCTGAAATAAGAATGGTGAGGTGGATGTGTAATGGAATTACTTGGGACTACAGTACTGAGAGAGCAGTACGTGTCAAGCCACATATACTATAGAGTACAGGTATGGGACTGTTGATCTGGCATCCCAGTATTTGGAACGCTCCAAAATCCAGTTATGTTCTTGAATGAATTATATAAAATTACCTCAGAGTAATTCCAGGACCGAGCAAGATATTTCCAACTTTTCCCTACCTGTGAGCTGTATGTTATATATCTTCAACTCGTAATTTTAGGTACAGGGGGTCCCCAACTTACAAACGCCCTTCGATACAAATGGGTTTAAACTTGAAATTTACAGTATTTTATTTACCTGCTGACTTATTTTTGACTTTCATTTACTATATTTTGTCATTCTATTTCTTCTTTTGTCTTAAATTAAGTGATTTTAGATGTACTGTATATAAGGACTGAGGCTATGCTATAATGGGATTTTAAACATTGTTCTGTAAGTACGGTATGCACATAGAATGTGTTCCGACTTACGTACAAATCCGACTTAAGAACGTCCTCAGGAACGGAGCCTGTTTCCAACCTGGGGACCACCTGTAGATATATGTAGAGGCACAGCAATTTTCTTCATTTTCATTACTTTGTCTGTGGCAAAGCACTGTTGTTAAGGCAAGCACCAGGGGGCAACTGTGACCCAGTTTGTACACTAAGTTGTATCACATTTGCTCTTTTTGTTATCATTAATGCAAGTTATATGCTTTTGTTATTGATGTTTATATGCCTACAATTTTAAGTTTTAATGTTATATATAGTGTACAGATAACGCTACTTTTAGGGGTGAATCTAGTGATCTGATCAGTCTTCACCGCCAGTTACGGAGGGTTTACTGTACATTTTAGGCCTGGTGCTCCACATTCCAGAAAACTCCATCCCTAGATAAATGATCCCATACCTGTACAGTATATGGTTTTCCCAGAAGTGTGAATAAGCATACCCCATAATGCTGGTCTCAAGCTACTGAGAGACACACCTCCTATAACACTGTTTAAGATCATTATTGCATTTAAGAGGTTTAAACTCTCTAATAGCTTCGCTGAGGGAACTGGATCAGGTCCTCAGTCAAAATTTTCATGATGAAACTGCATATTTAAGAGAAGAGCTCCCAATTACGAGGTGCAAGGCTCTGGGAAGTACAGCACCACCAATCTTCTTCAGCCCTGTACTTCCTAGTTTGGAGTGTATTCACCATGATAATTACAAACTCCTCCCATTTGTAGCTGTTTTAGGTCACCTATGACAACCAATATGCTATAGTAAATGGGGGATGACGGACAATTCCCAATTTTATGGTCAAGAGATGGAATGAGTGATGCAGATTCCCCTCCTCCTTCATGCAAGTTTATTGCATTATTACACTACAGTTAACAACCTCCTATGCTTTCTAAACATCTCCTCCCACATGCCTTTCTAAATATAAAATTACAGAAGCTCAATATTTCAAATCTATCCAAAATTATGTGCCAGGTATGAATAGCAGTACTGTTACCTTGGGGGAGGGTAGACGACTGAGGTCAGTAAGGTTATGACAAAACTTAAGGTGCTTGAAGCTAAAAGGGTTTGTCCGTAGAGAGTCAAAGGCTTTGGTCAGCTTCTCACTCATCCACTCAATCTGTAAAGAGATATTCAATAGGGATAATACAATTACATGTCATTATCAGTCTTATTTGGACACATACCCGGTACACAAAAAAGGTGAGGAGGGGGGGGGGGGAGCATTGATTTGAAGAACTTTATCAAGAGAATAAACCAATGGCTCTCTAGTTCTCTGAGAACTCTAACCTCGGCTCCTGCAATAGATTTATTTATCTATTTATATTTTTTAATGAAGGATCAATAACAAATATAGTGTCACTAAAACTACATGTTGACACCCAAGGGTTTCCAGGACCTCTCCACTTGTGTAGCTCGGTTAAATTCCAGAAATTCGGTATAAAATATGAATCTAGGATTGTTGTGTGTGAAGGCTTGGCTGGATAATTAGTAGAAGGTCAAGTATAACTGATACATCTCCTGGACAGTCTGAGATATGGGTTAGTTCACCTCTGACCTGTGTCACATTATTGGAGAAGGAGAATTCCTCAGCCATTCCTTCTGGGTCTATGTGAGAGTAATTAGTTTACCACTAAAGACTGCTCAGCAAAATGCTCACAAAAATTTGCCAGGAATTAAATTGCCATCAGAGGGATCTGAAGACAGAGGATATCCAAATACTTTACTGTTGATCAAATGAAAGATAAACAATGCCTGATGAAGACAGACTTTTGTGTTATAGGAACAATATGTTCAGATGTTTTAACATGGAGTGGCAAACCAAACAGATTTCTATTGGATAAAACAGTAAAAATGTTCCCAGCATTAAATAAAGAGGTACATGAATAACCGGATAAAATGAAATACAATCATTGTTTGGGCAACTTTCACTTCTATTATAAAAAGGAAAAAGGTTGAGAAGTGTGAAGAAGACAACTGAACAATAAATAAAAGTGAATACTGTACAATTCAGCTTCATGTTTTCTAACCCACTTCTTTAACAGCTTAATAACTTTCTCTGTCTAACAAAATGTAAAATAATTCTAAATTTAAAGTGAAATCTCATTCCCAAGTTTTCCTCCATAATCAAATATTACAGCATTCATCAGGAATTATGCCAGTGATCAAAACCCTAGAGTACAGTATACCACAAATTACATCTATTAGTACAACTTGAACAACAACTGTACATAAAAACCTTACCATTTGTTTAGCAAAATGTATGACATGGTAGCCAGTGTTGGAGAGGATACACAGAGAGTAAGCCGACAGACCACTCTCTCGCGTGCTCCACATTTGTTCTAGCATGTGTGTCATTTCCAACACTCGCCCACCCGTGTCAGTGGCAACCAGGACGTTTCCTCCACTGCGACACGTCTCTTGTAGTTGGGCTGGAAAGATGACAACAATAGTTTAGTTTCTAATTTTACTTGTACAGAGAGAGCAAACGTATGCACGTGTGTGTGTGTGTGTGTGCATGTGCGCTTGTGTGTGTGCGTACATATGTGTGTGTGCCCTCCACATGTGCAACGAATGTGGACGACGCTGCCGGTCCCGTATCGGGCTCTTTAGTCACCTCAAAACTCACTAACCTAGGTGACATCCCTAATAATCCATATAAGTTTACCATGGCTGGATGATTGACATACTAGATTCCCAGTGACAGCAAAGTAGTAGTAGTAGTAGTAGTAGTGAGCAACGTGATTGTGAGGCCGTTCTCCTGGTCGACGCTTCAAATGCATTCAACATACTTAACCGCAAGGCCAACTGCGCAACATCAAGATCAAGTGTCCAAGCTTTGCAATGTACGTTGAAAATGCCTATAGGAATCCATCAGACCTTTATATAGTAAACAACAAGGCCCTACGAGGTGATACCATCTTACAGTCAACCGAGGGAACAACACAGGGGGACCCTGTTGCAATGGCAATGTATGCAATAGGCCTATCAGTGCTCCAACAAGAAATAAAACTTGAAACAACTGGGGTCAAACAAGTGGCGTATGCTGACGACCTTACAGGAGCAGGAAAAGTGGAGGGCATCAAAAAGTGGTGGGACTTGGTAACAACGCGAGGTCCACAAATAGGGTACCACCCAAACGCCAGCAAGTCCTTCCTCATCGTGAAGCCAGAACATTATGAACGGGCAAAGGAGGTTTTTGGCGGAAGTGAGGTCAAACTAACTAAGGATGGCCAAAGACATCTAGGCGCAGTAATTGGCACTACGGACTTCAAGACCGAGTACGTAGCGGGAAAGGTGAATGAGTGGGTTAGTGAAATCCAAGCTCTGTCTGAGATTGCTAACAGAGCCACATGCGGCTTTTGCTGCATTCACCCATGGGGTCAAGCATCGTTGGAACTACCTGATGCGTACTATCCCTGATATCGGACCCCTCCTCCACCCTCTGGAAGAAGCTATCAGTGTCAAGTTCATTCCCGAATTAGTGAAACACACTCACTTAACCCCAGCAGAAAGAGCACTTCTTGCACTTCCATCAAGACTGGGAGGGATGGGACTAACCAATCCAGAGAAGATTGCAGCCACCGAACATCAAAATTCACTTAAGCTCACGGCAGCCCTCACGGACCACATAATAGCCCAGAACGCAACAGGGGAGGTCGAGACCAGTGAAGTAAACGAGATTCGTAGGTCCATTACGACAGATCGACAGCACTGCCAAAATGATAAGTTGCAGCAACTGTTGCTGCAGGTTCCAGAAAATGTTGAAAAAAAAGTAGCTATAGCGCAGGAGGTGGGCGCCTCGAACTGGTTAACTACGTTACCGATAAGGGCAAATGGTTTCAGTCTTAACAAACAAGAATTTACAGATGCCATTGCTCTAAGGTACGGTCGGGCAGTAGAAGGTTTGCCCTCCCAATGCATGTGTGGCTCTTCCTATGACGGCGATCACGCCATGGTGTGCAAGAAAGGGGGCTTCATATGCATGAGGCATGACGAAGTGAGGGACCTTACAGCAAATATGCTGAAGGGAATCTGTCGGGATGTCATGGTAGAACCGACCCTCCTTCCATTGGATGGTGAAATCTTCCAACATAGGACTTCAAACACATCTAACGAAGCCCGTGTTGACGTCAGTGCTCGAGGATTCTGGATGCGGGGACAGCGAGCTTTCTTCGACATCAGGATTTTTTATCCCATGGCCGCATGTCACCGTAACCTAGCTCTCGATGCTGCACATAGGAGGAATGAGAACGACAAGATAAGGGCATATGGAGAGAGAATCCAAAACGTTGATCAAGGCAGCTTCACTCCTCTAGTGTTCACAACCTCTGGTGGGATGGGAACAAGTGCAAGATGTTTCTACGCCAGACGTGCGGAGGTGATCTCCGAACAGAAGCAGCAGCCAAGAAGTTATATTACAGCCTGGATGAGATGTCGACTGTCTTTCTCTCTTCTTCGGTCGGCTTTGCTCTGCCTCAGGGGAACGAGAGCTTCTGCCCCAATTCCGATAACTGCTGCAAATATTGACTATGAGGCTACTGTCACTGAATGCCGTATAGATCTGGATAGGATAGGATAGCTACTTATGTATTAGGATATTTAATATTACGGTAATTAAATGGTGGCGAAGGTGTGGCTATTGGGAGAGGCTGGAGGCCATTAAAAAAAAAAAAAAAAAAATAGTAGTAGTAGAAAAAGAAATGGTCCAATGTGTACAGTAATACAGTCTTCAAGGTTCGTTGTCAAGTACCATATACTACAATGAAAGACCAGCTAAAAACTTTTACAACTTTTACTAGAGAATAATGACTGCAATATGACTTAATAACAAGAATACCTGTCCAGTATAGTACAGTATACCAAATACCGACCGACGAGCTTTTCATCTCGATGACGTCTTCGTTCCTGTCTGTATGAAGCATTGAAGGCATCAGTAATAAGAAGAGATGGACGACTTATCTTATCCAGCTCACAGCCTCCTAAGTGGCGTTCCTTCTTGTGATTAAAGTCAACAGCATACACAATATCCTAGAATGTAAGCTATTTGTAGAATGTCACATACAAGGTATAATATAAGTACTGTACTGTATGGAACCAACAGGTTAGAGATAAGCCTTCCCTCCATATCTGTCATGCTGTACAGAACAAGTTATTTTTATTGTGGAAACCACATATTCTTCAATCTATTGAACAAATGTAATAAATGTATTAGAACTTAGCTGGGTCTTGGAACATCACTTAAAAGATAATTCCTTACTACATGTTCAACTGATTCAAAAATTTCCAATTAACACTGATAATAACTATTCAGTTATAATGATGACAAAGACTTACCCCCTCTCCGTCTTTAAGAATTCTCCAAATAGAACCTCCAATCATGTGACCTGCAGGCTGAGCAGAGATGTTCAAACCTATTCCTTTTCCTGCAACACAGACCAAAGAACACATTAGGAGAAACATTTTCATAGTACAGTAGCAGCCAACAATCCTACAAACTCTACATTGTCTTCACAGTATTTTAGTACAGGCAGACCCTTATTTGCCAGAATATGAATGATTTAAATTTGTTAATGTCACAGGCTTTAATGTATAAGTCAAGTCCCGATTGTAAAAAAAACCAATCATAATTCATTAATCTTCATCACCCCTGTATATGCTGTCTGTCTCATTGAAAGCAAATAAAAATTAAAGAAAAATTACTCAAGGTTCTGCTTCCTTGGTCGGCAAATACAGCCCACAAGCAACATTGGAAAATTTATGGTTTAACATTGTCATATGTAAGTCATTAAAATTATGTCCCAAATAGGTTGGGAGTTGGGCAATTGCAGCAGCCAGACCTGACTCCAGCAGAACACACTTAACACCACCGCCTTGATCTGACACAAGCCATAGTTTAGGGTAGTGTGGGACCCATATTCCATAACAGGTTACAGTTAACTTATCTTTATGTGGTTAGCCAACTGTGTATAGTGTCACCTCTGAGCTGAATAAAATCGTCTTGTATTGGCCAAATAAAATATCAAAAGTGGCTCACGTCCTCATAGTGAAGGGGCTAATGCACATCAACGCTGTCATTATTCCCACTGAACAAGCTTCTAGCATTTTCATCAACATTCTTCATGTCTCATCAAATATGGAATAAGTATCCTCTCAATGAATTGTTTTTGAATTTGGACAATATATATTTTTTTCATTTAGTCTATTTATGTTACCGGGTATGCAAAAGGTGTACAGCCAACCCAAAACTTACTGAGACTCCAAAGTCCAGTGAAACAGAAAACAATCAATAACCTCAGACGTGTTCATGTATGAGTTGGTTTAGTACATTCACTATAATATACATTATGAGGATCAAATAAGGAGTGGAGGATTCATTCAGTGATGACCTGGTAGGATCACGACACACAGCCACGCACAATGGAAGAATGAAGCCGGAACACGGACATTTCAAAGGAAACACGAGGTGCAATTATCACGAGGGTCTAAGGCAAGCTATTGCTGAAGGTTCCTGTGTCTGGGAAGGCCACGGCACCAGAAAAACCGTGTCTCTGGAGGTGAAACTTGACTTTGTGAAGTGGCCTGGCTTGTTCCTCAAGTTAGTCTTAATTCTAAACACTTGTACAGTAATATACAGTAATGTATTTGAATGGGGAATCCCAAACCCAGAATATGTGACACTAGGTACAGTAGCACAGTTCTTCAGGATAATCCTGTTACTTCCTGAGGTTTACAGTACAGTACTTCATGGATGGAGCCCTTTAGATGGCTTCTTTGGAATCTTACAGTTCACTCAGTTGTGGCCTCTTAACTATTCTGTAGTGAAATACTGAGCCACGAATTTTACAATAAAGAGAATTAAATGAAACACCAAGTTCTCCTTAAAAGGGCTCTAGTATTGGGCTTCTTTTATTGCCAAGGGTTTCATAACATAAGCTGCCGAGGGTTTCAACTTGGTGTAATTGAAGCCACACAAACTGTCAAGACATACAATGAGTTCAAAGCAATAATTTAACCCTGGTTCCCGTGGGTCAACAGCTATTTCTAACACTCAAACATTATCCAGGTTGGCTGGATAAAATATTAAATTTGAAAGAAACTATGAATGACGATAAAATTGTTTTAAGATAATTTCATAAGCCTTAGAATTATTAAGAAGCAGCATGAAAATTGCAGCAATGCTCACCTCTCATGGGGATGCTTTGGTTGTACTTAACTTGAGTAATAAGTTCAAAGGCTGAATCAACATCATCCAGTGTGAAGTGCTCCACCAGGTCATAATTATGGTGACTCTGAAAGTAAATGACCCTCAGTCACATTATCAATGTGAGGTTATCAACTAATAACTAGGGTGGATCTATAAGTAAAACATCATAATGAAGGAAAATGACAACCTAATTGGAAACAGAAATATTATTACCAGTTATTATGATGAGTTAGGAAGTAATGATCCTACTGTGAAATTAGCAGCTCCCAGACACAGGGTAATAGATGAAACTCAATTACAGTACAGGTACTCCCCGACTTACGACGGGGTTAGGGACCGACATCCAGGTCGTAAGTCAAAATGGTCGTAAGTTGGAAATGCTTAAATAACACATAGAAAATCGAAAATGGGTGTCTCTTTTTCTTCTCAGCACCACAAAACACTCACTTTTAAGCTTGCCAGCCATTTTAAAGTGAATTACAGATGAAAATTTTGTCTCTGTACTGACTTTGGGACTCAAAAATACATAATTTGACCAAATTTTGGTAGGACTGAGGCGGTGGTAAGCGCGGGTGGTTGTAAGTCGGGGAGTACCTGTACAGTAATTGTTCAAGGACAGTAATCATAAATGATCACATTCTCTTATTTTGTGTCGCTGTTTACACTTAAAATGTACTGGTAATTATGATTATTTTTAATATTACATTTTCTATTTCCATTATATTTAATAAGAAAATGCCACACATTACCGGCTACTGATATAATACCTAGAAAGGCCACTGGAAATCTGTGTCCCAGGACCCATCAGACAGTTGTACTTCAGTTACTATGTTAAGCTTTATAAGACTGTGTCAACATCTTAAAGGAACAGCCATGTTGAGTGACTCAGGTCACAACCTTGGGGACACTGTGGTCACAGCCATGTTGAGTACTGTAGTTCAATTCCTGACCAGTGAGGTAATCGGCCAGCTATCAAACAGGGAGGTACTGCCGCCTGGGAAGATATTGGAAGCATGCTGCCATATGTGACCAAGTCCCAGGTTGATGATCTGACTTTCTGCCTCATTTACACACAATTGTAGGGCCTCAATTGTTTCTTTTACTTTGACAAAGCAAATAAATATATCGTTTCTAACTAATGATCTTTTTTTTTTTTATGAGCCCTTATTATTATTATTATTATTATTATTATTATTATTATTATTATTATTATTATTATAATTATTATTATTATTATATTTTTGCCCTCAGGCCTTGATGTGGGTCATTGACCTGTGCTCTGGAGGGATAATCCCGGATAAAAATAAAAATAAAAAATAAAATAAATTATCATCATTCCGAAAGCATTTTCCGAGCCATAATTCATTGTTTTAAATCAAATAAACGTGATTTGGCTTGGGTTACTATTTAGTAATCTTAAATTATTATTGGTACATTCGGGATAAGTCTTTGGGTGTAAGTAGGCACCCGAAAGACTCATCCCGAATGTTCACACTAGTTATAAGTGCGTAGAAAAAACTCTGAAATACAATACCACTGTACAATACATGTACCGTATATGTAAATTAAGATGAGATAATAAAGAAAAAAAATATTTAAATGTCCTAATAACCGGTTCCAACGGAAATGTGTATATTTTAAGAGACCGCCGTGTACCCCCGTGAAATTTTACCTTCAACTCCAAAGATTTTTCGTCTCTCCATCGCACTTCTCATAAATTATCTAGCATTGCAATCATCCTCTCGAAGCCTCAATTACAATAAGGAACACCTTTTTTTACGATTGACAGATGTAACGTTATTTCCAAATTGCCAAAGTATTTAATAGAAAAGAACCAAATGAGCTGAATGTGCTTGGTAGATTGTTGAGGTAATAGTATATACAACCTGTGACCGTCGCTAATTATCACCTTGGAAAAATTTTCCATGCTATATTTCACTGTCTGGGTTATTGTTCTGGTAGTGCTTACAACTACCAGTGTTTGTTAGGTTAGGTTAGGTTAAAAAAAATATTTTTTAGAGGAAATGTTCAAACCTAACCGATAATCAGGGTTGGGAAAAAATTTCATAATTAATTAATAATAAGACACCACAATACAGCTCCTCCCCGACTTACGACGGGGTTAGGGAAGCAAAACCAGGTCATTAGTCGATATAGTCATGTCTAAAATGCTTAAATAATACATTTAAAATCTAAAATGGGTGTCTCTTTTTCTTCTCAGCACCACAAAATTCTCATTTTTAAGCTTGCCAGCCATTTTAAAGTGAATTACAAACAAAAATTTTGTCAGTACATAGACGTTGGGACTCGAAAATATGTAATTTGACAAAATTTTCGTACGACTGAGGCAGGTCATAAGTGCGGGTGGTCGTAAGTCGAGTAGGTCGTAAGTCGGGGAGGAGCTGTACTGTATTTCTTTCTTTCTTTTTTTTGCGGGGAATAGCCCACCCGGGCATAGGTCATCGTTCCACAACCGGGCCTGGGGGGCGAAAAAATAAGAGTAAAATAAATTAAAAATAGGAAAGAAAAAGATTATATTAATCTACACCACAAAGATGACGGAAAACTATCTTTCTGAAGTGAGACAGATTGTATGAGCATGTAAACACAGAAGAAGGCAGAGCATTCCACAGTTTGTCTGTGTGAGGAAAGAAGGATGTATTATAACGGGTTATTCTCGTGTGACCGACATCCACAGAGAAACAATGGGCACCGCGGGCAAGACGAGTGTTAAGAGCCCCCGGCCTTGCCGGCGGTACACAGGATGCCAAATCCACCATAAATATCATTAATTTATAAAACTACAAATATATAAGATTTAAATACAAGTGAGAAACCATGAAAAATGACCAATATACTGTACATTTAGCCCCATTCCAAGTTATGTCCTCATAGTACGGAGGGTCCCCGACTTAAGAATGTTCTCAGGAACAGAACCCGTTCATAACCCGGGAACCCCCTGTACGGTATACGTTTAAGGCAGACAAAACACTAAATAAAACTTGAATATTTTAGGAAGACCAAGAATTACAATTTGATAGGAAGAATTACTTAGTAGTTTTAAGCCCGGCCTTAATAAGATAAAATTAAATTGACAGCTGATCATGTCGCAAAACACTTGACAATAAATAAATTATTATACTGTACTGTGTGTGTCAGGGTACTGCGTGTGTGTCAGGGTACTGCGTTTGTCAGGGTACTGTGTGTGTGTCAGGGTATTGTGTGTCAGGGTACTGCGTTTGTCAGGGGTACTGCGTTTGTCAGGGTACTGTGTGTGTGTCAGGGTACTGCGTAAAAGTCAGGTACTGCGTGTGTCAGGGTACTGCGCTGTCAGGGCACTGTGTGTGTGTCAGGGCACTGCGGTGTGCTTGTGGGCACTGCGTTTGTCAGGGCACTGTGTGTGTCAGGTACGGTGTGTGTCAGGGTACTGCGTTTGTCAGGGTACCGTGTGCCAGGGTACTGCGTGTGTCAGGTACTGCGTGTGTGTCAGGGTACTGGGTGCCTTGTCAGGGTACTGCAAAAGTCAGTATTGTGTCAGGGTACTGCGCTTGTCAGGGTACTGTGTGTGTGTCAGGTACGTGTGTGTGTCTGCACAGTGTGTCAGGGTACTGTGTTTGTCAGGGTACTGTGTGTGCCCTGGTACTGTAAAGCCAAAGTACTGTGTGTGTGTCAAAGTACTGTGTGTGTGTCTGGGTACTGTGTGTGTCAAAGTACTGTGTGTGTGTCAAAGTACTGTGTGTGTGTCTGGGTACTGTGTGTGTCAAAGTACTGTGTGTGTGTCAGAGTACTGTGTGTGTCTGGGTACTGTGTGTGTCAGGGTACTGTGTGTGTGTCTGGGTACTGTGTGTGTCAGAATACTGTGTGTCAGAATACTGTGTGTCAGAATACTGTGTGTCAGAATACTGTGTGTGTCAGAATACTGTGTGTCAGAATACTGTGTGTCAGAATACTGTGTGTCAGAATACTGTGTGTCAGAATACTGTGTGTCAGAATACTGTGTGTATTATTACTCTTTACATTACATCACTTCACCCTGCCAGCCAATGCACTAGCTATACCAACCTAACCAAGCTTTGGTGTGACTCAATATGTTTAAAACTTAATAACTGCTGTACTTTATTAGTAATGTCTCTTAACCTATAAACTACTTCAACTGTATATATAAGGTGAGGCGCCTATTGTCCAAATAATGATAAAGAAAAAAAAATTAGTGTAGACACAAGGTATGGTACTGTACTGTACTCACCTGGAACCAATCATACATGAACATTTGTCCCATCTTGAAGACAGGAATAGTTGCATATACTGGGCATGATAACTGACACTTGCCAACTAAGAATGGTAAGGCACCCATGTGTAGGGGGTCTGGGTATGAGATCAAAACACAGTCAACACGTGGTAGGACCCTGCAAGATGGAAAGAAAAATTAGGGATACAAGTGCAAAAATAAGCTATAGTACTGTATTAATATTTTAATGGTGAACCTAGAAAAGCTTTTCTCTATTGCTTTTAGAGATAAAGTACTTCTATTCTTAAATCCATGCTGGAAGGGAATGAAACTATCTGTGATTCCACAGCAGGTGTGTACAGAATCCCATGTAAGAACTGTGACCAGTTCATGAGATAGGCAGAAAACTAGCATTAAAGAATGTAAGTATACATTTAAGACAGGAAATACTAACACTGCAGTATTTTTTTATACCTCTAAAAATAACCATGCAATATATTAGAATGCAAGCAATTTGTTTTACAAATACAGTACAATGATTTTAAGAAATGTAGGATAGTAGAATCAGTTTGTTCACAAAAGTACTGTCTAACAATTTTAACTTCAGCAAAGACACGTTCAAACTGGATCCTGTGGTGAAAGCCTTGGTGGTCAGGTCTCTGTCATCTATTGTGCTACCTGACCTGATCAGAGGTGACTGCCTTGGTGATGGTTCAAGTGGGGGTAAGGTGATATCATGTGCAGTGTATATAAGCAGCTGTGCCAGTCAGTACCTGAGGAGTTGTCGGTGAAAATGTTTGGAATAAACCAGTAATAGAAACAGGGCATTTTTTTTTATAAAGTTTTGATTCTTAATGTTCCCACAATTGTTATTTCTGACCAGATAGTCACCTGAGAATGACTACTTTATGACTGTTACTCGGTGACCCAAAGACACCCTCCCCTCCTTGGGCCACTCCCTCACCAAACCTCTTAGTTGCAGTAAGTAGGTACCTTTAACTATTCCTGTGTGTGTGTGTGTGTGTGTGTGTGTGTGAATTATGATGTCATTGGCAAGATGACTGGAGACAATTGGTGGATGGGCCTGGCTGGTCAATTTGGGTATGACTATCATGATGTTGAGATCACAGAGGAACCATGTATACTGTACTTGGTTTGAGGTCATGATGAGACTGTAGCCATAAATATTATGCTTTCTGCCATGGAAATTATTGACACTAAAAAATGTGGTTAATATATATGCTATAGTGAGTTTATGTATACCAAGTGTGCCACTCACAACCCAAATTGTGGTGGAAATGTGTG
Organism: Homarus americanus; assembly: GCF_018991925.1. Taxonomy (NCBI): domain Eukaryota; kingdom Metazoa; phylum Arthropoda; class Malacostraca; order Decapoda; family Nephropidae; genus Homarus; species Homarus americanus. Next base: position 5,525,446 of record NW_024736071.1, on the reverse strand, counting down.
AAAAGATCCAGTGGTTGCTGTTGGGGCAGTATAATGACAATCATTGTTTCATTATTTTATGTTATTAAGGTATTTAATATGATATAATTTTTTAATATACAGGTGGACTATCAAAAATCCGGCAACCTCGGGAACTGAGGAGTGCCGAATTTTCGAAAATGCCGGAAAACTGATGGTTATATTTGCAGTATAAGTTTAACAGAAAATGACTACCTGTACAGTCCTTTAAACAAAGAAAATTAAACACTAAATGAAAAGCAAATGAAATTTTATTATATATGCTGTATACAGTATATTTAACAGAAAATTACTACCTGTACAGTCCTTTAAAAAAATAGAAAATTAAACACTAAATGAAAATCAAATGAAATTTTAATGTTTATCAGGCTAAACAGCAGATGGGCTGTCAGGATTATCATCTGTATCACTGACAGTGACAACATCCTCAGCAACAGGAACAGCTTCAACTTGTCTTGAAGTTGATGGCAGTGGATTATCAAGTGTGGACACCGCTGTTGCTTCTTCCTGCTTCCTAGCTATTTCTTGAATATATCGGGCAATGTCTGTTGCTTCATATACTTGGGTCTTTCTCTAATAAGTTTATCTTGGAGCAAGAAACCATTCATGATTTCTTGTTCACTTACAAAACTTCGTTGCTCTAGTCCAGCCAGCAGTTCAGTTGTCAACGCAATTAACCTGTCAATAGAGATTCTCTCTCTCACATCTTCCTCATTTTCTTCACTGCTTTCATCTTCATCACTACTTGTACAGGCATTTCTCTCCGGAATTTTAACCATATCTACAATTTCAGAATCAGTGTAATGATGAACTGTAGGCACATTATCATCAACATCCAACCATTCTGTTAAAACATCTTCATTTATCCTTGATGAAGGCTCCTTGGCATCAGGATTAGTTACATCTTTAACATAAGCAAGAAGTTCATGTATAAGTTGCTTTTCTTTGGAAACCCTAAACCCTGCAAAATCATTTTCTGTGTCTTCGTTAGAATGAGAAGTAAACATTAAACTTGGCCACAATTTATGCCATCCATTTTTCAGTGTTGATGTTTTAATAGACATCCAAGCATTGGCAACACAGTACACTGCATCCTTAATGTTGAACTCTTTTATGAATTTCTGTACTGGGGTGCCTGAATTAACTGAACTCACTAGGCGCCTCATTAACAGGGATCGATACTTACACTTCATAGAACGTATGATACCATTGTCCTGTGGTTGAATTAGTGATGTGCAGTTGGGTGGGAGGTAGGCAACAAAAACATTATCTTTCACTAGAAGATCGGCTTTTGTCTAAAATAAGAAGTATCTTGCATTTAGGGTCTAGTCCAACTGAGTTACAGTGAACCCTGGCCTCAGGAACAAAACATTTATGAAACCAATCCAATGTAATATCAGTGGTAACCCACCCCTTCTTGTTGGCACTGTAATGGACAGGAAACCGTGTCATACCCTTAAAGACCCTCGGATGTAAACTTTTTCCGATAACAAGCAACTTACATCTATGGGTACCCGCATCATTAGAGCAGCACATTACTGTGACGCGATCCTTCGAAGCTTTAAACCCCGATGGCGATTCTGCATCCTCAGTCGTCAGAGTTCTTTTTGGCGTACATCTCCAAAATAAGGCAGTCTCGTCAGCATTGTACACTTGTTCAGGACTTAAATGTTCATCACTAACTAACTTTGCAAATTCATCCACATAGGCACTAGCTGCATCCTTGTCTGCTGAACGTTTTTCACCACATACTGCACGAAACTGTAAGCCATGTCGCAACTTGAAACGTTGCAGCCAACCTTCTGTATAGTCACACTTGTGTTGCAATCCCAGCTCTTCATGAAACACTTTGGCTTGTTCCTTTAATAAATCACCCGAAATTTCCACACCTTCACTTACATGAAGTTTAAACCAGGTTATGAGAACTTGGTCTAGTTCCGCACTTTTTCCCTCCGACATTGACTTCCTTACAAACATTTTCCTTTTTGATCCACTGTCAGAAAAGAACTTTAACAGTTTTTCTTTCTTTTTTTTAATATCATACACTGTTGAAGAGCCGATGCTGTATGTTTCACAAATGGTTCGCACAGACACGCCGCTATCAAGTTTTTTAAGCACTTCCACTTTCTCTGCGATCGACAACGCACGATGTTTACGTTTTACGCCACCGCTTTTCTTTGCTGAATCCATGATGGGGCTATACAGCAGCAATTAAATGATAAAATCAGAAGGAATGAGCATGAATGCTTGTTAGCAGGTGCAAGCAAGACCCAACAGCTGATTCTGGAGTACAGCGCTATCAAAACAAAAATGGCGCGTCCAGTCCCGGATTATCCATTAGGCACAGTAGGCACAGTGCCTAGGGCCTACGAAAAATAAAACAAGAACTTTTCTTCCCCTTTTTCTACAGGTTATTATTAAATTGATACTGAGGTACTTTTTTCCATTTATTTATTACTTAATCCTATTAGTGTCCACCGGCTAGCTGTGCTTCTTGTAAACAAAACTATTTCTGTACTGTACTGTACAAGAACAGCTGATCTAACCCATTTTCTTTTACTCAATTCATGGCAAACATCACTGAATCTTATTCTTTCGACATCACATTTTATAATTAGGTACTAGCTTGTGTTATTAGTGAATATGCTGTCAAATGGGGCCCCATATCTTGGAGGTGCCTAAGGCCTACGAAAGTCTCAACCCGTCTCTGGGCGCGTCCAGAAAACAAAGGTGCGCCAAGGCAGGAAATTTGAAAATGCGCTCCGAAATCCATGCCGGAAAACTGAAGGTTCCGGTTTATCGATTGCCGGATTTTTGATGGTCAACCTGTACCTATACAGTACTGTACTATAATGCCATGATACTGTATATTGTGTTGTCAATCTGTGGATGTTATGTAGTGTACATGTATTGTCAATTAACAACCACCATAAGCTTAATTTGGTTTTATTACTTGTTAAAGGTACAGTATTTAAAGAAAATGTGATTCTCTTCCCAAGCCAAAATTGCGACTTTCCTGTTATCAGAACGGTACTTTTTTTCTTGAGACCTTATGTCCGTTTACCCAAAACCCGAGCCTCCAATCATAAAATCCTTGATCCACCCCTGCTTATCTACTTACTATTCTGCAACTTTTTATGTTTATATGACGTTCATACTTTATTCTATTAATTATCAAGCTCTGAAAAAGTATTGGCTAAAAATTACAGCAAACCTGGACACTTACTTTGCTAGTCGGTCAATGTAAGCTTTGTCAAATTTTTCATCCCAGCCACAGTCCAGGAGGAATGTAAAGTCATCAACAGTAAGGAGGTAGCAGTGAGGGGTTTCATCCCCAACTCCCCACACTCCTTCAAACTTCACAATAGACGTCATCTGAAAACACAGATAGAAAATTTAACAACTGCTTGCATGGTTTTTTGTAAGTAAATTGTACATTATTACTGTCTTATAATAGAAAGTTTATAGTCACAGTATATACAGTAGAGTACACATTTCAAGCAATTTTTGTGTAAATAACAGGTACTGTACTAGGAAGTAATTGGGGTCAAAAACAATATGATGGAATCAGATTCTTCAGCCTAATCATGCAGAGCAAAATAGACTTCCACTTCTGCTACAGCTAAATCAGAGTAATTTTACCGAGATGACAATCATTTATTGTGCAAATGCTTTGTTTATAGATAATTAGGCGCCTAGACGCGCACTACTTTCTCTGCCCAGCGGTAACGCAGCCGCACTCGCCTCTCATCCCACGCCAGTTTCATTTTCAGCGTGACGTGGCGTGTGAAGGTTGTTGCCGGTCTTGTGCTACAGTTCTAGAGCTTATAAAGGAACTTCGCTTGAAAATACCAAGATTATACCCAGTATTATAGTTTTAATTTTAAACATCTTTCTAAGAAAGTACTTTTCACAGCAATACTGTCAAAGTGAACTGGGTTTGCTTATAAAGTCTGTTGTATATGACGTATTTCAAAACACTACGCCGCCCGGTCTGGAATAAATGCAGATGCAGGTGGCTGCTCTCATGTCCACAAAAACCATAAAATTACAGCATCTCACAGTAAGTTCTTTCTGTTTAATATAACGGGGGGTCTGAGTAAGGAAGTTGGGTAAGGTTAAGTAGGTTTGTTTGGCTAGGTTGGTGAGGTCTGTTTTTCATACCACTAAGATTAGGTTAAGTTTAATTTAGAAATAAACATTTTTTAACACATTTGCACGAACTACAACAGTGTCCACTATAAAGAAAAGTGAAATAACAGCATTTTTGAAATCGTTTTCTATGAAAAGTGGTCGCCAATAATTACCAACTATACTACTAAGAACATCTGTGGAAAAATTTTATGAAATTGAACCCCTTCTGGTGGTAGTACTCTTCTCAGAAATAACCAAAATTTGTTCTTTCTTTAAAATGCTAGCAACTAAAAAAAATTTCTTTTACAAGACTAAGTGGTAAAATTATCATTTCGGCTATGCACCTATTTGAAAGTAGGTCAGAATCGTTCAAAACATATGAAAAAACATTTTTAAAACAATTTCATCCTGACTTAACCTGACCCAACTTAAACTTAATACACCCACCTCTCGTTTTACGCGGGGGTAACGTTCTTGAAAACCACCGCTTAATTAAAAATAATTTTCTCATAAGAATACATATAATTGGTACAGGTTAGGGGAACCATCATATACCGCACAGGGTACGAACAGTGCTCTCACTTAAATCAAGTACGCGGCCAACACACGCTCTCCTCTCTGAAGGCGGGTGATCACATTTAATTTCACTTACATTAAGATTGTTTTCATGCCTTTTTAGCTTTAGGCGCCCCAGAGGAGGCAGATGGACGTTTTCCAGACATGTTCAATGGGGGAAAACAGCGTTTAACACTCAAAGGTACGTGATAAACACAATGCAAATGAGAGCACAGAGAAAAAGTAATGCTGGTGTGAACTGAGAAAGAGATATGCGGGAAGCTTGCTGGATGTCATCACAGTTGTTGTAGAGAATACTTCATTAGGATGTATTATACCGGGTTATTCTAGTGAGACCGAGAAACAATGAGCACTGCTGGCAAGACGAGTGTTAAGAACCCACGGCCTTGCTGGTGGTACACAAGATGCCAATTCCACTGAACATTGCCCGTTAAAGTACCTGTAAAAGAGCGAGAGTGAAGCAACATTATGGTGAAGAGAAAGTGAAAAGAGATTATCAACTAAAGGAGGAGATCTAATAAGACGAAATGCCTTTGATTCCACCCCATCTAATAGTTGGACAGAAGAAGAGGCACCCCATATATGAGAGCAGTGCCCCAAGTTATGACCAATGAATCCCTTATAAACTTGTAGCAACTGCTCAGGTGTGAAGTAGCTACAGCATCTGTAGAGCCCAGCTTAGAGAAGGCAGCTTTAGCAATGTTGTGGATGTGTGGCTTCCATGACATATTAGACTTTACCTGAAGTATGATACACGGCCAGCAGTTATAATATACTCTGCTGTTCCTACTGTTTTAGATCATTAAACCAACACAGCTCAACATACATTGAATAACAATCTTATATTATACTCTACCTCGAAACTTTCATTAGTAAGCCAGTGCAGCAGATTCTACTTCTCTAGTATCACTTTTAACGTTATCATTGCAGTAAGTCCTTCTATAGTATAAAGGGGGATCCTTTTTCCGTTTTTTTAAACAATAATGTAAGAATATTCCCGTAAATCGCGTGCGTTTGGTTGCCGCCAACTAAAACTTTCTTTCCTGAGCATTGGCTGGAGCAGCTGTAGTGACGTCATTTTGTTTACTGCCAAGGATTATAACAGGAAAGACAAGGAAGCCGAAGATGATCTACTGATAAAGGAAGCTCCAAGTACGGTATACTTGCCAGATACCTCTATAATAGCGCTATCTATTGGCTGCGTCTAAAGGCTATTCATGACATCATAGACGTTCATGTGACGTCATGAGTGAGGGTTTTTTTTAACGTATTCCATTTATTTTAGACATATCAATCTTCATTTATGTATGCATGTATGTATAAATGCATACTCCATTGCCTCAAGATCTTAAATGAATTAAAAAATTAAAAGACAAAATTTTTTAAAACTCTTGCACAAATATCATACAATTACTGCGAGTGATGAATCACCTTCCAGCCGTTACATACATTTGGCGGACGCTCGCCGCAGGTCCACAAAACTGAGAGGCAACTTCTTCGGAGTAAGAGTTGTGAACTCTTGGGGCAATCTGCCAGAGAGTTTTGTGACGGCACCGAGTGTGAGCTCTTTCAAGACCAGACTTGACAAGCACTGGAGCAGTTTCAGATACATTCAGGAGACAGTACAGTGCATCATGCCCAGTACTTGCCAACAGTGTGTAACAGAGACGTGACCGATCGACCAAGCGGCAAACGAGCCGATCAGTGGTGAAGAGAAGAAAAAAAAAGGAAAAGGGAAACAATTTTGCACCTTAGCTTTCGTCTTTATTCAAGACATCTTCAGAGGCAACTGAATTTACAGGGACAGAGAGGCTTGTATACATGGCGTGACCTTACAAAACTTCAGGTCAGGTCAATAACAAGAGTCTTCTAATCCACTACAACACCTGAGCAGCTGCTTCAAGCTTATAAGGGATTTATTCGTCCTAACTTCGAGTACTGCTCTCATATATGGGGTGGCTCTTCTGTTCAACTGTTAGATAGGGTGGAATCAAAGGCATTTCGTCTTAATAACTCTCCTCATTTTGCTGATAATCTCTCTTCATTTTCTCATCGTCGCAATGTTGCTTCACTCTCTCTCTCTCTCTCTCACTCTCTCTCTTTTACAGTTACTTTATGGGGCAATGTTCGGTTGATTTGGCATCCTGTGTACCGCCGGCAAGGCCGGGGGCTCTTAACACTCGTCTTGCCCGCGGTGCCCACCGTTTCTCTGTGGATGTCGGTCACACTAGAATAACCCGTTATAGTACATCCTTCTTTCCTCACACAGACAAACTGTGGAATGCTCTGCCTTCTTCTGTTTCCATGCTCTTACGATCTGTCTCACTTCAAAAAAGCTGGTGTAGTGGATTCCTCCTCTTGTCGCTGAGTAGCCGAACCCGCGAATTCCCCAGTGTATGCCTCTGGTCTAGGTCAACCAGCGCCGCCTTACATGACGGAGGTCAACTATTAAGCCACGCCTACCTCCGCTATATAAGACCTGACCTCGTGGTGACCTACCTCTCTTTCTACCTACACCAACCAGCAAGCAACACCTCCTCCTCTTCCTCCTGCCTGGCGGTCCTCGCTCCCACCCTCACCAATCAGCTCTCTCTACATCACGCTTGTAACCATGCTACCTACCCAGCACCAAGCTGCACTGTACATCCAATACAACATGTATACAGAGAGCACATTGTGAGTTTCTTTTCTCCATCCCATCCTGAGTGTGAACCCAAACAATCCGTACCCCACACTGGTCTTTCGGCACCCTCTTGGTGTAGTTTATTAGTCTTTTTCTCTTCTATTTTTAATTTCTTTTTACTCTATTTTTTTCGCCTTCCACACCCTGTTGTGGGTCGATGACCCTCAGTGTCAAGACCTGACTGAATTACTCAGAATAGGCAAACTGTACTACAAGCTTTGCCAATAAATTTGTTAAACTAACTAAAGATGACCTGTGCCCGGGTGGGTTATTCCCGCAAAAAAAAAAATATTGAGTCATCTTGACGTCATTTAAGTTTTCCACCCACAAGGAGGAGACATTAAACTTTGTTTGGGAGCTTCTCGAGAGATGGCGCAGCAGTCAGGGTCAGTTCCTCTGTATATGTTCCTTGGTCCTCCAGCTCCAGCCAGGGAAACAGTGACAGTAAACATGTTAGAACGGTTACTCTACCACACCGTCTTTGTGTAGGTGGAAACTTACCGGTACTTTAATTTATTTGGTACTTATCAGTTTACTAGCCGTTAGGGCCGTTGCTTTTTACTGTATTAGACCTTCATTGTCCAGTGACACCAAAAGAAAACCTGCAACGTTTGGTAATGAGGGTCACACTCAGCTATCACAGCTGACCTGGCTGGGAGTGCACCCACAGGACACATCGTGAGAGGCTAAAGGGAGTTATTTTACTATTGTGAACGCATTTAAAACCATACCTAACCATCACTAGCACAGTTACAGATACATTTTGGAGCCCGTACTTGCCAACAGTGTGTAAGTCAGAGGGATACACCCCATTTCGTCACTGACCCGGTTTGTCACCAAAACCCCATTTCGTCACCAATATCAAATCCATTTCGTCACCACCAACAGTCGCTGGAATTAGTGACAAATTGTAAGTTATTATTGGTAAATTTGCACTGTCACACCGTTCACTTTTAAACCGAATATAACCATCATTTCTGGCGGAAATCAGCCGGGTTTTTTTGCGATATTTTTTCGTTTGACGTTTTCTGAGAAAAACGTGGCTAAGCGACTAAAAAAAACAAGAAAAAAACCAAACCTAACCTAACTGACTCTCACCATATGATGGAATCACCTATTTCTTACCTTATTGGCCTGGTTCTTGTTCGTCGTTGGATTCTGAGATTCTTGCACAACGCCACATATGTTGGTCTTTGCGATATTTACATTCAGTCTTGCTCTTAGTACACTTTACTGAGGTTGGAAGAACACCATGCGATCGAAAAAATACTATAGTTTCTTCGTTTTTTTCCCAATAAATTGTCTTAGTGTTTTTTATTATTTTCTATCCCAAGCAACAGTTATTTTTGTGTATATGTTGATGGAAATGAACGTGGTGATGAAATGGGTAAAGCAGTGGTTACAAAACGGGTTAAAAATGGTGGTGACAAAACGGGTTGGTGAAGATATGGGCAGACCCCAGTCAGAGACGTGGGCCGTGGCTGACCGCCTAAATGGCTAACCAACCAATCAGACCAATCAGTGGTGGAGGATCAAGTACCATAGTACTGTCTGTACAGTCAGTACTATCGTTTTTTTTTCTAGATGCACAGAATAGCTAACGCGTTAGCTATTCTGTGCATCTACAATAAACGCATTATACAGCTGCTCCCCGACTAAAGACGGGGTTAGGGACCGACATCCAGGTCGTAAGTTGAAATGGTCGTAAGTCGGAAATGCTTAAATAATACATAGAAAATCTAAAATGGGTGTCTCTTTTTCTTCTCAGCACCACAAAACACTCACTTTTATGCTTGCCAGCCATTTTAAAGTGAATTACAGATGAAAATTTTGTCGGTGTACTGACTTTGGGACTCAAAAATACGTAATTTGACCAAATTTTGGTACGACTGAGGCAGGCCGTAAGTGCGGGTGGATGTAAGTCAAGTACAGTCAGTTCTGCTATAACACGATAGTTGTGTTCTTGTAAAATATCGTGTTATAGAAAATCACGTAATAGAAATAACAGGGCTTATGGAGAAAATAGGGTTAGGTGCAGATTACTACATTACTCGAAATCGAAAAAAAATTAGTAGTTAGCCTAACACAAAGGATAGCACAGTCTAAATAAATGTTACATTCATATCTAATAATGAAATCATACAGTAAATGTAACACTTTACCTAGAAAAAATATGAATAAAATTTGATGGGGGAGAAGGGTGATGTTGAGGTTGATAACATCGAGCTTCTCTTGAAGTGTTATAGCCTTTCTTTTACGGTCATCACCGGGAATTCTATCACCAGAGCGCTTCTTGGAGATATTCTTCTTTACCATATTCACAGTTAATTCCACAAAATTGGAGAAATAGTAAGCAAAAATCGCGTTACAGCAAACAAGCGTTCGCGTTATACAAATATCGTTCCTCTATTCATAAATCGCGTTAGAGCCAATTCTCGTTATCAAAACACGCGTTATAGCAGAACTCACTGTAGGTCGTAAGTCGGGGAGGAGCTGTACTGTTAAGGGGTGTGCCCATTTTGTCACCAACCCGTTTCGTCACCACTGCTTTTACTCGTTTCGTTGCTGCATTCATTCCCATCACTATTTCAAGGGCAATACATTCCAGAAAATTCTTACATAATTAATACATCAATATATACACGAAAATCACTGTTGCTTCGGATAGAAAACAATCAAAACATCTAGTTTACAAAATTGTACTGTATTATGAAATTATGCTTCAGCATAACAATACAGTGACCCCTCGGTTAACGAACTCAATCCGTTCCAGAAGGTCGTTCGTTAACCGAAAAGTTTGTTAACCGAAACCATTGTTTCAATGGGTTTTTGGGTAATTGGTTCCAGCTCACCGAAAATTTCCTAAATTCAACAAAAATGGTAGAAAAGTTCACTTACTTTGAGGTGTGTAAGTAGAAGGCTCCTGGATGATGATGATGATGATGGGATTGGGGTGGAAGATAAGTCACCCCATGGTGCCATTTCACCCATAAAATTTTAGTTCTCATGGTGTATTTCAAGATTATTTTCTTTAAATCAACACTGCACTGCATTATATATTGTCAATATGTAAAATATATTTCAAAATGACCAATAATTTGCTTGGAAACACAGAAAAAAAGCGTTTAGTTGAAGAGAGTCTCAAGCAAGATGTTACCTCCAGTGAAAACAGAGAGAGACTAACGCCTGTTTGCTGTGTTAAGAGGCTGGATGGCACGCCAGAAACTAGTTTCTTTACCTTCAATTATGTTCAATAATTGTTAAAATGACTAAAAAAGTTAATATTAAACTTTTAAAATTATTGAAAAGTATAAACTTCTTGATATTTACTAAAATAGTAAGGAATTTAAGCCCTAGAACCGATTAATGTATTGGCGGACTGATACTAAAGCTGGTTGCCCGGCCAGTGCAAGCGAAAACATGTTGAGGTCGGTTCGTAAGAAATTCGTTAACCGAATTTTTGTTCGTTAACCGAATTGAAGATCCTTATGAAAGGCAGTTCGTTAACCGAAATTTCGTTAACTGAGGCGTTCGTTAAACGAGGGGTCACTGTACATTGGATTATGCAAGCATCTCACTAAGACAATTTATAGGACCTAACACAAAGCATATGGCATGAAAAAATTGAAAAGAATTGTGCCTAGTTGAAACTAGTTTTGGCTCCGCCCATTGTTAAGAGGGTACTGTCCGATTTCATTAGTTGTTGGTAACTTTGGTGTAACAATATTGATAATTACTCAAATATGATTAAAACTAATATCATTACTCATAAGATACTTTAAATAAGGGTGAAAAGTTTATTACAGTTCTGTAAGTGCAAAAATTAAGACATAACGAACCTGAAATCCGTCGTATTGCGTGTACTGTATATTATATGCGGACACCTGTAAGCAACACAATGTAGCCGCGAGATGAAAGAACATACAGTAAGTAGTGGGGCACCTTTCCTGTATCAAAAATGGATCAAGCTGCCATGGCTATTGTTGACTGATTTACTTTTTTCCTTTTTGTCCTTCCATATTTTTCTATATATTTTCTTCATTATTTCTTTCCATAATGTGTCCAAATAACAGTTCTAATTTTATTGTTCCCTGAAGACTGTGTTTTACAACAGTTATTTCCAAGATGTGGTACAAATGTTGTATTTTATAATGACAATCTGGGAAGCTAACGTGTTAGCTATTCTCTGCATCTTAAAATGCCTTTCAAAAAATGCCTATAGTTCACATAGGGTATGTGTTCCAACTTACGTACATTTTAACTTTTAAAAACTTCCTCAGGAATGGGACTCTTTCATAACCCGGGGAACCCCTGTAATAAAAATGATCTGACAAATTTTTATATTAGTTATAAGAATTGATTTTTTTTATATTATTTTCCCCCATCTATGATCATAAATCACCAGTAGTGGGGCAAAATACGGTGAAAACTGATCATATGCCACTGTCTCTATGTGCTTTGTGCACGAAGGAATTAATTATTTACCATAAATATTCAGCTGAAAATCAGCCGTGTTGACACATGTTGTCGTCTGCTCTTTGTTTATTTAAGTTAGCATGTCATTTGGTCCATGGGAGATTTATTGATGGATTATTTATGGTAAATACCTGTGTTGTTCTGTACAGTCAAACTGAGCCGATTATTGAGAATTGACCAATAGAAATGTGAAGGATCAGTTGTGACATCCTTGAGGCTGTAGCTTCCAACTGGGCTTCTTAGCAGATCAGGTCATTGTGGGAACAAAAGTGACAAGAGACTGTGCAACATGGAGAGCTGCCATCAGGTAATTTAAATGTGGTTAACCCAGGCAGTTGGTGGAAAATGGCTATAAAACATTAATGATGATATTGGCCACACACGAAGAAATCCTAACATCTAACATGCATGACAAAAGGAAGCTTGACTCAATTTTGATGTTGTATCTTAGTAAAAGTATAGAATATTTTGGCACAGCTATATGCAGGTTGCTGTACTTACTTTTATCCTCTTCGCCACTGATCGGCTCATTAGCTGCTGGGGCAATCGGTTACATCTCTGTTACGCACTGTTGGCAAGTACTGGGCATACACTGGCTCCTGGATGTATCTGAACCCGCGCCAGTGCTTGTCAAGTCTGGTCTTGAAAGAGCTCACACTCGGTGCCGTCACCACACTATCTGGCAGATTGTTCCAAGAGTTCACAACTCTCACTCCGAAAAAGTTACCCTTCACAGTTTTCTGGACTTGCGGCTTCTTTAACCTTGAGCTGTGACCCCTTGTGGGGCGAGAGTCCGCCAGCTCCAGGTAAGGACACTCGACTGAGTAGTGCCCTTAGAGATGCTTGTACACCTCAATCAGATCTCTTCTTTCCCATCTGTAGTACCTGTATAAGCTAGACAAGTTCAGGCACTCCAATCTCTCCGGGTAGCTGAGGTTCCGCAGTGCAAGCACCAGTCTGGTGGGGCTTACTGTCAGCTTTCCACATGTGGTCTTGGCTGGGCTGTAGATGGTCCTGTACAGTGCTGTACAGTATTCCTTTATCTCCAGAGTTGGAGAATATTTGCCAGTTTTCACTTGGGCAGTGTTTGCCACTTTTTTTTTTTTTAATAAATGGACCTGACAACAATCTACATCTACTGTTTATTAACTTTGTATCAATAAATGTGTATTAAATGTAAAATATATATAATAATTGTGTACAATAATTATAAAAAAATTCTTCTCAAATTCATGTACAGTAGTGTTCTGAACAGAAATCTCAGAACATAGTACTGGTATGTCTCTGATAACACTGTACTTTGAATGAAGTGTGGCTGTCCAGTGCAGTACACTCCCAGCAGGCCACACTGGTATTAAGAAGTGTGTTATTAAGAGGGTTTATTTTACAGTACACTACTGCACTAATTGACATGGTACAGTATTACTTACTGTATACTGTACTTAAATGAGATGTAAGCATTGTTCTGCATTCAATGAAGATAAATAACCAATTCTTAAAGAATAAGAATGCCTCAGGTCCTCCCAGGGGTGTGGCACTGAGGTACGTGTTTGTCTCTGGAAATGTTCTGTGATGTACTACTATAGGTAGGTGGCAAGTGAATAACAGATGGCACACAAGTTGAACCTGACTTACTGACTCTCCTTAAACAGACACATGTGTCTTGTACTGTTCTCATTTCATTTAAGAATGGAGATATTTAGGTACCGTATGACTTTAAAGGTATCCGATTCATTAATGCCATGGTGTTGGATTCACCAGACTTGACAAGGTGGGCTTTGTCACAAAGGATTGGCCTCCTCTCAAAATCCAGTCATTCGCTCCATTCTCTGTCATGAAATGGGACTTCAGGATTCTTTTCCCATTTTTTATAATGATTTCAATACAATACTGTACATCCATGATGCATTATAAGAATGTTAAGATAAATATGTTGTAATATGTATGTGCATTTTTTGCAGAATAAATAAGAAATGAATTGGGTAGCTCAGTTACCGAGGATTGTTTTGAAGCCAGGATGTAAATATTGTGTCCCAGTGGGGACCAAGGCATCCAGGTACTTCTCCTCTTCTCCCACACTGCCACCAGGTATGCCTCCACTTGTCTTTGCAATGATCAAGAAATTTCAAAACAAAAGGATTTATTTTAAACTCATTTCATGGCTAAGCCTAGAACTGCTGCCATAGGTGGCTTGAGTATACAGAGGGTAGTTTACATCAAGTCATTTGTTTAGACCCAGGAAACCTGATGTAAGTCACTAGGATTGATCTATATTACGTACTTGTATTCCTTCCTGTTGCAGTCATCACCCAGAGGAGGGAGAATAGAATTAAGGATTTCTCACAGACAATAAGGAGTACAGTACTGTACACTTGTACAGTGATCCCTCGGTTAACGAGCGCCTCAGTTAACGAAATTTCGGTTACCGAATTACCTTCCATAAGATTCTTCACTTCGGTTAACGAGCAATCCCTCGATTAACGAATTCCTTACGAGCGCCCCTCAACATGTTTTTTCTTGCTCACTAGCTGTCGTATTAGTCCGCCAATACAGAAATCGGTTCTAGGGCTTAAATTCCTTACAATTTTAGTAAATATCAAGAAGGTTGTACTATTCAATCATTTTAAAAGTTTTATATTAATTTTCTTAGTAATTTTATCAATTATTGAATATAATTGAAGTACAGGAAACTAGTTTTATGAGCGCCAAACAGCCTGTCAACACACCAAGCTTGGCGTCAGTTTGTTTACACGTTCAGAGGAAGGAGCATCTTGTTTGAGACTCTTCAACATAAACGCTTTTTTTCTGTGTTTCCAGTCAAATTATTGGTCATTTTGAAATATATTTTACATATTGATAATATATAGTGCAGTGCAGTGTTGTGTTGATTTAAAGAAAATAATCTTGAATTACACCAAGTGAATTAAAATTTTATGGGTGAAATGGCGGCATGGGGTGACTTCTCTTCCACCCCAATGCCTTCTCTTCTCCCTTCTCCTCCACCCCCATTCTAATTCCAATCATCATCATCAACCAGGAGCCTTCTACATGCACACCTCAAAGTAAGTGTATTTTAATGCATTTATTTTTCGTTTGTATGTAATTTTCGGTGAGCTGGAACCAATTACCCAAAAACCCATTGAAACAATGGTTTCGGTTAACGAGCAACCTTCTGGAACGAATTGTGCTCGTTAACCAAGGGACCACTGTACTGTAGAAGGACTGGACGAACATGTTATTTTACACTGACCAGTGTACATTTTACCCTTTCCTTAGTATCAGTCATATTGGTTTACTAGACAGTAAATCAAGAAATATATTTCTGTGCAGCAAATAGTACTGCATTCTCTTCCAATCTTGTTCTTAGGTGAAGGGAAGGTTTTTGAGGTTAGTGATAAAATGCAATTTATGGTACTGTACAGCAGGCATGGGCAACCTTTCCTCAGTCATGGGCTGCTTTACAATTTATGTGTATTTTTCTGTGGGCCTACCCACCAAAACTTATATCCTACCTAACCCAAAAGTAATGTTAATATTGTATTAGCACGGACAGTGATGCAGTTTATCATCACGTCCACCTTACGATATTTTCTGTTTACAATTACAGTCTTTTTCCCATTTATGAAACAAATCCACCATTTTCGTGGTTACAGTACTTACTTTTAGGTGATGAAACAGTAACGAATTGTGTGTGAAGATTATATTGCTTTACTCACCATCTACCTGAACCGCAGGCCTCATTAAATAAAATGTCTCAAATCACTCTGTGGGCCACACAAAGACATGGTTCGGGCTGCCCATGCCTGTTATGCAGTATTCTAGGCCGAGTACAGTACTGTACAGTATTTTAGGCCAAGTAGGGTACTGGACAGTGGTCCTTCGGTTAACGAACACAATTCGTTCCAGAAGGTCGTCAGTTAACCAAAAATTTTGTTAACCGAAACCATTGTTTCAATGGGATATTGGGTAATTGGTTTCAGTTCACCGAAAAGTAAATACAAAGTAAAAAAAAAAATAATGCAGTAAAGTACACTTACTTTGAGGTGTGTATGTAGAAGGCTCCTGGTTGATGATGATGGGAATTAGAAGTGGGGGTGGAGGAGAATGGAGAAGAGAGGAAGTGGGGATGGAGGAGAAATCTCCTTTCAGGGGACCCATGCTTGATGCCGTCATTTCACCAATAAAATTTTAAGTTCACTGGGTGTAATTCAAGATTATTTTCTTTAAATTAACACTGCACTGTGCTATATATTATCAATATGTTAACTAAAGTTCAGAATGAACAATAATTTCAATGAAAAATGCAAAATATTCAAGACACCAACAAAATAGATGTTCACTCCAGTGTCAACAGAGCCCAACTGACGCCTGTTGGCTGAGTCAAGCGTCTGGTGGGAACACAAAAAACTAGTTCCCTGTACTGCATATATTATCAATATGTTAAATGAATGTTAAAATGACTAATAATTTTAATATAAAAAATGCAAAAATATTAAAGAGCACAACTTTCTTGATATTTACTCCACTGGAAGCGAATGTAAACATAGAACAGATTACTGAATTGGCAGACTAGCCCATCAGCTGATGCTCACAACAAAACGTGATGTTCGTAAGGATTTCGTTAATCGAAGTTGTATATATATTATGTATTCTGTATGTATATTATGTATGTGCTCCATTTATATACACTTTATTCAGCCTAGCTAGCAGCGTGTGGCAATGTATTTACCATGTCCCACACGCTTAATTAATGTGCCTGGTGACATATGGGAGCTGTTAGTGTATCACTTGCCACATGTCGCCTAGAGGCTAGTTGACCCCCCAGACAGAGTAAGGAGCGCCACCTCCCTTGTGCACATATTTGTTTATCCAGTAAATAAAACCTACGAAAACTCTACAGGTGTTTGTGTTCGCTCCTGTAGATAGAACTTGATACCCAGAACACATGCAGGAGTTTTGTTCGTTAACCAAATTGAAGATCCTTATGGGAGGTAATATGTTAACCAAAATTTTGTTAATCGAACCGTTCGTTAACCGAGGGACCACTGTACTGTACAGTAATTCCAAAATTCGGATATAACAAATTCTAGTTTGTTTCTGGTACCAAACTTGTTGGGTAATCAATACACTGTACTATACAGTACAGCATACTGCAGCTATAAGAATTACATGTCATTTACACTGTTTCAGACGTAGCATTTGAGGAATTGCAGCAAAATCTTACTGATGAAAAAGTGATGCTGATTGATGTCCGCACATCCAAGGAACTAAACAGATATGGGAAAATTCCTAAATCCAAGAACATTGGATGTAAGTATTAGTGGTGTGCACTGTGATTGCTGTTAAATTAATTACTGTACTGTATACAGTAGACCCTTGCCATTCACGAGTTTGCGATTCACGATTTCTATGATTCGTGGTAAGCAGATGGTGGCTAGCTCGTGAGCCTTTTCCCGCAGCACCTCGTGTTGTACTCTCAAAACTTTAGTGTCTCTGTGTTAAATGGCCCCTAAAAGACTGCCTAGTGTCAGTGCTAGTGAAGTTAAATGTAAAAGGCAGAAGTCAGTGATGACCCTGACAAAGAAAGTTTTATTATTAGACAAGTTAAAAGAGGGGATGAGTTCTGCCATGGCTGGTCAGTTGTTTGGTATTGGTATAGTATACAGTAGTGCACTAAGGTAGTTTAAGTTGCTATTCACGGTTTTGCTTATTCTCGCCATTCCTTGCAACCTATCCCTCACAAATGACAAGAGTTTACTGTATACACACAATATATGTACATGTACTGTATCTGACATCTTTGACTGTATTCTGTGTAGTATTGTTTACACATACTGTACTGTACATGTTGTTTATTGGATTTAGAGCAAGGTTAAGCTAGCAGCATCCTGCTTAAACATTTGGCTAACCCCTGTCATTGATGGCTGTCACTAAAGTAAAACATATACTGTAACAATGTTTGTATCACAGCCCAAGGTGTCTAGGAGGCAGAGGTTCACCACTTAAGGATTTAGAGTCTTGGTACTACCTTGGGGAATGAGGTGGGAGAAGCCACTGCCATGAGGATGGGCCACACTGTTGGTTATTTTTTATTCATTCTGAATTCACATCGTTTAATTCATTTTAGAAAAACATACGAATTAACCCAAAATCCGAATTACAGATACAGGTTGACAATCCCTTATCCGAAATCCTTGGGACCAGATGCATTTTGGTTTTTGGAATTTTTCGGATTTCAGAATGGGTTTTTTTTTTATATACAGGGATTAGCCCACCCGGGCACAGCAGGTCACTGACTCACATTGGGGCCTGGGGGGCTAAAATATAATAATAATAATAATAATAATAATAATAATAATAATTCATAGGTCTAGGTCATGTTTCTCACTTTTGATCTTTTTTTCATTCTTGTATTTCTTTATTATTATTATTATTTCATTATTACAGTATTATTGTTGTTGTTATTATTATTATTATTATTATTATTATTATCAATCTTATTTTATTTTTGTGTATTTTTTATTAAAAATTTAATTACTATGAATAATTATTATTATTACTGTATTATTATTATTATTACCAGTATTATTATAATTATTATTACTATTACATTTTCACCCCCCAGGCCCTGATGTGGGTCAGTGACATGTGCCCGGGTGGGCTAATACCCATATACTGTATATATAAAAAAAAAAAAAAAGGCTCCAATATTTTTTTCGGTTTTCAGAGCTTTTCGGTTTTCGGAATTTCGGATAAAGGGTTGTCAACCCTTACAAACTCTCCCCCATGTCATTCTTGGCTCTCCTCCCCTCCACATTTTTTTTTTATTATGGGAATAGCCCACCTGGGCACAGGTCATCTTCCCACAACAGGGCCTAGGGGGCAAAAAATAAGAGTAAAAAGGAATTAACCCCTAGGCCACGGGTGACGTTCCAGAACGTCCGCCTATTCCCTGCACTTTTTTAAGTGGATTTTTCTCGATTTATCCCCGTGAGGGTGGAGGGGGGGGGGTTACCGCCATCGGCACCCTAACCCAGGGCTTAAGGGTTAAAAATAGAAAAGAAAAAGATTATATTAATCTACACCACGAAGATGCCGGAAAACCAGCTTTTTGAAGTGAGACAGATTGTATGAGTATGGAAACACAGAAGAAGGCAGAGCATTCCACAGTTTGGCTGTGTGAGGAAAGAAGGATGTATTATAACTGGTTATTCTATTGTGACCTCCATCCACAGAGAAACAATGGGCACCGCTGGCAAGACGAGTGTTAAGAGCCCCCGGCCTTGCCGGCGGTACACAGGATGCCAAATCCACCGAACATTTCCCGTTAAAGTACCTGTAAAAGAGAGAGAGAGAGAGTGCAGCAACATTGCGACGATGAAGGGAAGAAAGATTATCAACTAAAAGAGAAGAGTTAATAAGACGAAATGCCTTTGATTCCACCCTATCTAACAGTTGGACAACAGAAAAGCCACCCCAGATATGATAGCAGTACTCCAAGTTAGGACGAATGAATCCCTTTTAAACTTGAAGCAACTGCTAAGGAGTGAAGTAGCTACGGCATCTGTACAGCATTCCCAGCTTTCGGGAGGCAACTTTGCAATGTTGAGGATGTGTGGCTTCCATGACATATTAGAGGAAATGGTGAGGCCTAGCATATCTATTTTAGAATTTGGCAGAATGATTGCATCCAGAAATGTGATTGGTGGGAGATCATCCAATTTGGAAAGTGTAATTGGTAAATACAGAGTTTTATTACTATTGAATTTAACCAAGTTTCTACCTCCCCATTCGGAGATGCTGCACAGATCCGCATTGATAGATGAAATGATATCGGCTCTAGAAACAGATCTAGTTTGAGAATTAGGGAGAAGGAAAAAATGTGAAGAAGAGTGAAGAGTAGAATCATATATATCTTGACCCAATTGATTTCATCCATTCTCTCTACATACCAGTATAATGTTAAGAGGCAGGAAAATATCTTTATTGTAAGTATGTTCAATTATCTTTAAAATATTTTCAGTGTTTATCCTGGGAACTCACCTCCTACTCCCTGAAGTGGAATTTGAATCACAACTTGGTTTTAAAAAGCCAGCGCTGGATGAGCCTGTTATTGTTTCTTGTCTGGCTGGTGTTCGTGCTAGAACTGCTCAATTAGCAATGATAGGAGCTGGCTACAAGAATGTTAGGTAAGTACAAATCCTGCTACAGTTTTCCTTGTCTTTCTCACAGTGACCTCCATGTCGTAAACATCCCAGTTAGACCCTTCAAATATATATATTTTTTTTTGTAAAACCAGCAGTTATTATTAATTTTTGGTCCTGAAGAATGACTTCAAAGTGTATATCTAGTGATGAGACTTGCTGTAGCAGAGGCTGAGAAGAGTGTGGGTGTGTGGCAGGGTGAACTGTTACTAGGGGTAGGCAATGGCAGCATCCTAGCTGGTTTGCCTTGCTAAGGTGAGCGTTGAGGCCAGACGGCCGTGTAAACAATGGCATTTCTAACCACATCCTGCAAAATACAGTGTACTTAGCAAATGCTGCAGCTTCTGAGAATGGAGGGGGACCGGAGATACTACGAAGAGCAGAGACGTTACTGAGAACAAATTCTGGCTTGAATGTCATGTACACTAATACTGATACATTCCTTGATAAGAGAGACGAGTTTGAAACACTACTGAAGGTGCACCAACCCGATATTTTACGAGTTGTAGAACTGCTGTACAAGAACAGGAGAATTGATCCAGAGGAATGCGAGTTCAGCATTGCTGGATATGACTCATTTATGAACCTTTCTCAAGAAACTTGCAAGAGGGGTGTGGTTATCTATGCTAGGCAAGACCTTAGAGCCAGCCAGGTAAGGGTACAGGGAGAGGATGTTTTTGAAGAGTCCAAGTGGTGTAAAATTAAATTAAAGGGAGGGGACTTATTTATTGTCCAGTGTATCTACAGATCCCCAAACTGTGGCCCACTAAATCAAGGGAACTTAAGAGCCTTCATAGACAATGCAGCAATGCTCAACCCTAGCCACCTCCTTATCATGGGGGACTTTAACTAAGGCGACATCAACTGGAGAAACGAGTTCACCCCAAATGACTTGAATAACCCTGCTACTCTTTTTGTAGAAACTCTGAGAGATAATTTTCTGTTCCGACATGTTAGAGACCCAACACATTATAGAGGGGAGCAAACACCCAAGCCACTAGACATCGTAACAAACGAGGAGGGTATGGTGGCCAAACTGGAACACCTTGCCCCAGTTGGCACCAGTCACCATATAGTTTTGTCATTCAGATTTAACTGTTACCTAGTTCAAGATAAGGCCAGGCCAAGGTGCAAATATTACAAGGGAAATTATAACGGGAGGAGATGAGGGGTATCCACTGGCCTGACTCATTAAGGCACAACAATGCAGACACTACACTTAATATCTTAACTAGTAAAGTGACCCATTTGATCGATAAATATATACCCAAGACCAAACCCAGTGCCGCTAGGTATACGAGGGGATCCCTACACCTAAACCATGCGGCGGTCGACAAAGTTAAGAAGAAAACTCAGAAATTCAAGGAGTGGGTTGGGTCAAACGATGAGCAGGACAGGAGGATGTATGCAAGAACCAGAAACCAAACAAAGGCAGAGTGTAGCAGGGCTGAAAAGGAGTTCCAGAGGCTGGTTGAAGCAAGGTCAAGTCAAAGCTAAAGGCGTTTTACCGCTATGCAAGTCGAAATTAAAAATGCAAGTAGGAGTATCAGACCTGAGGCTTGAAGATGGTAGTTAAGCAGATTCTGACCAGGATAAAGCTGAGGCATTAAACAGCTTCTTTTCCTCGGTGTTCACAAGAGAGGATGCGATTAACCTTCCTGCGTTTGAGGACAGACAGTTCGACACAGCACTGACCCACATTGTGTTCACAGAAGAGGGTATTAGATATAAACTGTCAAAGCTAAAGGTCCCTAGGAGTCCCAGCCCTGACATGGTGCATCCTAGAGTGCTAAGAGAGTTGTGCACCAAGCTTGCCGAGCCCCTGAAGATCCTATTCTGTAAATGACTGGATGAACAAAAGGTCCCCAGTGATTGGAAAATGGCTCATGCGAGTCCTATCTTCAAGAAGGGCAATCGTCACTCCCCGAACAACTATAGATCGGTGAGCCTGACCAGCATAATTTGTAAAGTGAGAGTATTATAAGAGATGCTGCGATGGAACATCTACTACGAAACAACCTTGTAAAGGATTGCCAACACCGTTTTACGCTGGGGCGCTTCTGCTTAGCACAATTGCTCAAGGTATTGGATATTGGATATTTGGACCCATATTCTGGAACGGGGTGGTAATATCGACATTATTTACCTAAATTTTGCCAAGGCTTTCGACAGTGTACCCCCAAGAAAGGCTAAAAATCAAACTAGAAGGGTACGGAATTCGGGGAATTGTCCTAGCGTGGATAGAAGACTTTCTACATGACAGCAAGCAGTGTGTGGTGATTAATGGCACGAAATCATTATCTGTACTTGTCACAAGAGGGGTACCACAGGGCAGTGTATTGGGCCCGCTGTTGTTTGTTTGTTTCACAAATGACATGTCTGACGTACACTCCTCCATACAAATTTTTGCCGATGATGCCAAGTTATTTCGGGAAATCGAGAACCATGCGGACTGTGAAGAGCTGCAGAAGGACCTCTGTGAGCTCCAAGAATGGTCAAAGAAGTGGCTGCTGAGATTCAATGTCACGAAGTGTAAGAGGATGCACCTGGGGCGTACCAACAGTAAGGAGGCGTATCATATGTCTCAACGTGGTGAAGAAACTGCACTATTTGAGACTGAATTTGAGAAGGACCTAGGTGTGTATGTTGACAATGAGCTAAAGTTTTTGGGCCATTGCGAGAAGAAGGTAAATCAGGCAAATAAATTATTGGGTCTTATAAGAAGGTCGTTCAGATTTCTAGACGGTCCGTCCCTCGTAATGATCAGTCTGGTCCCCGAGATATACAAGGGACTGTCAGTTGATTGAAAATGTTCAAAGGAGGGCCACCAGACTGCTGCCTGCACTTAGGCACCTCAACTACCCTGAGAGATTGGACCGCCTGAACTTGCCTAGCTTATACTACAGATGGGCAAGGGGCGACATAATTGAGGTGTATAAGCATCTCACGGGGCACTCAGTCGAGTGTCCTTACCTAGAGCTGGCGGACGCTCGCCCCACAAGGGGTCACAGCTGAAGGCTGAAGGAGCCGCAAGTCCAGAAAACTGTGAGGGCAAACTTTTTTGGAGTGAGAGTTGTGAACTCTTGGAACAATCTTCCAGAAAGTGTTGTGACGGCACCGAGTGTGAGCTGTTTCAAGACCAGACTTGACCAACAGTGGAGCAGGTTCAGGTACATTCAGGAGCCAGTGCATGCCCAGTACCGACCAACAGTGTGTAACAGAGAGCCAGTACATGACTAGTACTTCCCAACAGTGTGTGACAGAGATGTGACCGATCGCCCAAGCGGCTAACGAGCCGATACACTCATATCTAATAATGAAATCATACAGTAAATGTAACACTTTACCTTGAAAAAATATTAATATAACTTGATGGGGGAGAAGGGTGATTTTGGGGTTGATAACATCGAGCTTCTCTTCAAGTGTTATAGCCTTTCTTTTACGATCACCACCGGGAATGCGATCACCAAAACGCTTCTTGGAGATATTCTTCTTTTCCATATTCACAGTTAATACCACAAAATTGGAGAAATAGTACGCAAAAATCACTGAGGATGCTTCAAAACAACCCACGTGTTTCAACTGATCGTGTGATGGAAACAGAGAGCGCGGGTGTAAAATACTACAGTTGGCCCTTAACATACGCGGGTTTGGCATACACGGATTTGTAAATACGTGGATTGCCCCGCCGGAGGAATATTCTGTACATTGAAGTAATTGAAGTACATTCAAATCGCGCACCATTCAACTCGCTCGCGGCACCGAACACGGGACACCGCCCGCTCCCGCAACCTCACACACACACACACACGCATAGCTCTCCCTCACTCAGTCAGTCTCGCTGTAACCACGCTTGTGTTGACATCAGCATTGTAGCTGCAAAAATATTACATTTCTGTGAATGTATTATATC
Organism: Homarus americanus; assembly: GCF_018991925.1. Lineage (NCBI taxonomy): Eukaryota > Metazoa > Arthropoda > Malacostraca > Decapoda > Nephropidae > Homarus > Homarus americanus. The sequence continues at coordinate 5,501,442 of NW_024736071.1, read as the reverse complement.
AAGCACAGTATGAATAGAATATCACTAATATAAGAGTATTTTAACCGAAAACTACTAAAAAAACGAGTAACATATCTTGAACATCGGAAGGTTAGGTAAAGTCTTTTGTTTTCATGTAGTTTATCCTAATTTACATTGAAATGCATTACGTTTCAGCAAAACTACTATTTATTTCTGAGAATATGGAAATGTAATATTTTGCTGAAATGACGTACGTATTACAGTGGAAAGTGACGAAAGCAATGACTCGCTTTCTTTCGTTCAAAAGATGTTACCGTAATCGCTTTTCGAATGGTTTTCAGTTAAAAAACTGTTGTATTACAATAATATTCTATCCTAATTCACTTGTGATGCAACAGTTTTTTTAACTGAAAACCATTCGAAAAGCGATTACGGTAACATCTTTTGAACGAAAGAAAGCGAAAGTCATTGTTTTCGTCACGATTTTATCCCACTTTCCACTGTAATACGTACGTCATTTCAGCAAAAATATTACATTTCCGTGAATGTAGTATATCAAGCACAGTATGAATAGAATATCATTGTAATATAACAGTATTTTAACCGAAAACTATTAAAAAAACGAGTAACATCTCTTGAACATTGGAAGGTTAGGTAAAGTCTTTTGTTTTCGTCATGTATTTTATCCTATTTTACATTGAAATACATCACGTTTCAGCAAAACTACTATTTATTTCTGAGAATATATTCATTCAGGCACAGTTTAGATAAAATATACATGTGCTGTAACATTTTTTTAATTGAAAACGATTCGAAAAACACGTACCCTCTAGCCCTGTTCAAGGAGAAGACTGGGAGGAGCTGTTTGGTGCTTAAGACGATGACAAGGAAAATGATTTTGATGAATTTTAATGAAAATATTCAGAAAGACCCTGGCACTGTCAAGGAAAGTGGCTGCGGAAGGCTTCCAGGACATGGCAGAGGACGAGATTAGGGAGCTAATTGAAGAGCACGACACTGAGCTGACCGAGGAGGATCTACAGGAGTTAGTAGACTCAGGCGAGGAAGAGGAAGCGAAAGGGAAAGTGGAAGAGGAAGAGCATCAAGAAATAACGTTGGAGAAGTTGGGGGAGATGACCAGGAATATTGAGGCACTGAAAAACCTGGCCTATAGTATGGACCCCTCCATGGTGCGTGCCCTGAAATTCATGCGATGGATGGATGACGTTTTTGCTCCATACAAAAACATCATGGAAGAAATGAAAAGAAAGAGACGACAACTCCCCATCACCATGTTCTTTGATCACCGAAGGAGAGATTTAACACCATCAATCACTGGCGGCAGTGAGGAAGCAGCTGAATCCACCGTCGCCCCCACTTCACCACCCGTTAAGGAATTGAGTGACGATGAGCCCGATGACCCCCGTCCTGTCGCCGAGGATAGGTACTGTACAGTAAAGTGAAATTTTTATCTCTTTTTTTTTTTAATAGCTTTTCTTGCCATGTTTATTGTTTGTGAAAATGCACAGCACAGTACAGTTCAGTACAAGTACTGTACATAGGAAGTGGAGGTGCAGTTATTCACAAAACATTTGTGTTTGTTGTCGGCAGTAGTGACGGTGAGGAGGTGGAGGAGGGAGCGAGTTGGGAGGAGTGGTGACCTTGGACGCGGGAGGAGGGACAAGTGGAGATGCCAGCCAGTACATTACGGGTGTATTAATTGTTTTTATAGCTATTTTTGCATTTTAATATTAAATACTGTACATTACATTTCAACGAAACTACCATTTATTTCTGAGAACATGGAAATGTAATATTTTTGCTGAAATGATGTACGTATTACAGTGGAAAGTGGGATAAAATTGTGACGAAAGCAATGACTTTCTCTTTCTTTCGTTCAAAAGATGTTACCGTAATCGCTTTTCGAATGGTTTTCAGTTGTGGGATTATAAGGCTAATGATAGGATAGAATATTATTGTAATACAGTACGATTACAACAGTTTTTTAACTGAAAACCATTCGAAAAGCGATTACGGTAAAATCTTTTGAATAACGAAAGAAAGCGAAAGTCATTGTTTTCGTCATGATTTTATCCCACTTTCCACTGTAATATGTATGTCATTCCAGCAAAAATATTATATTTCTATATTTATTTCTGAGAATACGTATATTCATTCAGTCACAGTTAAGGTAAAATATACTTGTGATGTAATATTTTAATGAAAATACGGTATCGTAGTTTTCTTTTGTTTCAAATGTAATGAACAAAAATTTATGTCCAGTATCTATAAATAAACTTTAATAAATGAATACTTTATGTTTTACATCGTCCTGTGCTACCATACCATGCATTTGGCTACTTTGGGCTTGCTATGATGATGCAAGAGATCTGCCCTGGCAACTGTACCGACACTCACAGCTAGTGGTGCGTTGGTGCATCATTTCCATTGATTATTGGTAGTTACTGGTAAATATTTTCCAACCTAACGAAACTATTACCCGTTTAGAGGTCGACCCCTAAATTTTTGCCAAATAATTTGGTCTTAAAACTCGAACTACACACAGGTATATACGGTAAATAAGGACATGGGGGGGGGGGCCAGCAAAAATGCGCGGATTTTTAACATCCACGGGTATCTCTGTTACGTAACCCCCGCGTATGTTAAAGGCCGACTGTATTAGTCCACACTGTGAAACATTATTTTTATTTTATTTTTTCATACAGTATTTATGGGAACAGCTAAATTTGCAAAAAAAGGATGAAGTTTATAGAGTCCCAATCAAATAACACTTCACAAACAAAACACATGAATCAATTGAACGTGTGATGTCGAACGTGAACTGTAAGTACTGCATAACTCCGCGCCAAGCAACAGTACAGTACTGTACATGTACATGTACACTTAAAACGTTCGAATGGAATCGTGTTACAGCAAACAAGCATTCGCATTTTACAAATATCGTTCTTCTATTCATGAATCGTGTTATAGCCAATTCGCGTTGACAAAACACGTGTTATAGGAGAACTGACTATGGCTCGTGTCACCTCAGAATGGTTGGTATGCCTGGTTGTGAAGGTGCTGTGCACAGTATAGGTATTACCCAGATTTATGATATTTCGCTTTAACAATGTTGATGTTTTAGGATCGCCTTCCTATTTAAGATCAAAGAAATTTGCATGAACGATGGTCATCGTCTGGCCAAACTCGCTTATGTACAGATGATTGTACAGGTATCCTTGTGTGTTCCTGAAAAACCTATCATTACCTGTATTGCAAAATGATCGATAAAAGAGGGATAACGAGAAATAATATTCTTCCTGAGGGATCACAGGGAATAATATCGATGGATGTGGCACATAACTCTGTAGCAGTCTCCAACTTGCCACCCAGTAGCACTTAAGAGCGGGTGAGGGAGCTGTGATCTACGTTATTCTTCTTATTCAACTCCGTTATTTTGGACAGATACACGTAATGTTCTTAATTTGTTAAACTCTGTTACATGCACACACAATCACTCGTACAGAATATGCTAAATTAAAAAATATTTAGCATAAGGTCAAAAACATAAAGGGAATAAATACTTCGTACATGCACTGGAATTAGCCCTCAGAGCAGGGGAGGGGAGAGCTTAATAGGGGATCTTTCAGTTTTTCTTTTGGGAGAGACTTTTTTTGTGTCTTTTACCTTTGGGCTGCTGACATTGATTTTGAGAAATTTGAGGATTCACTAAAGTTGTCCTCACCATCAAGTGGCCATTTTCTGCACTTATATGGGTTGCCAGGACCACCTGATGGTAACTCTCCATGGCTAAACATGAAAACATTAAAATTAACAGAATTTATGCATTTTAAAGTAATTAATATTTAAACTCTTTCAGGGTGTATGTTGGATCTTTTGAGGATTGGCTAGAGAAGGGTGGACCAGTGGAATATTTTGAAGAACCTCAGAGCTAGATGAGGCCTTTGTAAAACTGACAGTTGTATGTAGTTTTGGAAATCTTAGTTTGATGGCCTAGAAACAATGTATAAATTTTGGGAAAGATGAGTAATATTTGGTCACCAAAAGCCTTGTACTGTAACACTAATAAATTTTAATATTCATTATTTTTATGTAGCAGTGTCTTACCTCATTGACTTTTATGCAGGATTCCCACAAAAATCTATTTTATTTTCCATTAATTTTCCCATGACCAGATCTAACCTAACCAGTATCTGGAACACTCCAAAAAACAGCTAATTTCTGGAACTAATCACATTATTTAAAATGACTGTCATGTAATTCCCTGGTTCAGCTGCAAATTTCCAACCATTCCCCACCTGTGAGCTGCATGTTATATTATGGATATTTTTCAACTTGTACTGTAATTTGAGGTTGATACACATTCTATATGTATGTATGTTTGTTTATTTATTTATTCAGTTACATGCATTTGAGATAAATTTGGCATAATTTTCATCCTTTATCCTCTTTGTTAGCTTTTCATTTGAAGTGATATTTTTTACTTTTTTGTGCATAGTGGTAATTAATTTTGTGGCAGTATACAGTAAATCCTTGCTATTCGTGGGGATTAGGTTCCAAGGAATGGCGTAAATTGGCAAAACCGTGAATAGCAACTTATACTACCTTAGTGCACTATTGTATCCCTATACTGTGTAAGAGAAACTTGAGTCACCAATACTACTTACATTCATATGTGGAAGTTTGGAGTTTAATGAAGTGGTGTACTGTATATAGAGAAACATCTGGTTACTGAAGGATAAGGGGATCATCAGGATCACTGTTGGAAGAAAGTGATCCAGTGGTGGTTGGTGGAGAGGCACACAGCCAGGAGGTGGACTGCCAAAAGGTTCTTGTTTTTACCCTTTAAAGCCCAAGGGTTTGCTAAGCAGTAAAGCAAGCCAGGCTCGATCATGTGACCAACTGCACTGCCACAGAAGATGAGCATCTCTGTCCTTGGCTGCCTTGAACCCAGAGGCACGCCTTTCCTGCTTGTTTATATACAGTAGCTAAAACAACTATCTGTGCAGGTGGGGGTCGATATGCTCCGTGTGACAGCCCTCGTACACCAAAATTTATTGTCCATGGTCTCATATTGATTCCCACAAAGTATGCACAGATAGTTGTTTTAGCTACTGTACATTCTACCAGGCATCTTTTTCCAATATAGATCGGATTCAGCTGCATTAAACAATTGCTCTGGTCTATAGCCTCTCTCTTCTATTACAGGGTATAGCTCTTCCCCGACTTATGACGGGGTTAGGGACCCAAATCCAGGTCATAAGTCGGGAAAAAAAATAATACAGTACATATAAACTCTAAAATGAAATACAGTACAGTAAAAGTAATCAATAATGAAAAATAGATACAGTGTGACTGTGCACTTACCTTTAATGTAGTCAGCTGAATGCACACAGGGCCCCCATAATTTTTTATTTACAGGATACATGGAGACTATATTAATTGGATGAAGCAGAGGAGGAGACAGGGCTGGGTGGGTCAACAATGCTGCTTTCTTCAGACAGGTTTATGTACTGGGGAAACTTGCTGGTTGAAGGTATTGGATCATTTTTAGGGAGTGAAGAGGCAGCACTGGTGGGGTGTGAGGAGACAGCAAAGGGGGACTTCTTAAAATAGATGTCCAATTTAGACTGCACAGCTTGCTTTTTCTTTTCATTATAAATTTCCCTGTAGCAAGCAAGTGCATTCTGTCAACTTTGGCAAAACGCTCAACATTTTGATCCATTCCATCAAACATATGGATATCCTTATTAATTGTAGCAAATGCCTCTGCCATTTTCTTCACTGAAAATTTTTTGGGGGGGTGCAGGTCCTTCTACATTTAGATTCTCTTCTTCCTCTGCATTTTTGTGTGCTTCCAGTTCGATAAGATCCTTGTTACTTAGCTCTTCTGCTACACTTTCAACCAACTTTTCAACATCTTCATTATCAATTTCTAACTCAAGCTGTTTACCCAACTCCACTATCTTGTTACTAATCTTAGAAATTACTTAATTTTCATTAAATCCTTTGAAACTGTTCACATATCTTTTCAGTACTTTCTTCCACATTCCATTCATGCACTGTTCTGTAACCTCATCCCATGCTGCAATAATGTTCTTTATACATGTCAGAATGTTGTAGTCCTTCCAAAACTGGCTGAGCGTTTTCTCACCTTCAGTAGCAGCAACAGCCTAAGCGAAGGTCGTACGTAAATAATTAGCTTTAAAAGCTGCAATAGCACCTTGATCCATGGGTTGGATGACAGAGGTAGTGTTAGGTGGAATGTAGACTACCTTAACAGCAGGGTGCATGTCGTCCAGGTGTGGTGGGTGTCCCGGAGCATTATCCAAAATTAGCAAAATCTTGAATGCAATCCCTTGTTGCAGACAATACTCCTTGGCTCGAGGAATGAAACAATTCATGAACCAATCCTTTAACAGTACTAGGGTCATCCAGGCTTTCTTGTTACTGCGATAAAACACTGGCAGTGTGTGCTTGCTGACATGTTTAAAAGCCCTGGGGTTCTCTGAATGATAGATCATGAAGGGCTTTATCTTGAAACCAGCTACATTTCCCCCAACAGAAGTGTAATTCGGTCCTTGAATCCTGGCATTGTTTTCGCCTCTTTGTGGATGTATGTCCGTTCAGGCATGCGCTTCCATAATAATCCAGTTTCATCCACATTGAATATTTGCTCAGGCAAATAATTTCCTTCCATGATGACACGATCTAGTTCCTCCTAAAATGCTTCGGCAGCAACAACATCAGCACTAGCTGCCTCTCCACTCACCATAATACTATGTAAACTGTAGCGGTTCTTAAATCTATTAAACCACCCATGAGTTGCTGTGAAGGTTTGCTCGCACTCATCTGCCTGCTTCTTCAGGCTTTCGAAAACGTTTCTTGCCTTAGCCTGTAGTGTTGGAAGGCTTAAGGGTACACACTTCTGTATCTAGTCTTCCATCCATATCACAAGTAATTTTTCCGTCTCATGAATGGGACATTGCCTTTTCTTCGTTATTATAGTTCTCTTTATAGGTGCTGATCCTTTCACTACCTCACAAATACATTCCTTGTCCTTCAGAATAGTAGATATGGTCGAGTGCGAGAAGCCGAGGTCACGTGAAATTGTTGCTACAGTTTTCCATTTTCATACAGCATTATTATCTTCATTTTTGTCTCAATAGTAATTGACTGTCTCCTTTTCTTCTGAGCACTACCAGCACTCTCACTTATACGCTTTCCAGTCATTCTAAAGTGAGTTAAATACGAAAATAATGTCAGTACACAGCGCAATCAGTTGCGGATACAACGACAGCCAAACACCAACTAGGCGCTCTACTGTGTGGGTGCTGTACCCACGTGGTGACCCAAGCCACGCGATGCTCTCGTATGGGACGGAAACGTTTTCGTATAGAAAATGCGCGCATCATTTGAAAAAAAATTGGTACCGACTATGGTGGTCGTATGTGCGAATGGTCGTTACGGACTAAGGCAGGTCATAAGTGCGGGTGATCGTAAGTCGAGTAGGTTGTAAGTCGGGGAGGAGCTGTATTTTCTTTAACTTTGCGGGAAATGCATCTGTGGCTGTGAGGTCAGCTGATGCAGCCTCCCCAGTTAGCTTCACATTATGGAGAGAGAATATGTTCTTAAAATTCTTAACCCACCCTTTACTGCCACTGAAAGTTGGTTAAGTAGCTGCACTAGCACCTTCAACACCTGTTGATTTGTAAAAATGGGCATAAAGACTCTTGGCCTTCTCACGAATCACATTGCTGTCAATCGGAACATTTTTGCGGTGCTGGTCCTCAATCCAAATAATCAGTACTTTTCTGTTTTTACTATGTTTTTGTCACGAATAACCTGCGTCACTTTAGCACTTGCAGGAGCACTCGCTTGAACAGAATCACGAATTGCTTGTTCATTCTTTCTTATGTACCGCACTGTGGATTCGTTCACACCAAACAACTGACCCGCAGCATCACCCATTCCCTCCTTTAACTTGTCTAATAATTCAACTTTCTTTGTCAGAGTCATCACTGACTTCTGCCATTTATATTTCACTCCACTAGGCAGCCATTTTTACACAGAAACACTAAAGTTTTGAGAGTACAACACAAGATGCTGCATCACAGGCAATGGTTGAGCACGAACAGAGGGAGAGGCTCTGCTTACCTCAAATCGTTGAAATTGCAAACCCGCAACTAGCAAGGGTTTACTATACATATTTTTATTTTATTTATATTTTTGTCAGATAAATAAATTTTATAGCCATGTTAAGTGAAAAAATACAGTAAAACTAATTTTTTGGTGGAAAATTTAAGACTTTTGTGGAACAACCTTGAAGCACCCAAAGGGTTGTTTTATTTACAAACTTGTTTCAGTAGGTTGTTCTCATCTTTACTGAACCTTTCTACTGTTTTTACATAATACAGTAATGCTTTTCCTAATTTTTGCCAAACCTTACTGACTCCTTTCTCACCTCCCAAAATATTCCTTATTCACATTCTTACACAAAGAAACACATTAAAAGACTAAGGAAAAATAATGTTGAATAAATCCTCAATGATATTTATCATCATTATTATTATTAAAGAATTGAGGAGCATATTTAACAAACATAATAAAGCTAAGGACAATCATTTACTCAATGCAAATAATTATTATTGCTCAAAGTAATATATTTACAAGACAAAGTGGATCCTTATATAAGTATCAATACCTAGAAATATACTGATTATTCTACTGTGTAGTAATACAGTTAATCACATTCTCATAGTAAGCTTAGCATCTAGAACACTATGTAAACATCATTTTCAGTGACCTATTAGACAAAATTAAAAGTATGGAAGTACAGGAAGGCAATGCTCACAGCTCCCCCAAACAACACTATCAAATGATAAATGTTCAGGAATATCACAATAAAATGACTATCATTTTATAATTCTCATCTTAATGCTTTACAAGTTGTTTCCATGATACACAGCAAAAAGAGAAAGCTTCGGAGACCCATTTTGTAACTGAGCTATGACAGAACTTTGCACTATAGGTATTTGGCATTTAACTGCATCATATATAAGAATTATCATACAGGAAAATAAACTCATTATAAAAGAACAGTAAGGCTCCAAGCATCCACACAATATCAATGTTATTTTAAGCCTTATGTGCATATTGTACTTGGCCTGTAAGGAGCAGCAACTGTCTAAGCACATTTTGTACCAGCACTTGATCCTCCTGTAAACAAAGGTTGTAAAGAGACCACCAAGTTCATCACCATACACAATATACGAGACCAACTTTATTAATAGATACAGCACTAACCAAAATTATAAAACATTTGAGATGTGAAAAAACACGGAATTTGTTTGTCAGTGAAGAGTAACAACCACATAAATATTATGTTTACAGGGCCGGATTAAGTTTAATAGGGGCCTGAGGCACAGATCAACTTGGGGCCCCCTACCCTCAAGGTATATATAAATAACAAGAACAAAATACTGTATACCCAAATTTATCAATGATTTCATCAATATTAAGCTTCTGCAAAATAACACATTTAATGTTCATAAGAGACAGAAAATTGAGACTTTGCTAGGACATCGTTGAACGAAGTTCATGTTTTATATGCTTCAACTTCGAGAATGTTTGGATTTGGGGGCCCCTTAGAGTCAGGGGGCCTGAGGCCAGTGTCTCAAGTGACTCATGGTTAATCCGGCACTGTATGTTTATATGGTGAAGGGTGCAATGTACCATTTATACAGACAGAAGCCTTTTAGTAAATGCCTTGATCCATCAGAAAAGTAGTACAGTATATATTTATCATATAAACATTAACTGTGCTGGTGAAATGAAACATGAGAACAGGTAAACCATCAGTTAAATCCTGACAAGCGGTCTACATTAATGCTAATTAACTGTACTACTCTATTTAGAAGTTTATCAAATATTGGTTGTCTACCAAACATCTCAGTCCCATTACCTTGTATAACTACAACATAAAAAATATCAATACAGTACACTGAAGCATTTATCTTGTAGTAATTCCTGAATTTATAACCCCTAATACACTATACTACAATACATGTATACTGTATGAACAGTACAGTACTATAGTTGTTGTGGCATTCTGTAATGGCAAAGAAAACTGCACTAACACATTTAAGTCTTATCTTTCCCTCACCCCAATTGTTAAACTGACCACTATTGTGAATGTAAATTAGTGATGGCACATGTAAGGAATATGTACAGTTGTAAACAAAAAAAATTCAGCAGGGGGGAGTGTAACCTGTGTCTGCCTAATAATTAATCTAAAAAAATCAATTTATGGTGTGGGAAGAAAATAGTTTTAATTACCACCTCCAGGATGTTGCCAAGTGATCAGTGTATACCACCTGCCTGTTTGCTGAATTAATTGTCCACAACTGTACTACATGTTACTGTTGACTGATTATGACTAGTGTCAACAGCCACACAAAGTACTGTACTGTGCATGTAACTTGGGACTTACTAACACACATGAATTTTTTTTCATGTTAAAATCATATACAGTACAGTAGTCATAAAATGTATTTCACTTTTATATTTATATTTTAAAATTTGGGATCAAACAATGCAGATATAAATAATTTAGGAATAAATTACAATACAGTATCTGTTTGGATTTACAAAACAAATTAAAATTTTTAACTTGGTGTTACTTGCAGTAAATAGTGCATCACTACAATACAACCAGCCCTCACAAATGGTAATTCAGTGAATGTAGGAATCTTGGTTCAATGGGAAAAAGGGGGAGTTAGGTTCCTAGTATGACTGAATATGTGGGATGGTAAATGTTTAAGAACTATGGCTACAATAACTGTACACTCGCCAGAAAAAGTTCTCAAACGCTCTAAGAGTCATAAAATATGACAAAATGTTCAAGAAAACTGAACACTGCTCGAGGAAGTATTATTGCAAATTAAATTATTGTACTTCTTTCATCAGTAAATATTATAAAAATGAGCAACATATATTATTACAAAATATTGAATCACTTCACAACCAGGCATATCAACTATTCTGAGATGACACGAGCCATCGTGCTCATTCTGAAATCTGCCGTGCCCAGCTGTATTACATACTGTCAATATGTAAAATAAATTTCAAAATGACCAATAATTTGCTTGGAAACACAGAAAAAAGCATTTAGTTGAAGAGAGTCTCAAGCAAGATGTTACCTCCACTGAAAAGAGAGAGAGACTAACGCCTGTTTGTGAGTTAACAGGCTGGATGGCGCGCCAGAAACTAGTTTCTTTACCTTTAATTATGTTCAATAATTGTTAAAATGACTAAAAAAGTTAATATTAAACTTTTAAAATTCTTGAATAGTATAAACTTCTTGATATTTACTAAAATAGTAAGAAATTTAAGCCCTAAAACCGATTACAGTCAGTTCTGCTATAATGCGATAGTTGTGTTCTTGTAAAACATCGTGTTATAGGAATTTGCGTAATAGAAATAACAGGGCTTATGGAGAAAATAGGGTTAGGTGCAGATTACTACATTACTCGAAATCGAAAATTTTTTAGTAGTTAGCCTAACACAAAGGATAGCACAGTCGAAATAAATGTTACATTCATATCTAATAATGAAATCATACAGTAAATGTAACACTTTACCGTGAACAAATATGAATATAACTTGAGGGAGAAGGGTGATCTTGAGGTTGATAACATCGAGCTTCTCTTCAAGTGCTATAGCCTTTCTTTTACGATCACCACCGGGAATGCGATCAACAGAGCGCTTCTTGGAGATATTCTTCTTTACCATATTCACAGTTAATACCACAAAATTGGAGAAATAGTAAGCAAAAATCGCGTTACAGCAAACAAGCGTTCGCGTTATACAAATATCGTTCCTCTATTCATAAATCGCGTTGGAGCCAATTTGCGTTGTCAAAACACGCGTTATAGCAGAACTCACTGTACTGTATTGGCAGACGAATACTACAGCTGGTGAACCGCCAAATGCAAGCGAAAACATATTCAGGTCGGCTCGTAAAAAACTCGTTAATCGAGGGATTGCTCGTTAACTGAAGTTAAGAATCTTATGGAAGATAAATCGTTAACCGAGGCGCTCGTTAACCGAGGGATCACTGTAGTGTTAATTTCACATTATTGGGGTGAAAAATAAAATAAAAACTAAAACTTTGAGCAAAAACAAACCAACCAAAATATTATTAAAGAGGAGAAGGTCCTTTTGGCAGATACTGTATTGTACAGTACCAAAGTGGACAGGAGGGTACAGCAAGTGATGAGCAGTAAACAGTGATTCTAAAATCTTTCAATTTTCCTAATGCTTCAGGTACTTACATTTTCTCTTAATATCTTAAATTGTATATAGAGAGATGTGTTTACGAAATAATGATGACATAGTAAGTGTTTGCATTCTTTGCAGGATGCAGTACAATACAAAACTGTACTGGCAACTGAATGTGTTAGACAGATCAACTAAAGCATCTTTCACCTGATATTTTAACTATCCTAAATTAACAAAGAGAGAGAAATATCAACAACTTTTAAACAACAACTTCTGCCACGGATATATTACTGTTGTCAGGTCTTAATTAACTGTGACTGCTGTCAACTTATACAAGATGTGAATGACAAACATTTAAATATTTTTTTCCTCCTGTTCATATGATGTAATCAGTTGGTAAAATCTTCATTATACTGTACACCTCATTATCCCATCCACCATCATTGTTTATTATCCACATTATGTGCCAAGTTACACAATTATTATAATGAGTCAGACAGCACTGTTAACTTTCAAATCAGTGCTGCTACAGAGACAGCCTATTGATCACACCCTAAAGTCATCACTGTTTTAGTTCTAATACATGTTTGGTCTATACATTTTCAGTGCCTGCAATATATTGTCAACTAACAAGGAGACTTAAGGTGTAGCTGTGATACACTAATATGTTCGCATCACCAAAAGTTAATTTTTGATATATATTTGTTAATATTTTTATTCATCTCTCAACAGAAGTTAACACACAAAAGTCTAGTCCTATTATGTGTACAGGTAGTAGGCAGCTACCAAACTGGGAAGATATTAGAAGCATAATGTGTTGTCTAATGGTAGACCCTGCTGCCATGTTACCAAGTCCCAGGTTGCTGATCTGACTTTCTGCCTCATTTACACACAATTGCAGGGTCTCAATTGTTTCTCTTACTTTGACAACACAACATACATATATTGTTCCTCACTTTTGATCTTTTATTAATTTTTGCATTTCTTTATGTTTTATTATTATTACAGTGTTATTATTATTATCATTATTATTTAATTTTGTATTTTTATTTACTATGAATTATTATTGTTACATTTTCGCCCCCCAGGCCCCGATGTGGGTCAGTGACCTGTGCCCGGGTGGGCTAATCCCCATTAAAAAAACAGTACAGTACCCCTGTATAGTATAGTATAGTATAGTATAGTATAGTACAGTACAGTACAGTACAGTACAGTATTGGGGTGTATGAAGGTAGATCTCATTGATTAGTAATATATTTTGTACTGTAGTGTAGTCCTTTCTCTGACTTTCCTAATTGATATTTTAAGGAAACTGGACCCAAACTAATGAATAAAACCTTAGTTAACCTTGCAATGGTAATTCACAGAGGCATGACAAACAATATAATAAAAGTATTGCCTCTATTAGCAGTTTAGTAAAACTAATTATGATCAATCTGTAAATAATTAAATAAATTATCAAACATTAATCAGACATTGTGAAATATTTTAGACAGATGCAGCCTTCGTCACCTCCAACCTTTTCATGAGGTAATGCAGTACAGTACATAGATCAACATACTGATAACCGAAACCACTGTTTCAATGGGATATTGGGTAATTGGTTCCAGCTCACCGAAAAGTACATACAAAGTAAAATAAATAATGCAGTAAAGTATACTTACTTTGAGGTATGTATGTAGAAGGTTCCTGGATGATGATGATGACGGGAATTAGAAGTGGGGGTGGAGGAGAAGGGAGAAGAGAAGGAAGTGGGGATGGAGGAGAAATCACCTTTCAGGGGACCCATGCTTGATGCCGTCATTTCACCAATAAAATTTTAAGTTCACTGGGTGTAATTCAAGATTATTTTATTTAAATTAACACTGCACTGTGCTATATATTATCAATATGTTAACTAAAGTTCAGAATGACCAATAATTTCAATGGAAAATGCAAAAATATTCAAGACCCCAACAAAATAGATGCTCTCTCCACTGTTTTCAAAGCTTAACTGACGCCTTGTGGCCAACTCATGCATCTGATGGGCGCACAAAAAACTAGTTCCCTGTACTGCATATATTATCAATATGTTAAATAAATGTTAAAATGACTAATAATTTTAATAAAAAAAATAAAAAAAATATTAAAGAGCACAACTTTCTTGATATTTACTCCACTGGAAACGAATGTAAACATAGAACAGATTACTGAATTGGCGGACTAGCCCATCAGCTGATGCTCACAATAAAACATGATGTTCGTAAGGATTTCGTTAATAAAATTTTTGTTCGTTAACCGACTTGAAGATTCTTATGGAAGGTAATTCGTTAACCGAAATTTCGTTAACTGAACCGTTCGTTAACCGAGGGACCACTGTATACAGTAATGAAGTTATGGTACTTTCACTCTTACTGAAAGTACAGTAGAGTATACTGTATGTACAGTAACTGTAATCACTTTTTATGTCTTGACACTGATTTAACGGTACAGTGACCCCTCGTTTAACGAACACCTCGGTTAACGTAATTTCGATTAACGAACTGCCTTCCATAAGGATCTTCAATTCGGTTAACGAAGTTCTTACGAACCGATCCTCAACATGTTTTCGCTTGCACTGACCGGGCAACCAGCTTTAGTATCAGTCCGCCAATACATTAATCGGTTCTAGGGCTTAAATTCCTTACTATTTTAGTAAATATCAAGAAGTTTATACTATTCAATAATTTTTTAGTCATTTTAACAATTATTGAACATAATTGAAGGTAAAGTGACTAGTTTAATGCGCGGCATCCAGCCTCTTAACACAGCAAACAGGAGTTAGTCTCTCTCTGTTTTCACTGGAGGTAACATCTTGCTTGAGACTCTCTTCAACTAAACGCTTTTTTTCTGTGTTTCCAAGCAAATTATTGGTTATTTTGAAATATATTTTACATATTGACAATACATAATGCAGTGCAGTGTTGATTTAAAGAAAATAATCTTGAATTACACCAAGAGAGCTAAAATTTTATGGGTGAAATGGCACCATGGGGTGACTTATCTTCCACCCCAATGCCTTCTCTTCTCCCTTCTCCTCCACCCCCATTCTAAATCCCATCATCATCATCATCCAGGAGCCTTCTACATACACACCTCCAAGTAAGTGAACTTTTCTACCATTTTTGTTGAATTTAGGAAATTTTCGGTGAGCTGGAACCAATTACCCAAAAACCCATTGAAACAATGGTTTCGGTTAACGAACGACCTTCTGGAACGGATTGAGTTCGTTAACCGAGGGGTCACTGTATTCTTGGCTGATTATGTGCTGGTACAGTACTGTACAACACAGATTTTATACGAAGACAGCAGTGAGTAAATGGAGCCAATCACTGTTCATGAGCATTCTGAGCTTACCCACCAATACGCTTGGCACGTGTCAGCGCACCATGTAATCTCTTGGAAATTTGTGTGAACGCCAGGAAAGGAGAGAGTTTTATCGGATTTTCAAGGAATGCTAAAAAATTTCCCCTTTGTAATGGAAAGTTGTGGGGATAGAAAATTCAGCCTAACGGGGAGATTACTTTATAGTTTTCTGTAAAATAAGTCAACAACATGGTATCTGGGGTCCTTTTACCCACATTATTCACAAGAAGTCACATTTGCTACACGTAAAAGTTCATAGATGACTGACTACAGTACCAGGTAATGTTCCTTGTTTTGATCTAGTTGGTGCCTATCTAACTGTAGTACAATTTGCCTTTAGCCTTGAATTTGGACAATATCTTTGAAAATTGGATCAAGGACCTACAGCAAACATTTGTTGTGTGTATAATATTCAAAAGTCAACCATGTGGAATATGTCTCACAAAAAATGACTTGTTTAACTTCTGCATATACTGTAAAGTTAAAAAACCCACAAAAGGTGATGAAACATTTTTTTAAGTAAATGTGTTACTATTTTCTTGTAGTAAAGGTTAATTATCCTAATTTTATTACTGTAATTCCAAACTCTTGTTGTTGACTGTATATTTGCTTAGCTTGAGGCTAACATTCAAATTTCACTTAAGTGGAAGTATATTTAAAATCATTGATTTCTTTAAAACTAATCCTTAGTAAATTATTTCATACTGAACTTAACTCAAAAGTTATACTGTACTACTTTTCTTGTGTTCAAATAAACTTACTTTTTATAAAACACTCCTACTAATAGCTGTATATTACATCCAATAAGATATATGTCCCTAGTATTCATTCATATTATACATATTTTCAATACTGTACCATGTACAGTTGCAGACAACTCATTTCACACCTTTAACAACACAATACAGTATCTGGTGTCTACTGGAGGGTTGTGTAGGCAAGAGGGATTGGTATTTTTGTATACCCTCCCTCCCCAAGTGGTGCATGAAGCACAGTGGTTGCTTGTCTGGGCCATATCTCTCACTTTTTAAGATACAAAGCTGAAATATGATCACAATAGAGACCAAGTCCTTTGGCTAAAACATTTATTCTTTATTTTGTATTATACTTTTTGTTTTCTTGCTTCTCTGGCAAATATTTCACACAATCTTTGAGCCAAGAATCATAAATTTGGACATAATTGTGATCAAGAGTTCCAGCTTTTTTACCATTATATTGTACATTTTCCCATCCAGTCTCGAGGTGTTGGTGTGAGGTGGTGTACAGTGAACATGAGGTACAGGGTGGTGTACAGTGAACATGAGGTGTAGGGTGGTGTACAGTGAACATGAGGTGTAGGATGGTGTACAGTGAACATGAGGTGTAGGGTGGTGTACAGTGAACATGAGGTGTAGGGTGGTGTACATGAGGTGTGTGGTGTGTAGTGACATGAGGTGTAGGATGGTGTACAGTGGTGTACAGTGAACATGAGGTATGGTGTACAGTGAACATGAGGTGTAGGATGGTGAACATGAGGGGTGTGGGTGTGAGGGAACATGAGGTGTAGGTGGTGTAGTGAACATGAGGTGGTGTACAGGTGTAGGGGTGGTGTAGTGAACATGAGGTACAGGGTGGTGTAGAACATGTGTAGGGTGTACAGTGAACAGAGGTGTAGGGTGTGTAGTGAACAGTGAGGGTACAGTGAACATGAGGTGTAGAGAACATGAGGTGTAGGGTGGTACAGTGAACATAGGAGGGTGGTGTACAGTGAGGGTGTGTACAGTGAACATGAGGTGTAGGGTGGTGTACAGTGAACATGAGGTGTAGGGTGGTGTACAGTGAACATGAGGTGTAGGGTGGTGTACAGTGAACATGAGGTGTAGGGTGGTGTACAGTGAACATGAGGTGTAGGGTGGTGTACAGTGAACATGAGTAGGAGGGTGGTGTACAGTGAACATGAGGTGTAGGGTGGTGTAGTGAACATAAGGTGCTGTATTCACTGAATGTTTTGTACTTGTTTATGCAGACTTTTCTTATTCACAGTGTTATCAGACTTTTCTTATTCACATTGTTATTCCTGCTACAATTCTGACATAATTTACAGTGACAAGCAACAATCACCAACTATGAACCACAAGTTGATGCCAGATACTGTCAAGTGTTACAACTGTACACAACCCTACAGTTGGCATACAATTTCATTAAAACTTTGGTTATTCTTGCAAAAATGTAATATCTAATACAGCAACTGAAGAATAAAATACTTTTGTATCTATATGAGCAATTTGGTGTAAATTTGACTTCACCACAAAATGGCTTCTAAGCCCTTTGGCTAACAAGATGTAATAACTATTCATTAGTTTTCTCTTCAATAAACTCAATCTCTTCAATTGCATTCCCTTAACTTACAAGGTGGAACAGAAATGAAAATAATTTATAATAGCCAAGTTTACCAATGTAAGTAAATAACTGTACTACACTTACCTGTCTCCTATGGGTTTGTTAGTTCACAGATGAGCCTCATATTTGTCTAGTCTTACAAAATTTATCACTGTTGGTTATAAACGGCAGTACTGTTCTGTATAACAATATGTTTTCCTATTGGTCAACACCACTTATACAGTACATTATAAGGATCCTATAGAGTATTTTACATACTCAGGCCATTCAAGGGAGAACATGTAACTTGTATGAACATTAGTTAAGAAGGTGACTATGGTCAGTGTCTAATCACAGGCACTGCCAAAGATGACTTTATCAAGTGAAAACATTGTACTCTATGACAGCCACAAGGACATTCTGGGCAAGAATGTGAGAAATAGGCAATTACACTTACAGTTAACTGTCCTGAAAACAGCAGATAACACTAGGACATTGTACAAAATACTGATTGAATTTCAAGGCTAGTTCAAGCTATTTTGAATATATTACACAGATACATTATACATCTTGAGGAGCTTAGTGAACCTTTGACTTGTGAGGAGAAGCAAGTTTGACCATCATGGCATAGATCTTGGGGAAATACTGAAACACAAGAGAGGAAACTACATAAGTAATAACACTAACCTCTCTCTCTCTCTCTCAAAAAAAAAAAAAAAAAAAGGCATTAAAAATATATAAATAAAATACATTTATAGTGAACATAAAAGGTGTTCAGCACTGTCACTTTATGCAGTGGTTTAATGGCAGACTGCAGGATGTTGTTGACTTTAAGCATGTTGTATGTGCAGGTAGTATATCTTTCCCAGGATTGTCAATAAGATCTGCTACCAGGGTGACATGATCAGTGCAGGAGGTGGTGCCAAACTTATCTCAGTTACAAGAGTCACAAGTTGAGGGAGCTGTTGCCTTTAATGAGAACCCTTTACTTTAATGGAAATAATTATGCAACTGGCAAGACAAGAGTGATGTATGGCAATGAAACATGGGTAGTTTAAGAGGATGACATATGTAGGCTTGAGAAAGTTGAAATGACACTAGTAAGATGGATGTGTAATGTCATGTTTAGAGACAAGAAACCCTATTCATTGTTAAGAGGGTAGCTGGGTATTGAGAGGACTAAAAAAAATTCACCTAGAGGCTGATATTGTAAGGCATATGGAGAGAATGGAGGAGACCAAAGAGAATCTTCAAGAATAACATGAGAACAGGTTGTGAAAAATAGCCTCAGAGATAAGAAACCAAAGAGTGAAGCAACAAGACAATATGCAGTTTTGAGAGCTGCCATCACACAATCACAGCTAACACAAGCAAGCATGGAAAATTAAACACATACAAACATGGAAAATGGCTGAAATGATGATGACAATAATGGTGATAATGGTGAAAACAATTTTGCATAAAGAGACATCATATGTATTCTGTAAGGATGCATTCCAGGTTACACATCCACCTCACCTTGCTCAGACCTCTCTAACTACCCATGTTACACTGTCATACAACTTCACACTTCTCACACCAGCTGCATACATTATAACTGTCACATAAAGGGAAGGTCCTCTTGTACTTAATAAAGGCTGCAACTCCCCAAAGTTCCTCCACCCACACCACTAATCAATACTTTGGTTTTATCCACATTCACTTTAATGCTATTTCACTCTATTCCATCCTTTCATCTCTTAAATTTCTCCACTGCCTCTTCAATACTATCTGCTATAGGCACTAAGTCTACAACAACTCCCAGGGCAAGCCAGTCCTAAAGTCCTGTTATATTACCTCCAGCACCATGACACATAGAAGGGGCTCAAAAGAGACCCCCTACTTTCACTTCAAGTGGGGACTCATTTAAATTGAGTACCTTAGCATTCACATGTAGTTGTTTGAACAAAGCACATATTCAGTCACATTATACAGTACAATATAAATATGCCCCCTGTATTCTCTGACAGAATTCACAAAGTTGAACTTTGAAATCACAAAATTTTACTAGTGGTCAATCAAAGAGAGAATACTTGTACTGTACAGGAAAGCCTCCGATAATGACGGTTCTACTAAGGAAGATTCACATTTAAGACCCTGGTTAATTTAGGACCCAATTCAATTTACGCCTTTATTTTCTTCATATTTGCGATAAAAATACAATGAAAGATAAAATAAAATTACATTTTCATATATATAATAACAAATCCCGATATGTATATATAAAAAAAATAAATATGCCTTGCGCACGGAGGCTGCCGAGCTTGTGAGCGGTGACTCCAGCATAAACAGCGGTAGCTGGCGGGCCTTTTGTTTTCACACAATTGAACAGGAAAAGGAGAAAAACTTTCTCAGTGATGGGAGTGCAGGTTCAAAAGCTAAAAGAAAGTGTATCAGCTTAGCCGAGAAACTAGATGCGTTAAAACGATATGAAAAAGGTGTGAGGCCTGTGGATATTATATGGCGCAAGCAATGAACATATCTGAAGTGGATCTATTAACAGAATGAAGCATTAAAATTAACAGGGACGTGAAAAACATAAATGACCTCTACATAAAGATGTATGAGAAAAATAAAGCAGTTTTGAAAGGTTCTTTAGACAGCTTTATCATTCAAATGCCTAAACCACCAACTTCAGCATCAGCTTCAGCAACAACTACAGGTTCATTAACAGCTTCAGGTTCAACAACAGCTATGATATCTTTATGGAAAGCTTCAGCATCAGCCAGAGTTGAACCTGATGACTTCGTCATCGGAGTTAAAATTCACACAACATTCATTGGCTGTCCTTATATTTTAGACTTTACCACCATTTGTGAGTAGAATTTTTTATTTACATTAGTAAGTATTATTTAAAACTCATATGGACAGTAATAAGTGTTGCTTTCATATTCTTATGTAGAGAAATGACGATGGACAGTAATAAGTGTTGCTTTCATATTCTTATGTAGAGAAATGACGATGTTTTCACATATACGCACTTACATATGATGGCGTTCCCAATCTATTTCGTTTTTTCTTTACCATTAGTGGTTAGCTATTTCTATTGTTCCATTTATTAACATTAATAACATTACTTAGAACATACAAATTAATTTTTTTACATTAATTTTACTACAGCCTCAACCAGGGTCTTATTTTCTTCAGTTTCTTACGTAGAACCTTCGTCACTCACGAAAACAATGCCGTCTCGTCTCCTCTTGTGTGTTTTAATATTCTACATAATATTAATGAATTGTATTGTTCATTCCACATATATAAACATTAATTCAATCAAATACATGTTCAGTAATAGACAATAATTAATCTTTTATACTTATTCTTAATGAGATAAATGACGCGGTTTCCTGAGTGTGGAAGTATACATTTCTGTTCCACTATCACTCTTTTTTTCTTTACCATCAGTGGCTACTTCTACTATACAATAAATAACATTAATTAAAAACTTACATTTATTTTTTCTACATTAACATTAGTACAGCAACAACCAGGGTCTTATTTTCTTCAGTCTCAGATGGATAACTGACATTATGGGTGTAAACTCTGACAACAATGGCGTCCCCTCTCCTCTTGTGTGACCATATTATTATTATTATTGATTTACACTGTATAAGGTGCATTCATAAACATTATTTAAAGAATTTAGTTTGCATTTTTCATTAACTGTATTGTTTTGGGGGAAAAGAGGATAAAAATGCCACACAAAAGATATGAAAAGGTCACACTAGGGAACACATCTCATTATTGTTTCTTTGTTTTAATGGTAATTAATGATTCACGATACGATGATTCACCTTACATCGCAATACTGGAGGACACATTACCGTCGTTATCTGAGGCTTTACTGTATGGCTGGCCATGAAAATTAATAACTGTATCATAAATTTTCAATAGATATGCAGTATCAAAATTGTTTGACAGTGTCTAGTGAATATTGTTGATGATAAGTGTGGTACAGTATAGTAACTATGGATATAAAGTTTAAGAACAGTGGAGTAGTCTAATGAATTGTATGTTACATAGAAAGAAACAAGATTAATCATACATATAAATATTTGTGTACTCCAGTAACTGTGGACAGGGGAATTATCTCCAATAAGACCAGTTCCTCAAAATTAAATAAATCACACTCTGGGGTCGGAGGTACATGACCAATGCTGAAAATACTCAAGTGCTGCAGAAGAAGACAAATGTTGAGAACCCCTGATCAAACTTGTCACCTTTAATTTAACCCTAAGTACTGTAGTTAACCAATATGGTCTGACCAATTCATTCTTGTTTCTATTCTAACCCTTAAGTCTTCAATCAAGCTGTTATAGATTTTACTCACCTAATGTTGTCAGTCATTCACTTGAGGTCCATGTCATCCCAGACACATTATTAACTCACATATGCTACAAATATCTTCATTTCTTGCGCTGAATTTATTCCAACTCACATTTTACTTTTCTATTTAATAATAGAAAAAGAATATTTACTGAAAACTGTATGAAGAATTGTACTTACCTGAAGAAACACATAAATAACACCCAGGTATGCTAAGATAGCCATTGTGAGTAGAAAATCAAACGCAGCAGGTTTGACAGCATAGGCAGCCATAGTGGCCCGGGTGACATCATAGAATGCCCACTCAGGGTCCCTCTTATCAGCTTTCAGGAAGGTGACTCGTGCCTCATTGGTGTATCTGCCAGAAAAACCACTGTTAGGCATTTTATTTGAAAACAATCCCTAAATAAATCAAGATTACAGCGATATCCCCATTAGCCGGAATAATTGGTGCAGAGCTCTTCTGGACATGAGAGATTTCCGTTTTTTTTACGGGCATTAGCCCACCCGGGCACAGGTCATTTTACGACCCACATCAAGGCCTGGGGGCAAAAATAGAATAAAATAATAATAATAATAATAATAATAATAATAATAATAATAATAATAATAAAATTAATAAAACTTAACATAAATAATAATAATAATAGTATGGTAATAGTAAGGAGCCATAATTGAAAAATAAAAATAAAAACAAATATCAATAGTGAGAAACAATATATGTTTGTTGTGTTGTCAATGTAAGAGAAACAATTGAGACCCTGCAATTGTGTGTAAATGAGACAAAAAAATCAGATCAGTAACCTGGGACTTGGTCACAATTTTTGTGATGCCATATGGCAGCAGGGTCTACCATTAGACAACACATTATGCTTCCAATATCTTCCCATGCGGTAGTACATCCCTGCCTGGTAGCTGCCTACTACCTACTACCACTAATTGAGACGACTCTCTGAAACACGGAAAAATTCCACATCCCCAGAATTTTTCCGAGTAATGGGAATATGTTCCCAAATGACGAAAAATATGGAGTTACTGGAATTTTTCTCAGAATTTTCAAAAAAATGCACCTGATTTTCAATCTTGGAAACTCATTCCCAGACCAGAAATTAGAGAACTTTTCCAGGAAAATTCTCAGCCAATTCAAAATCTGGGTATTGGAGAATTCCGGCTAACAAAGATATAACTATACCTCTATTTATATTAACTTTTATAGGAAAAAATTACTTATTATAAAAAGTTTCATGGTAAGTAAATTTTCTGTGGAACACATCCTTGACGTATAAAGATGACCCCCAGATACCACATTAATAATAATATTATTATTATTAAAAAGTAACAGTTTATTGAAAAAAGTTCTGCAGCCTGAAGGCTGAAAATATACATTGGACATACATGACTTATTACATACACTGACATTAGGGGGGGGGGGATTGTAACAGAAGCTTTCATTAGAGGAAGGTAAAGGAACATACAGCGAACATACTGTACATATTAATATTCACAGTGGAGGTCACGAAGGTCACATGGGCTGAGTGTTGAACAGCAAACACATGGTGTATTAACTCCCTCACAGATGGTGTTATGGGGGACCTCACATGGTGTAGTAACTCCCTCACAGATAATGTTATGGGGGACCTCATGTATGTATATGTGTGTTCATGTGACTGATTCATTTGTGTAAGTTATGTAATTTATTATACTGTATGTTATGGAAGGGAATGAAGTGCTTATACTAGTACAGGAGATTTAATGTGGGTCAGTGACCTGTGTCCGGGTGGGCTAATCCCCATAAAAAAAAAAAAAAAAATGAAAAACTATGAATATACCTGTACATGTATTTCATAAAATACTATTTTCAATACAAACACATGATGTACACAACATGTTATAATAATAATAATACATAATAATAATAATAATAATAATAATAATAATAATAATAATAATAATAATAAATAAATAAAAATAATAATAATACATTAAGCCCACAACATGTACAGTAGTTTATAAAAAAAAAGAAAAAAAAATAAGTTACTGTACCATAATTGCATTGTCAGGTTTGAATATAGATTTTCAAGTCAATTAATATACAGTATATTCTTTTTATATTGTAGCCTTAAAATTAGCTAAAAACAATGACTAGTTTGTATTTATCTTAGGTGCCCGGACAAGTAATTTTTCAATTGTGTGCGCCCGGCAGTTGTCTGGAAGACATTTAAATAATTAATGAAAATACCCGACAGGACTTTGTCAAGTGCTGTTTAACCAATGAGGTGACGGCAGGGGAAGCCGTGTGTGCTTAACCCTTTAGGGGCCAGAGTATCCCTTAGGTATTTTATTCTGGCTAATGCCAGGCAATTTTATTCAGCTGAAGGGAGCTCCTGCCCACTAAAGGGTTAACCTAATGCTATATCACAGCTGAGCTGATCCCTCTTATTTCTGTTGGTGTATTCTCACAATGATCTCTCCTGAGAGTCTGTAAAAGCTGCCACTGATTCTTGTTTATACAGAGTTACGCTACAAATTAGTAAGTGAAAACATCGACATGAAAAAGAAGCATTTGACCAGGTGAGAGTAAAAGACATTTAGAAGGACACATGTGATCTGAGAGTTGATCGACACAATATATAAAGGTTTTAAAAAATTTATTTAACTTTCCCATAAATAAGAACTGCATAAGAAAATGCCCTCCAAAATTGGTGAAGGTAAATAAATTTCATAAATCACTTGCCTGGAACAAGAAAATATTTCCTATAATCTGCACAACCTGGTTTAATTTTCCTTTGGAATACCAATCAGTGATTGACAACTAATTAATATATTTTTTTTAATTTACTATACAAGTTAAACCTCAGTAGTTCGGGATCCAATAGTTCAGCACAATTTGTATCTGTTGGCCTTGGTTTTAGTTTGTGAAACTGTTGCTTGGCCAGCTGTCCAGTACGGTGCCACTGTAGCTCCCAATAATCAACAACATTGTTTATAACTGCCACAGCTCACTTGTAGTGGTTGGTGCTTCTATATTCATCTCCTTACCTACCTGGTACTTATTTCAGTGTCACAGTTGCATAAAATTATTGTGCCAGGGCACTAATACTGCACTGTTATAATGTGGTCCAATAAGCCTGGGTTAGGTGTATACTTACCTAAGTTGCATCAGTACGATACAGTCTACACATACAGCTGTTTTCTCAGTCATTTGGGAGTTAGGTGAATACTGTACATTCAGGAGCTGGCTTCAACACATGAATGGGCTTATTAAACACATTTCCGAGGCCTCTCACAAGAGTCGTACGCACAATGATGCATAAGACTGTTGTGAGAGGACTCAGAAATGTGTTTAATAAGCCCATTCATGTGTTGAAGCCAGCTCCTGAATGTACAGTATTCACCTAACTCCCAAATGACTGAGAAAACAGCTGATTACTTTTCCTTTTTTATTTTACTTAAGTTTTGGTGGTTCAGAATTTTCAATAGTCTGGCACCAAGCTTGCTATGTCAGACTAGTGAGGTTCAACCTGTATTAAACTTGCATCTTGCCATAACTTTACCTGCACTGATTCACTGTTAATCTGTATCTATAAGCCTTGGATTTATAATGTATTTTTAAGAAGATAAAGGATAAAAATATCTCTGTACCTTGAAAGTATCTGTTGAAGTGTGGACACCAATGGGTTATTTTTCCCTGACAGCAGCTGAGGAGACCGTGGCTGTGATGTCAACAGATCCAGCCATGATTTTACACTTTTCTTGGTCACTGCCTGGAGAACATATTGTTGCATTATTATATGATTGGATGTACAGTTACTTAACAGAAGCTTGAATAATGAGTCTAACCAAAATGGTCAACATCACACTTAACTAAAATAAGGTAAAGTCAGGAGCAAAAGTTGATCCCAACCAACACTCCTAACAAACTTGCAAGTGGAATTATTTATAACAATATCTCAGAACCAGGTTGGAAAAAATCATGATTTTTAAAAACAAATAAAAAAAAACGATTTATTTGATTAACATCAGATTTTTTTATTTAAAACGATTTTTTTTTCATTTTTTTACTAATTGCATTAAAATAGTATTTTTAAATCATAAAAACAGTATTTTTCAACCAAGCTTATTCAGGATAATAAGCAGAAAACTGGCATTAAGATATTTATGCAGTAGAAATACCAATGGAATTTAACACAATAATATTCTTTTTGTAAAATAAAAGAAAACTGGTAACATATCTTACATGTGAGTGCACACATCCAAACGTAATAATGAAATTTAACATAAATGCTCTTATAGGATTACAGTGTTTCAAAAATTAATAACTTGACTTCTTCAAGTTAACAATAATATTCTCATTTTGTAAAAAAAATAATACTGGTAACAAGTTTATTTTCTTACATTTGTAGGATTACAGTGTAGATTAAGAATTACCGGTAATAACTTCAAGTCAACACAATATTCTCATTCTGTAAACAACAAAAATAGTTCAAAACATTTAAATTAGCTTAGTTGAACATTGAAATGCTTATGTACTGTGACAAGCTTAGATGCCTTTTCCTGTCCAAGGCAATTTCTTCCCTTTGAGTGTACAAATCCATATGTGGAAAAAATTCTCTCAACCCCTGCTGATGATGCAACAGCTGTAAATAATTGCCTAGGAACATCCATTACATTTTCTGTCATATCATTGGCAAAATACTGCCACCAAGCATGGGGTGAGAGGTTTTACAACATCTTTACCAAAATAGACCTCTTTAAATGGTGCACTTCTTCCATGGAAGGACATTAATGTTGAAAGGAAATATGGAAGAGACTCGCGCACATACTGTTCTGCAATGTCTCGCTGCTCAGGAGTCAGATGTCTGCCCTGATACCTTGGATCTATCACATTAGCTAGAAAATGGGCAGGTGTCGATGCTACTTTGATTCTTTTTTCAAAATTATCCATAGCCTTCTTATCTGCTAAATACTCCTTAATATCAGTTTTCAGTTTTACCCAGATTTCTACAGCATCACTTAATAGGGTATGTTCTCTCTGGACACAGTCCAATGCCACAGCAATAGGCTTAAGTCTCTCTAAATAGTCTTCTGCAGTTCTTTTTAATGCCTTATCATTAACTTTCCTTTCAATTTTCTTATCAATGTCTTCACTATTTTCTTTGCACACTTTGACAAGGGTCTCCCAGTTCTTTAAATAAGATTCAATAGAATCTGTCACTGTGTTCCATCGTGTGTCTGATGGCATTACTAGCATTGTTCCTCCTGCTCTTCTATACAAAGATCATGGGATGTGATGATTTCTAAAGTACTTAATGATTTCAGTAATGTGCTCCTTAATGTTCTTGATTTGCAGGTCTTGTGAAAGCAAATTTAACAGGTGTGCAGAACAACCATATGTTATAATGGATTTACCTTGTCCGAATTCACTTCTCATTTTTGCCATATTAGCAGCATTATCTGCTACACAGCTTCTTACTGTGAATCCAAATTTGTCTTCACACTTTTTTGTAGCACATTCAGCTAATTTAAACAGATATTCAGCTGTGTGTCTTGATTCTGTGTCTACAGAGTCAACAAGATAAATACAGTTGTCCGCTGTTAAAGTTATATACATACTATAGGCTTATTATGGACATTACTCCATCCATCCATGGCCATGCAAACTGTTTTCCCACTAAGTTCATCTGAATAATTCTTAATCACTGAATCGTAGGCTTGATCCAAGAGAGACCCTCCAATTTGATGTCTATTAGGTGGAACATATCCTGGTCTTAGCATTTTAATCATCTTGATAAACTCTTCGTGCTCCACTGTTCGGAAGGGTGAATATGATCAAAGTTTCACAAAACTGGAGAGAACAGACTATAGTACAGTACATAATTATGTAAATCCAAATAATGTTATTAGCCTGCTGCATTGCATATACTTTTCAATCATGTAGAATAAAAAGGGAAAACAGTTATTAGTAAAAAAATCATTTTGAATTAAATCGATTTAAATCATGTGATTTAAATCATTTGATTTAAATCATAACAACCCTGCTCAGAACACTTCTCAGTTTTTGCCATGTATAAAACAGCCACAAAACCTGAAAGGTCTAGTAGAGTCTCAATTCAATACAGAGATAACTGCGCTTACAACATGTTCCTTTTTGAAAACAACCTAATGAATGCTAACTGGGATCTTGTCTATGCCTCCAACAACCCTAACATGAACAGCTGTAACTCATCTTGCATCTTCAATGCTTGCTTTGATAAATGCTTCCCCCTCAAGACTAAGTCAGTGAAAACTGTATCCATTTCCAAACCCTATATCACAAGCGAAATGAAGATAATGATAAAGGAAAAACACAAACTTCAAAGGAAATTTGCAAAAAGACCCATAACTTTCGGTGATGCTTACCGAAGTATCAGAAATAGAGTAACTCAAGCATTTTCTATACCAAAACGTTTCCAGTTAATGTAGTCTCCATGTATAATTAGAAAATTATGGGGGGCCCCGTGTGCATTCAGCTAACTACATTAAAGGTAAGTGCTCAGTCACACTGTATCCATTCCTCATTATTTAATACTTTTACTAAAGCTGACAAAAAAACGGGAAAAATTTGTAAGGAATTCGTTAACCAAAATTTTTTCGTGAACCGAAGTGAAGATTCTTATGGAAGGTAATTCGTTAACCGATATTTCGTTAACCAAGGGACCAATGTATGTATGTATGTATGTATGTATGTGTATGTATATGTATATGTATATGTATATATATATATATATATATATATATATATATATATATATATATATATATATATATATATATATATATATATATATAGTTAACCCTCACTTTACGCGGTCCCACATTCCGCGTTTCCACGTTTACGCGGTGCCCTGCCGGAACCCAGGATGCTCACATTCCGCGGTGCGTGTACCCCTTTACGCGGAGAGCGGCTGGCGAGCCGCGCCATTTTTGGATCCAAACCTCCCGCCATCCGCCATGTTGTGTAAGCGGCGCGAACATGGTGCGCACAAGGTCGCCCAGTCATCAAAACATTACCAGTTCTTCACCCGCCACCCACCACAGCCGGCCCAAGTCAGTGATAGTGATAATTATGGTGAGGATATGGACTTATATGGACTTTGGGGAGTTTGACAAAGAGGCCCTGCAAGCCTCTGTGGTGGATAGTGATACAATTGATACCAGTGATACAGGTGAGGGCCAATAATCTGCCCTCTGCCTCGGAACCAACCGCCCATCCCCGTGTGCCCAGCCATTTTTTCTACTTATGTAAGTGTTAAAAAACCTAATATTATTGATATTTCTCTTAATTATTAATTGTGTGTGCATACCATCATAAAGTTAAGATAATATTTTTACTACAACATAGTTGTGTGTCGTCAAAAAGTGGAGTTTGGGGATCGGCCCGGACTCCATTTCAATTAATCCCATATGTTATGTTATTCACTTTACGCGTGACCCTCCGGGTTACATTAACCGCGTAAAGTGAGGGTTAACTGTGTGTGTGTGTGTGTGTGTATATATATATATATATATATATTTATCATGTAAATACATCTTCAAAATCCTGTCTGAGAAAACAAACTGTGTTAAGGACAATATTGTGCTCCCCACTAAAAAATAACTAGCATTCAATCTACTTACCAAACCATTATCAAAGATACCATCTACAGATGTATTGTAGATATGACGAAGAAGTGCCGTAGCTACCAATGCTGTGTTACGAGTCAAAGCAGTTATGTCTACATTCTCTGGTGTGTCCAAAACACTTCCACGTTCCCCAGTCTTGGGTCCCTGAAAGTGAACAAGAGTTGCTAGAAGACAATGAAGCTCATCCCCATTAGCCGGAACAATTGGTGCAGAGCACTTCCGGGGATGAGAGATTTCCAGGTAACCAGATGACTTTCTCAAACCCGGAAAAATTCCTTATCCCCGGAATCTTTTCCGGTTACCCGGTACTGGTCAAAGTTTCCTAGTGTCTAAACTAGACATCTTGCACACACAGACACTAGCCCACTTCCCCAGAATGTCTCTGGGTGCTGGGGATGTTTTCCTCGAGTCTAAACTACCTGAATCCGTAAATGCAGTTCTAATTAAGTTAGAAACTCCATTTCTTTATTATAAAAATCCAGAATAGTTTATCTAAATGTTTGGTAAAATAAATATATTTGAAAATTAAAAATCTTTATGATATGGGCATGAATGAAGTTGTGTGTTATAGCAAAGACTAGTACTTTCCACTCCCATGGGGCTGTGGGGGATTAGTGGGTCTCCTGTACCTGCCCTGACTTCTGATGGAAGGTCAGGTCACCCTTTCTTGGCCGGGAGATTAGTGGGTCTCATGACCTGAAGATGTCTTGAATATACACGAAACCTAAAGTATTTTTAGAGAGATTGTGATAAGTATAAATGATCAAAGTTGTATCCCTTCAACATTACATTATTTAACATTTTAAAATATGGAGTGAGAAAGCAGAAAGGTGTGGGTGATTGGAGAGATGGAGTGGAAATGAGTGTTGCCAAGCACTCCTCAACAGCTAATATTTAACTCACAGTCACACACATGCAAATTTGTCACACAATAAGACCTTCACTCCTTATGTCTGCCCTCTTAATTCCATTGTTTGGTGTGTGTGTGGTGTGTGTGGTGTGTGTGTGGTGTGTGTGGTGTGTGTGTGTGTGTGTAATGTTTGGCTGAAGAGTGTGGGAGTCAACCTTTTTGGGGAGTGAGGGGGGTGGGGGGAGGCTGCACGGTCATCCCCACCCCCCCCCTCCTCACTCAAGTGTGGCTAATTGTGATAGGGAGATGAATTCGATATCATAATGATCCTTAATAAATTCTCTACGAAACTTTTCCAATAAGATATCCTTGAACGAAATATTTCTATCTGATACAGTGATGGAAATTCCATTCTCTTTTAAAAAAAAAAACGTAAGAAATGTTGATACCGGAGTCAGTAAAATCAGTTCTAATTTCGTTACACACCATTTTTTATCAAAATAATCCTGTATACTTTATCTAAAAGTTTGTTTAAATAAATATATTTAAAAAACACAAAAGCCCTATACGATACGGGCGTGAAAAAAGCTGTGATACTTTTATCCTCTTCACCACTGATTGGCTCCTTAGTCACTTGGGCGATCGGTCATGTCTGTTACACACTGTTGGCAAGTGTTCTTGTGTACTGTATATATTGTACTCCAGGAGATCCTGTCATCTTTAGCCTAGAATAGGCAGACGCTTCACTCAATTGACTGTAATACATAGCTAATCATGTCTTAACACTTGTGATGAAGGTTGGCTGGGAGATTATACTGTCGGGTCACGTTACTAACCTGACCTGATCCAATGTCAGGTCACCCAGTGTTGGGTGGGGGATAAGTGGGTCTTATGACCTGAATATGCCTTGAATGACATTATTTTTTTACCTATGAGGTATACACATAGTACTATACTGTAATGTATATGAAGGGTACTACATGTATTAATAAGCACAGATTATTACAGTAACGTATCTGTACTAATTAATGAAAAACAAATAATTATTATAGTACTGTACATATCATGAATGAGTCAGTACTTTAGACAAACAGTGAGGGAGGGAGGGGGGTGGTGCAGTCACTTTTACCCCCAATGGATCCTTCAACCTCTTACTAGTTCACAATGAGAGATTAACCTTATAAAATGTCATTGACTTGACTTACAAGAATATAACTTGCATTGCTGGAATTCTTGTAAGATATATTAATATTAATAATTAACTTAGTACATTTGAGTACTTTTACTTTTACCCTCTTCACCACTGATCGGCTCGTTAGCCACTTGGGCGATCGGTTACATCTCTGTTATGCACTGTTGGCAAGTACAGGTTGTGATAATTTATGTGGTTGCGGTTTCAAAGCTTTGTGACATGACTAATGTATAATGAGTCTCCATATGCCCAGGTTTATTCATTGATCAGTTGTCTAAATGCAAAAGTAGTCCTGTCGAGCCATCATGTATCAATTAATTTTAAGATAGAAATTATAATGTAAAATGTTATAACACAATGGTTTAGTAGTGCTGTTGATGTGTGTGTTGTGTAAGTGTCTTGGCATGTCACCTCACCACCTGACTCCTGAACAAACTCTTCATCAACTTCTTCAAATCCTACAATGTGCTTGGCAAGCTCAAAACGCACACACACGGGAATTAAGACAACAAGCATCCAGTGAGGGTCTTGTTGTGTGACTGCCTGGAGGCGAATTAAAAGATCTTCTGTTGAGGAGCTTATCACTTGGCAACACTGGTGCATGTTACCACTCCATCTCTCTAATCACCCACACTTTTCTGCTTTCTCACTCCATATTTTAAAATGTTATGTCATATAATGTTGAACGGATACAACCTTTCTCATTTATACTTATAACAATCTCCCCCAAAATACTTTAGTTTTTGTGTTTATTCAAGACATCTTCAGGTCATGAGACCCACTAATCCCCCACCCAAGAAAGAGTGACCTGACATTCCATCAGAAGGTCAGTAAAATGAGACCACTATTCCTCCGCTCAACCTCGGAAAATTTGTTCCTAAAACCAGAATTTTTTTTCAATTCCAGCTATCGGAGAGTTCAGGGTTTGACGGATTCTGGCTAATGGAGATATTACTGTACAGTAAAGCCTCGAATAACGACAGCAGTGTGTCCTCCACTATTGCAGTGTAAGGTGAATTATCTTATCGTGAATCGTTAATTACCATTAACACAAAGCAATAATAAAAATGAGATGCATTCCCCAGTGTGACTTTTTCATATCTTTTGTGAGGCATTTTTACCCTTTTTTCCCCAAAAACAATACAATTAATGAAAAATGCAACTATATATTCATTAAATACTTTATGAATGAACCTTATACAATGTAAATCAATAATGATGATAATAATAATATGGTCACACAAGAGGAGAGGGGACGCCATTGTTGTCAGAGTTTACACCCATAATGTCAGTTATCCATCTGAGACTGAAGAAAATAAGACCCTGGTTGTTGCTGTACTAATGTTAATGTAGAAAAAATAAATGTAAGTTTTTAATTAATGTTATTTATTGTATAGTAGAAGTAGCCACTGATGGTAAAGAAAAAAAGAGTGATTGTGGAACAGAAATGTATACTTCCACACTCAGGAAACCGCATCAATTATCTCATGAAGAATATGTATAAAAGATTAATTATTGTTTATTACTGAACATATATTTGATTGAATTAATGTTTATATATGTGGAATGAACAATACAATTCATTAATATTATGTAGAATATTAAAACACACAAGAGGAGACGAGACGGCATTGTTTTCGTGAGTGACGAAGGTTCTACGTAAGAAACTGAAGAAAATAAGACCCTGGTTGAGGCTGTAGTAAAATTAATGTAAAAAAATTAATATGTATGTTTTAAGTAATGTTATTAATGTTAATAAATGGAACAATAGAAGTAGCTAACCACGAAATAGATTGGGAACGCCATCATATGTAAGTGCGTATATGTGAAAACCGTCATTTCTCAACATAAGAATATGAAAGCAACACTTATTACTGTCCATATGAGTTTTAAATAATACTTACTAATGTAAATAAAAAATTCTACTCACAAATGGTGGTAAAGTCTAAAATATAAGGACAGCCAATGAATGTTGTGTGAATTTTAACTCAGATGACGAAGTCATCAGGTTCAACTCTGGCTGAAGCTGCAGGTTCAACTCTGGCTGATGCTGAAGCTTTCCATAAAGATATCATATCTGTTGCTGAAACTGTTACTGAACCTCAAGTTTTTGCTAAAGCTGCTTATGATATTGAATTTGATGGTGTAGCTGAAGTTGTTGACAGTTTAGGCCTTGGAATAATAAAGCTGTTGAAAGAACCTTGCACAGCTGCTTTCTTTTCTCATTAATTATACAATACATCTTTATGTAGAGGTCATTTGCATTTTTCACGTCCCTGTTAATTTTAATATTTCTTTCTGTTAATCGATCCACTTCAGATATGTTCATTGCTTGCACCATATAATATCCACAGGCCTCTCACCTTTTTCATATCGTTTTAACGCATCTAGTTTCTCGGCTAAGCTGATACACTTTCTTTTAGCCCTTGAACCAGCACTCCCATCACGTGCTCTCCTGCTATGTTGAATAGGGGCTAAAAAATGCCGTAAAAAACCTGAGAAAGTTTTTTTCATTTTCCTGTTCAAATGCGTGAAAACAAAAGGCCCGCCAGCTGTGACTGTTTATCCTGGCGTCACCACTCACAAGCCCGGCAGCCTCCGTGCACAAGGTGTGTTTTTTTTATACAGTAATACATATTGGGATTTAATTATTATTTATATTTAAATGTAATTTTTCTTTATTTCTTATAATATTATTGTCGTAATACGAAAAATGTAATGGTGTAAATTGAATTGGGTCCTAAATTAACCAGGGTCTTAAATATGAATCGTCGTTATCGGAGGCTTTCCTGTTGGTATAAAAAGCTATACGGTTATATAATATAAAAATAAAAATTCTTACACTATGTTTGGTGAGCCTAAGTATTTGGCCAAACTACTAATTCCACTGACTACACATTCTGAAATGATTTGGTGTAGTAGTGATGATCCTTCACACCTTGAGAGGCCTGGACCAGTATAGGAATGTTCTTTTACTGCACAATCCTTTTCCTATACAAGCACCCAGATTGTACAATGGGTTGCCTGCATTCATACAGGTATTCCTGTATTTACCAGTACATGCAGAAAATCTGATGCTTTCCCTTTAAAAAACACTTTAAAATCACTTTGAATACATATTTGATGAATTGTACTAAATTCTTTTTTCCAACAAAATTTTCTCATAAATAGGGATGTGCTTTATACGGCCATGCACCTTATAGGCCAGCAAATACGGTAGTTGTTCAACATTTATGAGCCTAAATGTGGAGGGGAGGAGAGCCAAGAATGACATGGGGGAGAGTTTGTAAGAAATTACATTTGGCTTAAGAACCTGACAAGAGAGACTGCAGTGTGGAGAGCTGCCATCAGGTAACTGTGATTTACCCATACAAGTGTGTAAAATGGCTGTATAACTATGATGATGAATTAAATAGGATGGAGAGATCGTAACAATGATGCACAATTATGTCGTTTCAAGAATTTTTTACCAACTGCATAAAACTGATCTTGGCTGTAGGTGACAATACATGATAATAATTAGTAAGCTTAGCTGCTGGCAACAATGAGGTAAAATAGTAGTTACTGGGAGCCTGGAGAGTGTGAAGGCTGGGAGTCTGCGCATACTGTACTTCTCATGTTCCCAAGCCTGTGTGTCTTCCTGGAGATTGATCTTGCGGTGGACCATCTCCACAGTAACTCCTGCTGCTGCTCCTGCCTCTTCCAATGCCTAAATGTAAGAAAACATACAACTGGAATGAATGAATTTGCAACTTTGTATGCACAAGCATCTGTCTATGTGAATAGCAATGCAAGTACACTCAAACGCCATAGTTTCAATGCACCCTATACCCCTGACTCAATGGAAATCATAGTCTTGGCTTCATACCGAACGCCCCCCATCGTACAGTGGTGCAATGTGGTAGCTCGAAGCTTCACTGTATTGTGTAGAAATAGCAGTTCATGTTGTAATATCTGAGAGAATATATGCACGATACAGTTTTTTTAGTGACTTCTCAACACTTTATTTACCATCACTATACTTAACATTACTCCACAAGAGGGACCGTTCGGTTTGCTGCCCTGACTACGATTTCCCTCGAGCCAGGAGTAGTGGTAGAGGGTGCATCGAAACTATGGCGCCTGAGTGTACATATCCATTAATGTATGAGAGAGAAAGATAGTATATTATGTGTTTGCATATTCACCGATTTATTCACTAATCTGTTATCTAGTGTTTGTACAAGTAGTCATCATTATCACTCAGTGGTAATAAATAACATTGTTAGTAGGTAACACCATATCAAACACTATAAAGCATGTTACAGTGATCCTGTTGTAAGTTGATTTGTTGAATATTCTCTCTCCAGGAACACATCCTGGGTGAATACCTTCAGATACAGTTTATCCTTTTATTTTCAAGTCAAATTACAAGCATTTTTTCTACTACAGCAAGTCCTCATTTAACATTGCCCCGACAACGTTGTTTCGTTATAACGTCGCTACTCTTTAGATCCCCATGATACAGACAACGTCCCGCCGATTCGGTGTAACGTCGTCACGGACTACTTTGTATGGTGCATCACCCTCTATCACCCAGTCAGAGCAGGAGGAGGAGCCACCCTCGGGGTTTGAGTGACTCGCCACCCTCCTCCTCTCCCTTACCTACCACACATGCGCTCCTCCTCCGCCCATCAGTGAGTACAATACAAAATGAATTAGTTTATTTATCTTTTGGGATGTATAATATATACTATTTTCTATAAAAATTCCATTGTATTTATGTATTTGTAATGTATTTTATGGGGCAAAAGGAAGGATGCTGGAAATGTAACTTCCATATTTGATCTATTTCTTATGGGGAAAATTGATTTTGTTATGTTACGGTTTTCAGGAATGGAACCACGACGTTAGCGAAGACTTACTGTATTGAAGATTTGATATTAACCATGACTCACACATCATAAAAGGCTGATCATATGAGAATATAATACGGAATCAACACAAAAAACCTGGCAAATACGTCAAGACCTGGTTCACAGCCACCATATATACTGTACTGTACAGTATCTTCCCTCTTGTACTTAGTCGCTCTCATCATGTCTACAGCAAATCTGATTAGACCACTACAGTACAGCAGCTACATTATTTAGTGAACAAGTGTTGTTTCATAATATTTTTATTTTAACCAATTCTAAAACCCTCAACCACCCCATTAAAAACAATTATTTACTCAACATAAAAACAGGTGTTTTGAAATACAGTAGTAATGTTATCAGTGTCCAAAAGAGAACAGTTAAGGAAGTTTTTAGTGTATGTTTTGGGGCTGCAGTCCTGTAGTCACTCTTCCTGCCAACGCCTCTCCCATATTTTACAAGACTTTCAATGCCATTTTGGGATTTAACACAAATTACCACAGCAGGAGATATTTTAGGAGCCCATCTCTCATGTTAAGCATTGACTACCTATATTAATGTTATAATGAGATTTGGCAACCCTAGGAGCCCTGTTAGGGGGGTGTTTATGGATGGGATTCTCGGGGGCAAACTCCCGTGGTCCGGCACCTCACTGGTCCCGAGGCTACTGAATTAGAGAGGTTGGACCTGTATATGAATCTATGTCTCACAGATAAATGGGTAGAGAAAAAATAACTTATGACTTTTTTTACCTGGAAAAAGTAGTAGCCAGGGGAGTTTTCCTTGGGTCGCTTGGATACATGAAGCCTCAGTGCATTATCACTGCCTAGTGTGTCCAAACACAGTGTGTAGTGAGTTTCAGAGAGCAGGGGAGAATCAGAAGCATCTAGATGATCTTCTAAAAACCTCTTTGATCCCTGAAAAGACAAAAATATTATATTAGTCTTCATATGTTACTATTGTCATTTATTTAAGTTTTTCTCAATAGAAAAGTTTCCTTTCACAATAATCATGGGAAAACAAAGGAAGAAGTAATACAATTAGCAAAAACTTCAAGAGTAATACTTGAAATGTACAGAAAAATGAGATACTTTGGTCATATAACTAGGGAAGAGGGATAATAACAGAAATATTAATGGACAAAGTTGAGGGTGGGAG
Source organism: Homarus americanus (assembly GCF_018991925.1). NCBI lineage: Eukaryota > Metazoa > Arthropoda > Malacostraca > Decapoda > Nephropidae > Homarus > Homarus americanus. Next base: position 5,463,314 of record NW_024736071.1, on the reverse strand, counting down.
GGCCAGGGGAAGGCAGAGATGGGGATGGATGATTAAATTAAAAACTGGGTCCCCAGAGAGATACAAAATCTTGGAAGCTTGGTAAAATCAGCCTGAGAACGTTTAGAGTGGAGGACTGTGGTCACCAACACTCAGACATAAGGATGGTACTCTGAATGATTGATGTGTTGGACAGAGAACCAACAAAGGTTTGCAAAAATGGTGTGGATATCTAGAAAAGAAAAAACTGACACAAAAAATCAAGTAAGTTGTAAATGTACAGGAATGAGTTTAATTACCTTAAGTCCTGTTTAATCTGCAATCCCTGACTTAAATAAGACAGTCATCCCTGACTTAAGCAAGACAGCCATTAATAAACAAGTTTATAGCAAAATAGGGGTAACGAAGTTCACAACTTTTTAGCATGAAAATAATTTGTTTACTAAAAAAAATGTATAACCTGACCTGGTAGTTGATGTAGCCACCTCCAGAGAGCAGGAAGGCCAGGTTGAGGCGAGGGTGCGTTCGTGGAGAAGCATAGAGGCGGGAGAAGATGCGAGCCAACTCCAGCAGTATCACTACGCCAGAACCATTGCTGTCTGCTCCCCATGATAGTTCCTGTCACAAATGCAAAATTAAACTTTAAAATACTCTTCAAGCAGTCACATATGGTACTTGTAACTAAAAATATAAAATATTTTAAGACAAATTCTTACTGTATGTATAAAACTTACTGTACTATAGACATTTTATACAAAACACACTGACTACATCATGGGGTTACAAATGTTGACAAAGAAACTGAACAACAGCACTACCTAAACACTGCTGGGTAAGTGGCAGCAATACTTCCTGTCCTTTTATTGCTAATGACAACTCTTGTCTTGAATGAAAACAAGAGTTGTCAAATTAAACTTTCTAATTTCCTTTTTAAATGAAGAGTTGCTATGTGCATAACACATGGAAACATTCCTTATGTATTATCAACTCTTTTGCAGCCTATTGCAGACTATTTTTATGTACCAGATTTCATTTGGTTAACTCAGTCATAAATACATTACCTTACAGCAGCTGTGGGGCAATAAATCCTGAAATTCCATTTATGATCAAGTACAAAGCAAATGCTCCAGCTTCCATCCCTCCTTTACTAAATCAGGTCACAACGGTTATTCACTCAAAATTTTTCTGTGCGAGATCCCGTTTTCTGATGGGGGAAGAAACTGAATTTCCATAAGAATGCAAAGGCTATGCGTAGGTATATGTGGGTGACTCTTACCTTACATGGTGATGACCATTTTGTTAGGGAACCTTTTCTTTCTGAGCTAAATGATCCTGCTGTGCCTAGAAGGGTAATTGCTTCTTCAATAGTACATTACCAATACACTATACAAGGTGACTGTCACAAAGTGCTCGTGAGAACACCAAATCATTTCATTCTATTTACAGATTATGTGAGGGTTATGTTCCTGAGTTCTCTGTGTAAATGCAAACTCTCCATTATTTGGGTTCCCCCTGTACTGTATATATACATATAACCTCTTTTTTATTCCTTATGTAACTGATGCATAATTTCAGAGTTTGTTACATCACTCTTTAGTAAATCCAATATTTTGACCTTTTCTTCAAAAGTTCTCTCAGTACAGTATGCCCTTTTTTCTCTCTCACTCTCACCGCCACGAAACTGCCATTAATTTTCCTCGTAGAGACCAAGATTGCAGAAAAATTCACCAATAAAGAATAAATTTATGACAAATACCTGGGATATGTTCACAGAACCTGTGCAATAGAGAGAAGGATGCCTTAGCAATAATTTAACAAACAGTATCATAAAACACTTTAAATGTACAAACACTGAAACTGTCCACTGGTTGAAGCAACACAGTTTAGCCGGGCAGTCACCCAGCTGACTCAGAGATGTACGAGGCTGCTGCTGCACTGCATAGTGTGTATGTCATGACGTCACACAGGGGAGAGAGAACGCAGCTGGGTGGCGAGTCGGTGGCACAGTTACAGCTAACTGACTCCATACATGTACACACCAAAGGTCTCCATTTTTGTTATTTTATTGTTTTATATTAAATTTTCTTTATTTCCATGCCACATTAGATTACAGTATTGTAATGATTTTTATTTTTATTTTTTCTCAAAAGAGCACGGACAAATGATGAAGATGCCAAACTACTGCGAGATGTTGGGTGGGTCAGCTAGTGCGAGACCCAAGCATAAGGGTGGTTCAGGGGGTCACACTGTACAGGAAGATGACTTGATCTTCTGTAGTTATATAGTTGAGCCACACGAACTTGAGTCTCGAGACCAACAACCCTTCAGACAAGATCCCATGAGATACAATATCCTTTCTACTTTCATTTTAAAATCCATGTATAGTTCTCTTCCTTTCCTTCATCATTCCTTACTTGATGCAGAGGCTTCTAAGCCCTTCTTCACTTCTTAACTTAAAGAGCCAACCTCTCATCTCAAAGTTTTTCCCCAAGGATTATGTTGAACTGACCACTTCAAAATTACTACTGTACTGTAATTTGGTAGCATATCTCACTACACTAATACATTAACAAGATAAATAAGTCTTACTGGAGCAGCACCGAAGGCGTCGTAGTGGGCCACAATGGCTATCGTTGGCAGCTGTTCTTCCACGCCATATCCACTTAGTTTCCCCTAAAACAAGGAAAAACATACACTCAAGATTTCATAATTAAAGGCAAGACCTAACAAGACACTAGTCAATGCCTGGGTTAAGTGAGAGACTATAGTACAGTACTACACTATTGTTCTCCCACAGGTCAATACTGTACAGTACTTAAAACAAAATGGTTTAAAGTGATTCTCTTTTAAGTGAGACAAATTATTGGCTTATATCATAATTCAGTTTTCATTGACAATCAACATGATATTTAAGATTTTTCAAAAGAAATCCTGTAATTCAGACCGAAAATGTTTTCCACATCATAAACCTTTCCCATGTCCACCCAACCATTCCTCTATTGTTCACTCACCTGAAATCTATCCATGGTCATCCTCTATCTCACTACTGCTTGAATACCTGTGGTATTTACACTTCAATATTTATAAATACTGCACAGTACTGTATACCTCAAAACTAGACTAAGCAACAGTAGAAATAGAAGAATAAATGAGTAAAAAAATATGATACACAAGTTGGGGACACTCCCCATGAGACAACAGGTCATCTCTGATACAGATCAAGTCTGTTTTCTTTTAGCTGCCAATGGCATCTGGATCAACTATTTCAACAAATTGAACTAAGTTATTTTTCTTCAGACCATTTCCCATTAATTCATGGCAGCTCAAATAGAGTAAGTAAACAAACATTCTCTTTTCAGTCAATGTCATTCATCATTCTTACTTCTGCAAAAATGTCGCATAAACTGCATCTATATTATTAAATAAATATTTTAAGAAAGCCCAGGAAGTTAATTATGTGATACACCACCAAATAGTGGAGGTGTGGGAAGCTCTGGAGATGATGGGTGTCTGAGGTAGGGGGTGAAAGCTAGTCAAATTCAAAGCCATCAAAATCAACTGTAGACACTTGTAAAGCAACTTCAGCTTCACCACCCATCTCCAGAGTGGCCGAGTCAGTGTCACTGGATTCTACTTGAGGCGGAAAACAGGCGGTGATAGAGGTTGGTGGCGGCATTTATTAAACTCCTGGTAATGCTGCCGTAGGTTTCCACCAAACTGTCTAACTGTGCACTGGGTTCATCACTGTGTTGCAAGCTGAACTCAGCACTCATTAAGTGGGAGTACACCTGCTCATCTAGTTACTGTTATGTGTGTTGTACTTCTCTGGGCTGTATGCTTTGGTCTGATGGACAATCATTAATGTGCAGTAGAGTAGAATAGTGCAGTACAGTGCCATAGAGTACAATGGAGTAGAGTAGATTACAGTGCAGTAGAAATGAGTAGAGTACAGTGCAGTAGAGTTGAGTGCAGTAGAGATGAGTACAGTGCAGAAGAGTAGATTACAGTGCAGTAGAGTTGAGAGCAGTAGAGTTGAGTACAGTGCAGTAGAATTGAGTACAGTGCAGTAGAGTAGATTACAGTGCAGTAGAGTAGATTACAGTGCAGTAGAATTGAGTACAGTGCAGAAGAGTAGATTACAGTGCAGTAGAGTAGATTACAGTGCAGTAGAGTTGAGTACAGTACAGTGTTATTATTGTCTATCAAGTGTTTGGACTACAATGGGCCATCCTGGTGCTAAGTTAACAAAGATGGCAGCACTGACTTAGCATCTTTTCTTTTTCTTTAGAAAAAACTTAAATAGGAGAGGTGCTACTGTATTACTCCACTCAATTTACTTTATTCTTGAGGTGAGAAATAACTTTTCTTCTGTAGATATTTTTCATTAGGTGGCTGGATAACCCAAGCTATTGCCTTTAAATATTACTTTACGTACTGTCTTGGTGCTAGTCGGTGTAACTTGGGTTTCTTCAGTCATAAATCAAATGATGAGACAAAATTTATTTTGTCATATCTTCAGATTTTCATAACCAAACCTTTGTAAATTAGGGACAGGAACTGATGACATTTTCAAATTCTCTAATATCCAGTTATAAAAGTATTCTTTTTCTATCCCTGACCTTCCTTGAGTAACTCTAGACATCTGCTTAGATTACAACATGGAGAAAAAAAAAATATATATATATATATATAAAAAGCTTCAACACTAACTTGGACGTTAGCAATGGTCATATCTGCCATGAGCTTGGACTGGCTCCCACCAACAACTATTTGGTATCCGTCTGTAGACAGGGAACTCATCATGGCTGGGAGAAAAGGTCAATAAATGAAAGTACAAGATACAGAGATATTATAAAAATATTTTTATATAACTAAGCAATATACAGTATGCTGGATTTGTTGCACATAATTCCTTTCAACATATTAATACATTACACTAAAGAACACACTCACCCGCTGCAGCTGATGTTGCACCGTCAGTGTTTGTAGCTGTACGCACAGATTCATACATGTCCAGTAGCTCTTGTGTCTCATATGCCATATAAACAGCTAACTGGGAGTCTGCTTCCAACATTGCTGCTTCTACCTCATGAACCAGCTGTAACATTATCAAAAACTAAGAAGCATTATGGACAACTAACACATTTATAACTGATTTTCGGCAGCTAACTACGTACTGTACAGGGTGTCACATTTGTATGTTATATTTATCCCAGATGGTCTCAAGTATCTATTAAACATGTATGCTCACATATTACCTTTTCACACAAGTGTTCCCTCACCAATTAACTTACATTTCCTATACTGTAGAACCTCGATAAATCAGACTATTGGGGCAGACCCCAGTCTGATAAAAGTGAATGTATGGATGGGAAGGGAGAGGATAACACTGCTTATCTGAACTGTTTAGAGAAAATCAGTTGTTGTTATGTTATTACTGCACTTCAACAACTAAGGTCTTTAAGTGTATAACAAGGTTATTAAAAGAAAATTACATCAATTAAAAAATATGAAACAGAACTCTCCGGGTTGAAAATCAGACATATAAGTCTGGTTGTCAACAACTGTTGTCACCGAGATGATTGTTATTTACTGTAAGTGTTACATGTAAGTAACAACAGATTTGTCTTATGAATCAAGAGAAAACTGTATACTGTACAGTACTATAAAGATAAAAATAAGAACAAATAAGTGTAGGAGAATATTGTATGTGGAGACAAATGTGTATCTGAGAGCAGCTGGCAGAGGGGAGGGGGAGTAGCATGAATATTCCTCAAATATAACTCAAGGAGTAATAACCAACCTAATATGTTTATGTGAGACAAATCACAAAAAATGACATTAAACTTAACACTCACACTTCATCATGACTCTTTCACTACAGAAACACAACTTTTAATATTTTACTTGGCTAATGCAAGACGATTTTATTCGGGTGAGCGACGGCACCATAGACAAGGGGTTAACTAGATATGTTCACTTAACAACAAAGATGATCATTTATATTTACAGTGTATATAAGTTTAAGCTACCTGAACCACAACATAAATTTCCTCCCAAAAGTGGACTTCATCAGCTTGTCATTCTGCTGTTTTAAAACCTTATTTCATACAGAACCTGAAACATGTGCAGGGATCAGTGTATAACCAAGGTACAGTATTTTACATACACAAATACAATGTTATACACTTATGTGATGTGGGATATAATAAATTCCAGCTCCTCCAAGTTCACCAGTTCTTCACTCATAAACTGTCTCATTATGCATCATAACACCATTGGAAGTGCTGATACATTAAGTACTACTGTACTTCAGACACAGTGTGCAGGGCATTTACTAGTCCTAATTACTTATGGTAAAAATTTTTGGACCCACATACCTGTACAAAGAAATTGCAGTCTTGGGGGAGAAATAATAAGCAAAACACTGGGGTTTGACAATGTCAAGAGCATTTGACTTTAAGAGTGAATAAGTCACTTAACTGAAGGGAAACAAAGGCTAGCAAATGAGCCACATGGGCTCACATCCACTTACAAGTTTTAACAATTCTGATGATTTTGGAACATAACAAGGCATTATTATTTCAGTTGATGCCATAAAACTTAGTACAGTACTGTACTGTACTTGTGAACAATAAGGTAAAAGGCAATGTGTTTACTACCTGGCACTGGTCCTCAGAGAAAGCAGTCAAGTTTGTTGGCAGAAGTATTAGTAGAGCTGCAGCGCCTTGACTGACCACCCTCTGGTAGTGGGTGGAAGTGAGGTCAGCCAGGCGCGCCAGCACACACCGCCGTGCTACAGAGCTTGCGTCTACACTCCGAGCTTCTACATTAACTAAGCTGCTCCGACTACCTGTGTGTAGCAAAATTATGAAAACTGTTTAGTACAAGAATTGCTCTTCATAGCAATAATCAACATCTAATAATACATAAGTTACGTTGGGAACAGTGTATATCTACTGTAATACAATTGCCACAAAGGGTAACAGAGCAAGATAAATGACTTACAAACAGTTCTTAAAAAAAAAAATCTCTGTAAAAGAATAATGCACTAACTAGTCTAAACCAAATACTGTAGCACATTACAGAAAAATAAATACCCAGCAAGTTAAAAAAAAATTATAGCAGAAATATATCATTTCACATACACTGTACATCACTAACATACACTACTGTACTGTACACTATATACAATACAGTACTGTATACAACAAATGTTCATTACTGTACAGTCCGTCGTCTACATCACCCACTGATTTATACGAAGTTGATGTACTGTACCTAAATATGACTTATTAGTGTTAAAAGCATCTATTATAATATAAAAAATATCCATAAAAATTAATAAAAAATCTGACAAGTGATATGTTTCTACCAAGCTAAAATACATCGGTCACCTCTCACACGATTGAGCACTGATGCCATTGTTGTGTGTTAGGTAACCATAGAGTTTACATAAAAGTCATTACAATGTACCAGTGTGCCTTAATAATAGGAGAAAATACTGTAAGCTCTCCGGCACCCACAATAGTGACCCCAGGTTATACTCCTCTATGTCCCTAATTTTTGTGGAATAGTTTGAATGTTTAGGCAGGATGAAGTACTTTGCATAGGATATTTATTTATTTGGCAAATTAACTCGCACATAATCTTAGTCTCGATTCTAGTGGTCCAGTGATGGAAGCATGCCATTTGACGTCTCATAACCCGCCTCGCTCCCCCACACCCTAAACAGTAGTGCTTTTCATCTTGAGTTGTTTGATTTGAGTGGCAATGATACAGTACAGTATCAGATGACCAAAGTGATGGGGAGGAAATAGACGCAGATGATGTAGAGGTTATTGAGGCAGCCAACGGTGAGTACAGTCATACAGACAATGGAACTCACTCCACCAAGCCAGCCATCCCTTCAGCGAGGTCGTGGTATCCGTGGATGTATGGCACCGCGTGCATGCCAGCCACAACAGTATGCTCACAATGACTGCACTTATTTTGTCTGAAATACCATTTTTTCAGTGGAATTTTAAAATAATTTTTTTTTAATACCAAAATATGCCGAAGTGAAGGTCCAGCAGGTTTTACGTTGCCTGGGGCATAAGAGTTACGGTCAATTTCTTTTGGGTGTCCTATGCCCCCTGGTTAGCAACTTAATATGGCCAAACAATTTTATATGGCAGATGATCCAGGGGGCGGAGTCTCCAAGTTATAAAGTTAGGTCAGGTTCCGTTCAATGTCTTTTCCCGTTTGTTGTTCAGTATCATGTAAATAACATCTCCAGAAATTTTGGTCCAATTCCCTAAGTTCCTTCAGATGGTAACCTTCTCCTGTTCCTTCAGATGGTAACCTTCTCCTCAATGTTAACCAAAACTGCATTCGGTAAAGGAGGAACAGAAGGTTAAAACCTGAACATGTTTATATATTTTGTTCATATATTCCACAGTTGTTCTATGGATGATACTATCAATATAATCAAAACAACAACACTGTAGTATTTTTTTTAGCCTCATTCAATCATAAATTATTTGTTATTGGGTGGGGCATGAAAGAAGAGGGAAATAGCAGTCAATTTGTAATTTCAACCAACCACAGCTCTTAAGTTGAGCATAGTATTTTTCTGGTGATTTAGACAATTTTAAGACACTTTTTTCTTTGAAGTTTCACTCGCAAATTACTTAAATATACCAGGGGATCCAGGGGGGCCAAGCACCCCGGTTAGGAGTTTAGGTTATTCTACGTCATTTGCAAGGGGAACGTCACAGAAAAAAGTTACTTAAAATTGTCTAAACCATTGGGAAAAACATTGCTCAACTCGAGAGCCGTAGTTGGTCAAAACTACAAATTTACTGAAATATCGGGGTAAAAACCCTGACAAAGAAAGTTTTATTATTAGATAAGTTAAAAGAGGGGATGAGTTCTGCCATGGCTGGTCAGTTGTTTGGTATAGTATACAGTAGTGCACTAAGGTAGTATAAGTTGCTATTCACAGTTTTGCCAATACGTCAGTCCTTGCAACCTATCCCTCACAAATGACAAGAGTTTAATGTATCCCACATATCAAAGTGCTGCTTCTTTCTTAAGTTTACCTTGAATTAAGCTGCTTCATATTAACCTAACCCACAAAGGTCAATTTATTGTACAGTACAGGATATAGCTAATTAGGGTTAATATATAGGACTAAACAGTGAGTGAGTTGTTTTTATTATAGCCCCCCCCCAAGTTCTAGGATTTTTATTTCGCAGTCCTCAACATTCGCGGATGACACCCTGGATGTACCCAAGAATGTCTATGGGTAGTTTTGAAGTTGCCGGCATTTTCCCGGCTGGGACAGGGAGCCATTCGTTCTAGAGACAGTAATTTCCTTTACCTGTATTGTAAATATGTGCGAGTGTGTGTGTGTATAGACACACACACACACAAAACACATACAAATAAATAATAATTGGAAAATCCTCTCGCAAATAATCAGAAACTAATTTAATAAAAATGTGACAGTCTACCCTCAAGTCCATACTTTATTACTGTAGGTAGTAGGCAGCTACCAAACAGAGAGGTACTACCGCCTGGGAAGATATTGGAAGCATAATGTGTTGTCTAATGGTAGACCCTGCTGCCATATGGCATCACGAAAATTTTGACCAAGTCCCAGGTTACTGATCTGACTTTTTGCCTCATTTACAAACATTTGCAGGGTCTCAATTGTTTCTCGTATTATTGACAACAAAGCATACATATATCGTTTCTCACTATTGACCTTTTTTCATTTTTGTATATCTTTATGGTTCTTTATTATTATTATTATTATTATTATTGTTATTTTATTTTTATATTTTATTATAAGTTTTATTTACTATGAACTAATTATTATTATTACATTTTGCCCCCAGGCCCGAAGTGGGTCAGTGACCTGTGCCGGGTGGGCTAATCCTTGTGTAAAAAAAAAAAAAAAAATTAATAATGCACGGAGTTGAGGGTAGACTCACATTTTTAATAAATTTGTTTCTCATTTCTTATGAGAGAATTTTCCCATTCTTATTTATTTGTTTTGTGTGTGTCTACACACACACATATATACAATACAGATAAAAGAAATAATTGTCCTAAGGGCAAACACATAAAGGGAATACAGTATAAATTTCTTTGCACACAAGTAAAAATGTATCCCCCGTCAGCAAACGTTATTAGCGGATTTGGCGATTCGCGGCCATTTTGAGAACTTAGCCCTCGCAAATTTAGGGAGCCCCTGTACTGTTTATTTTACTACAATATTTTCATCAGTGAGTTCTAATATGATAATCATTTATAATGGAAATTGTTCATTTCATAGATAATTAGGCGGCTAGGAGCGCACTAGTAGTTTATTTTACAGGCAATAATGAGGCTGCGCTCTGCTGAGGGGCTTTTCCCGCGCTAAGGGCAGTTTGTTTTTCAGCATGTCGTGTGAAGGTTGTCTCCGACATTATTTCGAGCCGTTGTGGATGGTTCCGTCTTCCCTCGAGGGAGGACGTCAGATATACTGTATTTCCGTTCTCCCTCGATGGGTTCCTACTCATTCACACTCAACTATCTCATCATCAACAGGAAGTACTTAGCAGAGCTATTTAACATAGCCTCCATCCTCATTTAACTCTCAATAGCTACATTGAGATAATTTACAGGAAAACCCTTTTTGAAAATACATATAAGAAATATTTTTATAATAAATGAAGAAGTTACTGGCAGCGGATCTACGGACCCTTAACAATAACAAGTGTCAGTGTTACAAAAAATAAAAATGGTGCTATACAGTATACTGTTACAAAGAAGATATTGTTACAGAAGACTCCGTCTAGAACCAGTCTACAGGACAAGTCTACAGTTTCCAGTTAGTCATGTGTACTCCAAGTAACTGTGACAATTATCATAAGAGTAAGTTCTTCTGTTACTCATACTGTGATTTAACAGAAAAATTTAAACAGTTTCATTAGTGGCAGCGAAAAGGACCAGATCCATATCTTGAGATCAGTGTCAATTTCTTTTTATGGAAACTGAAAATGTTTATTTTGTTCCTGAAGTTTTTTTCCTAAGTGCACGTGGATATATACTGTCGTGAGAAGTTTTATGTTGACTGATACTTATTTTGTCATCAATAACCATTGCTGAGTTATTAATAATTGCTTTTATTATGGCAACACTCCTGTGAGCTGAAGTGGACATCAGTTCTGTAAATGATTCTTTCACTGTTACAGTTGTAACTACTCATCAACCAACATCCTTTAAGCATAATTCTTAGGTTAGGTTCGGTTTATATGTTTTTCTAGTGTTTTTTGGTGTATTTTGTATTGGCTTGGCCATGATTTTTGTCAGAAAACGCCTCACCCAAAACCCGATTACTAAAAACAGGCTATTTCCGACGGAAATTATGGTCAAAAGCAATCAAAACACAAAAATACACTAAAACAACATAGTTTTGACTTTCTAACAGAGTTGTTCTGTACTAATGCAAATTTACCCAAGAAATGAAGGTCAGATTTGAATAAAACACCAAAAAATACAGAGGTATTATTTTACTTTCGGATATAGTGCGCTCGAAATTTATAAACTACGGAAACATTTAGATCTCCCTATTGTGAAAATTTTAAACCCCATATATACATGGCGGAAACAAATAATAGCAACACAATTGAATTTAATTGATTTTAGGAACTTTTCAGTCTTTGTCAGGAGACGTTACCGCTGTGAAACCAAGTTAGTTGTGGATCACGCAGGTGCAATATTGACTGACGTCATCCAGTCGTGACCAATGATGTATAGATATCAGCCTGCAATTTTTTTTTGACTTATCACATTTGCATTTTTCAATGCAGCCTGGGTAAGGATTTGAAAATCTATGGCTTGTAAATTCAATCAGTGTGACAATGGCCGTGGTCGAGGTTGGGTGCCAATAGTGCTCCTACGATTATTTTAAGTTTATTGCAAAGTTTTATGAAAAAGACATTAAAGCTATAGAATTCCTATGTAATCACGGCGTTTTCCCTAAGTCTGTCGAGTGTCCGCACTGTAAATTCAGAAAGGACAAACATCAGTGGTTTTGCAATTGGCCAAGAAGGGTAGTAAAGAAGATAAAACGAAAATGTGTAAATACGTGATCTCGGACTTCTAACTAAGGTATTGTACTTTCAGACATGGCGCGGCCCAAAGGTAAGGTAAGGTAAGGTTAGGTTAGGTTAGGTTAGGTTAGGTTAGATAACTCGTTTTCGTGTTCTTCCTCACCCAAAACCTCGATTTCCCAGGTTTTCGCTCATTAACGTTGTGGGGGGATATCAATTTCCGCCAAAATTAGGTCATATTCGTTTAAAAAATTTACAAATATACACTAGAAATACATATTGGTCAACCCCTAGAGTTCATGACCGAAAGTAAAAATTTACCAATATAAAAATTAACCTATTCTCATGCAAAACCTGAGGACAACCAATGGACGAATATTTACCAAATTTTCTTTTAATTGCCCCCCCAGGTTTTGCCAACAGAACCTAACCTAACCAAAAGTTGTAGGGCAATAAAAATGCAAAAATACGAAAAATATCCCATATCGTCTACTATAACTTAACCTATGACCGTGTGTAATACTAGCCATGGGGAGAGCCGTGTAGGTCATACTGCTGTAGACGGTAGACGGTGAACTCGGCGGCGGCGTCTACCGGTACAGGTGATATGAGTATGAGCAGCGGGAGAGCCACCACCAGGCAGTAGGGCACGGAGCTCCTGAGTACCTCCACCAGGTCCATCCTCCTCAAGGGTGACTAAGACAACACAGGTGAGCCGGGTGTATATATGTGAGGAGTGAGGACGACAACAGTACATGTGGGAGCCAGGAACTGATGACACCCAGCAGCGAACACGGCCAGAGAACAACACATCCAGCAGCAAACACGGCCAGAGAACAACACATCCAGCAGTGAACACTACTAGAGCACAACACACCCAGCAGCGAACACGGCCAGCGAACAACACATCCAGCAGTGAACACTACTAGAGCACAACACACCCAGCAGCGAACACGGCCAGCGAACAACACATCCAGCAGCGAACACGGCTAGAGAGCAACACATCAGCAGTGAACACTACTATAGAAACTGTAACACACCCAGCAGCGAGCAGCCAGCAGACAACACACACCCAGCAGCGAACACGACGGCGCACAACACATACGGCAGCGAACACGGCTGAAACTGCTTTACACCCAGCAGCAAAGCACGACTGAGAGCACAACACACCCAGCAGTGAACACGGCTAGAGCACAACACATCCAGCAGCAAACACGACTAGAGCACAACACACACCCAGCAGCAAACACGACTAGAGAGCACAACACACCCAGCAAACACGACTAAGAGCTATGCCATACGCAACACAACAAACGACTAGAGCACAACACACACCCAGCAGCAGAACACGACGGCGCACAACACATACAGCAGCGAACTTCCGCGACTAGAGCACAACACACCCAGCAGCAAACACGACTAGGCACAACACACCCAGCAGCAAACACTACTGAGGCACAACACGCAGCAGCAAACCGCGACTAGAGCACCAACACACACCCAGCAGCAAGCGACTAAGGCACAACACACCCAGCAGCAAACACTACTAGAGCACAACACACCCAGCAGCCAAACACGACTAGAGCACAACACACACCCAGCAGTGTGAACACTACCAAGAGCACACCACCATACAAGGCAGCAAAACACTACAGGCACACCATACCAAGACAGCAAGCACTACCAGAGCACACCACTTACCAAGGAAGGCAGCAAACACTACCAGAGCACACCATACAAGACAGCAAACACTACCCAGAGCACAACACACACCCAGCAACAAACACTGCCAGAGCACAACACACACCCAGCAGCAAACACTACCCAGAGCACAGCACACACACCTAGCAGCAAACACTACCAGAGCACACCATACAAGGCAGCAAACACTACCAGAGCACACCATACCAAGACAAAACACTGCAGAGCACACCATACAAGGCAGCAAACACTACCAGAGCACACCATAAGACAGCAAACACTACAGAAACTTCCTTTACACCAGCAGCAAACACTACAGAGCACACCATACAAGGCAGCAAAGCACTACCAGAGCACACCACACACACCCCTAGCAGCAAACACTACCAGAGCACACCATACAAGGCAGCAAACACTACCAGAGCACACCATACCAGACAGCAAACACTACCAGAGCACACACCATACAAGGCCTTAAACACTACCAGAGCACACCATACAAGACCTTAAAACACTACCAGAGCACACCACACACACCTAGCAGCAAACACTACCAGAGCACACCATACAAGGCAGCAAACACTACAGCAGCAAACACTGCCAGAGCACAACACACACCCAGCAGCAAACACTACCAGAGCACACCACACACACCTAGCAGCAAACACTACCAGAGCACACCATACAAGGCAGCAAACACTACCAGAGCACACCATACAAGACAGCAAACACTGCCAGAGCACAACACACACCCAGCAGCAAACACTGCCAGAGCACAACACACACCCAGCAGCAAACACTACCAGAGCACACCATACAAGACAGCAAACACTATCATAAATGACATGCCTGACGTTGTACACTCCTCCATACAAATGTTTGCCGATGACGCCAAGTTATTTCGGGAAATCAAGAACCAAGCGGACTGTGAAGAGATGCAGAAGGACCTCTGTGGGCTCCAGGAATGGTCGAAGGAATGGCTGCTGAGATTCAATGTCACCAAGTGTAAGAGGATGCTCCTGGGGAGTACCAACGGTAAGGAGGCGTATCATATGTCCCAACGGGATGAAGAAAATGCACTAGTTGAGACTGTGTGTGAGAAGGACCTAGGTGTGTATGTTGACAATGAGCTGAAGTTCTCGGGCCATTGCGAGAAGAAGGTAAATCAGGCAAATAAATTATTGGGTCTTATAAGAAGGTCGTTCAGATATCTAGACGGTCCGTCCCTCGTAATAATCTTCAGGAGTGAAGTGCTTCCCCATCTGGAGTACTGTCACCCCGTCTGGTCCCCGAGATATGCTAGGGACTGTCAGTTGGTTGAAAATGTTCAAAGGAGGGCCACCAGACTGGTGCCTGCACTTCGGCACCTCAGCTACCCTGAGAGATTGGAGCTCCTGAACTTGCCTAGCTTATACTACAGACGGGCAAGGGGGGACCTAGTTGAGGTGTATAAGCATCTCAGGGGGCACTACTCAGTCGAGTGTCCTTACTTGGAGCTGGCGGACGGTCGACCCACAAGGGGTCACAGCTCAAGGCTGAAGAAGCCGCAGGTCTAAAAAACTGTGAGGGCAAACTTTTTCGGAGTGAGAGTTGTGAACTCTTGGAACAATCTACCAGAGAGTGTTGTGACGGCACCGAGTGTGAGCTGTTTCAAGAGAAGACTTGACCAACACTGGAGCGGGTTCAGGTACATTCAGGAGCCGGTGCATGCCCAGTATTTGCCAACAGTGTGTGACAGAGACGTGACCGATCGCCCGGGCGGCTAGCGAACCGATCTTTTGGTGAATAGGATAAATGAAAAGGAAAAGTTAGTATCCTGAACACAGGTTTCATACCTAACTCAGACGAAATTAATGTGAATACCATCAAACATTAATCAAAAGTTAAAAATAGGTATCTGAGTATCTCTGAAGTCCACTCTGTGGACGCCAGCAGTCAGGATGCTTACCTCTGAAGATGCTTCCTCTCGCTTTAAAAAATATATAAATAAAAATTCGCGCCCATCCCTTGTACATTACGTATACCTGAGTCTTTCACTCTTTATTTGATATTCAGTTAATTTAACCAAAGGCAGCTGATAGAGTCATGAAATAATTGTTCCAGCAACATCTGCTGTTCTTAGGGCCAAGCTATTTTCACGCTTGCATGGTTACCTACCTGATGACAGTTCTCCATACTGTACAGTTTCTTGCAGCATCTATTGTCAGGTTCCTAAATCTAATTTAATTTCTTACATCCTCTCATCATGTCATTCTTGCCAAACCCTGACTCTTCCCCTCCACATTTAGGTGCATTCACCTTTTAATCCAATTGGTCTCATCATTCTCTCCACATGCCCAAACTATCTCAGCCTGCCTCAGCACAGAACTTCCCTAATATTTAATACTCATAATATCCAGCCGCCCTCTTAGCTCTGAACAGGGCCTCTTGTCTTTCAGGTTCAGTGTCACATTGTAATGACCACGGTCGTACACGTCAGTTAACGTAAAATCAGACGATTCATATTACGCTCAATACCCCACAAAACATGTAGCTATGCTTTCTTTATTTAAGTCCCCCATCTAAACGGCCGTTTTCTCATCACTTCAGGACGCCTGAGTCCTTCGTTTTCTCTCAATCTTAGAGTGTGCACCCGAGACTTCGTTATTCCTTAGTAATGACACAGAATTTGACATTGCAACTGTGGTTGCATATGTTGAGGCAACTTAGATATGTCTGATTACAGTTGGAACATTCGAGATCCATTGTGAGTGATGTTGAAAGCTTCAACTGTCCTTATTGTTTGTAAAACTTGTCAAGTAAGTGCGTTTCGAGTTTGTCAGTATGAGTGGCATATCCTAATATCGTCCTTGGGGATAGCCATGAGTTCCAAGTGCTACTGAAGTTAGATTATTTTGATGCCCAAACATCAGAGAATTGGATGTTTATAGTTTAGTTAGTGTCAGTTGTCTATTTTAGAAAGTCATTAATCTCCTGAAAAGATTCTGTCAAACTCAAAATCTCCAAGACCTAACGGCTCTTCTCAGGAAGAATTCCTTAGCTGTGGTTTGTGGTTTCCTGTAAGTAGAGTTGTTAGTGCGTGTTTAACGCCCATTTCACTTTTTCCTGACACTCAATCTCTGATTAGATTATAGGGATAGACGTGGAAAATTAGCCTGACCCGTGACACTGACGTTCATAGTTGAGTTTACAGGGACCGAGGTGAATAGAATTTCTGTTGTGGTGAGATTAGCGTTTTTGGTATGTATGAGTGGGCCGAAACTGCCCCAGGCTCACATATATACGGATGCACAAGGAAAATCACACGTTCGTGACTCTTCCTCAACGCATTGTGGGGTACAAGATATTGGTTCACACTCAGGATGGGATGGAGAAAGGAAACTCACAATGTGCTCTCCGTATACATATTGTATTGGCTGTACAGTACAGCTTGGTGCTGGGAAGGCAGCATGGTTACAAGCGTGATGTAGAGAGAGCTGGTTGGTGAGGATGCTCAGAGGAGGACCAGCTATTTTTTTCAAAATTTCACGGGATAAATTTTACCGTCATCCCGAGGGCCACATTTGGCCCGTGGGCCATGAGTTTGACACCCCTGTTGTACAGTATTATCATAATTTTGTAGATAATTTTTTTTATCATGGTTTCCTTACTTTCTAAGTACAGTACATAGTACAGTACAAAACTTAGTTACCTTGAGAGTCTCATCATGCTAAAGTAATATACAGTACTTGATTTAAATTCCCTCATATTAACCTTAAAACAAACCAAAGGAAAAAGTTCTTGTTTTGGACGATTAAGTCGAGTGACTTAATAACCATTTTTTCCACTGCAGCAAATGTGAAATGTAATGAATCCTAACTGTTGTGAAGCAACAGCAGACCCCATCTCAATATGCCTTGAACTTTAACCTCAATGGCACCTTGTATGGGATACAACTTTTCCAACCTAATATTTTCAAGCTATAATCTTACTATTTTGCAGATATTTGTTACTATCCCTGTAGAACTAAAAAACACTAAAGTACAGTACAGTAGTTACTTTTCCATTGGGGATAACCTGCTTAAATTTTTGAAGTGAAGAGCCAGGTTGTTTTCATGATTTCCTTTACCCTTAGTTATTTCTTGTATTTTTTTATACGAGTAACTGGAAGAAGACGGTATAAAGTTTTATAAATTATTTGCTGCCCATGACTAAGGTCTTGCATGTTTATCTTATTGCTAGATCCAGATTCTACATGTAAATTTATCCAGTACATACACTGTATAGCATCTACATTCGATTTCTGATTGTTATACAATACAATATTGTCAAATATATTTACCTATTATGAAGAAAGAGAACACCTCAGAATATTTCAGAAATTAACCAAGATCTCTGCTTCTACAGTTCAAGAGAAAGGTAAAAAATATAAAAAGATAACCGAGTTTATTCTTTATTAAGCTACTGTGGAACACATATGTGTTGGCGTGTGTGTGTGACATGGTCTGGTTCTTCTTCCACTGCACACTTAATATTCAAATTTCCACTTGCCTGTGGCCCCCCAGCCTGTGCAGTAGCCAATGTGGGTTATCTGAAATATAAAAAGAGCTGTAGTTATTCTCTAGGCATATGGAAATACGTTTACCCTTGACCTGAAAAATTGTCTGGTAATCACCTACAGTTTTAAAAAGTCTTGTGAAGTGTAGTTTGCATCACCTTATATTATACAGTACTACAGTCTCTCCTCGACTTACAACGGGGTTTCGTCCCGACGACCAGGTCAGAAATCGAAAAGGCGAAAACAATACATATAAAATCTAAAATGGGTGTCTCTTTTTCTTCTCAGCACCACGAGAACTCTCACTTTTACGCTTGTCAGCCATTTTAAAGGGAATTAAAAAAAATTGTCAGTAACAGAGCGATCACTGACGTCGGTACTAGAAAATACGTAATTTGAAAAATATTTTATACTACCATGGCGGTCGTATGTCCGGGTTGTTGTAAGTCGAGTATGTCATAAGTCGAGGAGTACTTGTATTGTACAGTCTGTTTGTCTATAATGTGAGTTTTCATAATGCAACTTGGTTATGATGCGACAAAAGTACGTATTGGGAAATTTTTTTTTTTAGAAAATGAATGTGACTTGGGTATAACACAACTGAATAAACCTTAACTATATTGTGCAAATAGGAATAAGCAGTTGTGTGGATGGCTCAGTGTAGTATCACACAAGGTGAGGTGCTGATAGATGCTTCTAGAAGATGCCTAAGGTGGCAATTTGTTAATGAAAAATCCATCTGATAATAAATGAAAATTATTTGGTATTACTGTTATATGTATCACCCTTCACTCATCTATATAATTTGAATGTCATAAAATACATAGAATTCATGTGTCTGGACCACTCTGCCAGTTACTTTACTAATTTAAGAGGTTTTACTGCTGAAGGCATGAACCTGATTCACTAACGATTTATGGTCACTGTAAGTCCTTATGATCAACCTTAACAGTGAACGGTCAATTCACTAACAGTTTACAGTGACTGTAACCCAACTTATCGTACAACAAAATTTACGATGGCCACCGAGCACCCGTAAGGTTTCACAAGGTGGAAATAATAATAATAATAACAATAATAATAATAATAATAATAATATATATTATTATTACAAAAATTAATAAAATTAATAGCAAATTAATACAAATAAAATAATAAAACTAACAAAAATAATAACCATAAAAAAAATACAATATTGAAAAAATAAATCATGAGTGAGAAATTATATACATAATATATGCTGTGTTGTTCAAGTAAGAGAAACAATTGAGACCCTGCAATTGTGTGTAAATGAGGCAGAAAGTCAGATCAGCAACTTGGTCACAATTTATGTGATGCCATATGGCAGCAGGGTCTACCATTAGACAACCCATTATGCTTCCAATATCTTCCCAGGCATTAGTACCTCCCTGTTTGGTAGCTGCCTATCTATCTACTGTGTAGTATATATATATATATATATATATATATATATATATATATATATATATATATATATATATATATATATATATATATATATATATATATATATATATATATATATTGCCAGAATAAAACATACAGTACCTTCCATGGTTCTGGGTCTGTCCACTCCATGAAGGGGTCTGTGTCCTTGTAGCCAACTCTGATGTGACCATTCTTAAATGAAACCCAAAATTTTCTCTCTTCTTCACAGCACAATATGTCAGGGGTGTCTACTTTGATCATGTCATCACCTGTTAAGAAAATTTCACTGTGATTATTGAATACATATAAATAACAAGTACGGTATTGTATTTTAAATTCAAGGGGGGGTCGATTTTGATCTAACATTCCTCACATTTGGATGAAAAAAATAAAATGTATAAGTTGTTATTTCATATAATTCAAATAAGGAACCAGATGAAGAGTCACTATCTTGCTTAGGATAGATCAGTGGTTCCCAAACTATTTATTTGTTTTATCATTATCCCATTTTCACAAGGCTACCTTCATAATAACCTCACCCACCTGATTCCAAAATAACTACTTGGATCATCAATTGTGATCTTAAGACTGATGGAAGAGGATTTGCAGGTACAATGCATAAACAAGTTTTACTGTTCACTCGGCTCTGGCCCCACAGTTACAAACCACACAAACAACATAATAATCAGCCAGCTGCTCAAGGGTGCATAGCGTCAATCTGGCATCAGATAACATATCCAGCCTGTTCTGGTTCTTTGTTTTCATATGAAAGGAGCAGGAAAGTTGTACTCCCAAAAGTACAGTAGAATACAGTACAGTATAGCAGTGAAAATTTGTCAAAAGCCCAAGTGCCTGATTCACAATAGTTGGGAACTCCATTTATAAACCCAGTACTGCACTTCCTTATAGTTTTGACAAGAGAACCTGATGTGCTTGAGGCAGAAGAGGGAGGAATCGATGAAAAACAGTGACAGACACTGATAGGTTATATACAAGGGGAAAGTAGTGGAGGCAAGTGCACCAGTACAGAACCAGGGGACAGTGGGACACCCCCAACCTCCCACCCAGGACGAGGTGAGCGCTATATTAACAATGTCATCTCTAGCCACACCCCACAGAATGCGAAGAGTGTAGTAAACAAGGCGGCTGATGATAATGGAGGGAGACCAAAGTCACTACCAAGATCATATATGTTACCGTGGACTAATTCCAGCTTGAAAGTCATGTACACTAATAATAACACTTTCCTTGATAAGAAACATAAACCCAACATATTAGGTATTGTATAACCAAGTTCAATATACACTAGATGTATAAGACTCATTTACGAGCTTTCCTCAAGCATCTTGCAAGAGTAGTGATTATCTATGCTAGGCAAGACCTTAGATCCAGCCAGGTGAGGGTACAGTGGGGGGATGTTTTTGAAGAATCAAAATGGTATAAAATTAAACAAAAAGGAAAACCTTAATCATTGTCGGGTGTACCTACAGATCCCCAAACTGTAGTTTAAACCAAAGAAACTTAAGAGCTTTAATTTACAATACAACGATACTCGACCCTAGCCATCTCCTTATCATGGGGGACTTTAACTATGGAGACATCAATTGGGGAAATGAAACCGAGCCCAATGACTTAAATAACCCCGTTACTCGTTTTGTAGAAACTCTGAGAGACAATTTTCTATTCCAACATGTTAAGGATCCGACTCATTACAGAGGGGAGCAAACACCTAAACTGCCGGACCTCATCATGACTAACGAGGAGGGTATGGTGGCCAAACTGGAACAACTAGCCCCCGTAGGCACCAGTCACCACATTACGTTGTCCTTCAGAATTAACTGTTACTTGGTTCATGACAAAACCAGACCAAGGTGCAAATATTACAAGGGAAATCACAACAGTATTAGGGAGATGATGGGTATACACTGGCCTGGCTCACAAAGGCATAAGAATGCAGACACTACACTGAATATCATCGTCAGTAAAGTGAACCATTTGATTGATAAATATATACCAAAGACCACACCCAGTGCCTCCAGGAATACAAAGAGACCGCTACACATGAACCATGCAGCGGTCGGCAAAGTTATAAAGACAACTCAGGATTTCGAAAAGTGGTTTAGGACAAATGATGAGCAGGACAGGAGGATACACCAAAATAAAATAATAATGATAATAATATTAATAATAATAAAATATAATAAAATTCATAATAATAATAATAATAACAATAATACTGTATTAATAAAATAATAATAATAATAATAAAGAAATGCAAGAATGAAAAAAAGATAAAAAGTGAGAAACACGACCTAGACCTATGAATTATTATTATTATTATTATAATTATTATTATATTTTCGCCCCCCAGGCCCCAATGTGGGTCAGTGACCTGTGCCCAGGTGGGCTACAAAAACAAAACACAAAAAAAAAATAACCATTCTGAAAACCGAAAAATTCCGAAATCCGAAATGCCTCTGGCCCCAAGGATTTCAGATAAGGGATTGTCAACCTATACTGAACTCACCTTTGTTGAGGCGGATGGCCGAGTGTTGGTTTTCCCAGCCACCAAGGAGCAACTCGTACATTGGTGTTGTTTCTTCTGCTGCAGATGTTAGTGCTACGTGTGCATCATTACTACAGGAAACACTGAATTCCAAAGTGTCGCCA
Organism: Homarus americanus; assembly: GCF_018991925.1. NCBI lineage: Eukaryota > Metazoa > Arthropoda > Malacostraca > Decapoda > Nephropidae > Homarus > Homarus americanus. The sequence goes on along the minus strand of NW_024736071.1, from coordinate 5,440,892 downwards.
TACACGGGTATAAAGTTGTAGGTCAAACAGTCTTCTGTGTTATACGACTTTTCAGCTGTGGACAAATGATTAAATTTTAAGTTTTCTAGTTAACTGATAACACCATAAAGCAAAGAAACTGTACAAAGAAAATAAGGAGTCTGACTGTAAAGCTGTAAGTTTTCTAGTTAACTGATAACAAAGTAAAGAAACTGTACAAAGAAAATTAGGAGTCTGACTGTAAAGCTGTAAAGTTGTTAATAACTAATGAACATCCTATGTTGTTTCATAAATTCTACTCTTTCATCCCTTAATTACATTACAGTGAACCCTCGAAGATCTGGACTAAAATGTGGGAACACCTGTCTGAAAAAGCCAATTGTCCGAATCTTCTGGTGAATGTACCAAATGTATAAGAAACACCAAAAATACAGTGCATATTATCCTGGCCACTGGGGTTAGTTATACAGACTTTTTCCTGTGAAAAATTCATAATTTTAATCAACATTACTGTACTCAGTACTCAAATGCACTACACTAAAGGACTAAAAATTTATCTCTTGAGCAAACTATGTGATGTCTATACTCAAATTATTTGCTGTCTTGCAAGGATTCCCGCAATGCAAGTTATATTCTGCTAAGTTTAGTCTGACATTTTATAAGATAAAAACTTTAAGCCTAAAAATACCTTCACCCTGTTTTGGGAATACCTCTTAGGGAGGCTTCTTAGCCCAGAACCCCCAAATTTTTTGTCCGAATCTTCCGAAATCTGGATTTACCGGGTCCGGATCTTTTAGGGTTTACTATACTATTACTGTGCTACATCACCTCAAGTACTGCCAAAGACCCAAATCATTAAGAATGTCGAAAGAAGGGCCACCAAACTGGTGTAATCACTCAGACACATAATTTCCCAAGACAGATTAGAACATCTACAATTGTCCAGTACAGGTGTACTACAGAAGGTCAGGAGGAGATTACTAGAAGTTAAGAGACCCATCAATGGACATTTTCAGTCCAATATGTACTGTACATACCTGACAGATGATCATCACAGCCTCATCTTAATAAAGCTGCTAATACAGAAACTGACTGTGTCATGATAATTCCAAGTGTGTGTGTGTGTAGCTCCTAAGTCCAGTATTTATAAACAACTGGAACATTCCAGATCCTTGTATACGTATGTCCAGTACTTGCCAATAACAAGCAACAGACTAACGATGAACTAGTAAGCCATCAAGTGGATGTGATGAAAGAGGATAAAATGGAGCAAAATTTTTAAGTATGTACAGTACTGTATAATACAAACTAAAGAACAAAAGTACTGTACATGTGATTGTGTATCCACATAATGAAGAAAGATGCAAACCCATTTTACTGAGTGAGTAGAGAAATTTTCACCCAAATTACAGTCCAGTATATAAACAAGGGTCAAATTTGAGAGGAAACAAATGTTGCCATGAGTAATATGAAATGAGATGCTCCCACTAGTACAGGTATTACATAATGATGAGCCTTACCATGGAACTGCCACCAGCCAACAGCACCCCAGCCAGTAGAATAGCCATAGTGGGTGATTCCAAAGGGCTCTGGGATGGGGCACTGCATGAAAGGCTCCCCTTCGCCACCCTTGCCAACACGGATTTCATCATGGTCAAAGGCAATCCAGAACTCACGGTATTCCTCCTCGCTCAGAATGTCTGGCGTGTCTACCTTCACCAGATCTTCCCCTGTTGGAAAGATCAAGAGGATGATAACAGGATGTTAATAATACAGCTATGGGTATAAACTTTTTTTTAAGCAGTTTAAATAGTGATTACATTGTTTATTAAAACACCAGAACATTACATCATACCAGACTATTTATTTTTAAATCTAATACGGATAATAAAAAGGTCCTGATATTTAATTGCGATTGATTCAGTGGCCTACAAAGTATCCTGCCAGGTGGGAGAACCAAACCCACAGGTGTGACTCTCCCTAACACCATTGCTATCTGTAGCACAGCAGCAAACTGTATTAGTCTGCTTTAATGTGTCTTAGAATGAATACTAAAGTAGTTACTGCAATTACAATAACTTTTTTAATTTTAATAAAGAAGTAATGCCAGTAAAAAAGGTAACAGGACCCAAGGTTTGGTGTATTAGAAAATGAGTGATAACCTCAGGTGTTTTGATGTACTAATGGGGGGGTTGGCATCGTTTACTATAATAAACCCTTCCTTATAGACAATGTTCTGTTAAAAAGTTTGATTTAATAAAACCTTGCATAATATTGTGAGTGACATTAAGCATTTATGACTTTTGGTTTTATTTTACATAATTTCTAAAGACATATACTAATCCATGTCAATATGGTTGGCAAGCTTCGAGTTAAGGTGCCATCTTAATTCTGGCTACCCAGGCTGGCGAGGCTGAAGCCCAAGGCCCATGATTTTTTTAGCCCGTGTTGAACAAAAATTAAACAATTATTGGAACTGAGAATTCCATGTTATAATTCGGGTGCCTTATGCCTTTCGTGTAGTGCTAAATAAAGAAGTGAGGAAAGCATTTTGAAAGCACTGTATTACTCGGAAGCGGGTGGGAAAATGGCGAGCCTCATTTTTGAGGCCACGGTGTTTGATTAAATAAAAAGATTTTGGGGTAACCTAATACCTACTGACCAAAGCCTACATCACTTTCATTGAGCCTCGGTTCTCATAATGCCATTATGTAATTTCACCAGTTCCGTCAACACTCACAATGGTACAATAATAGTCTTCCAGACTTCTATCAGTGTCAAGAGCCAACTTGCCAAGACATGTGTGTGCATTTTCTAAATGACTTTTGGTGAGCAACTAATTTGGCATGTCTACTCTGGTAGAAAGGCCATATTTTTCTGAATGCCCATTGCAGTATTTTAAATATTTACAAATATTTCAGCTGCTTACTTAGGAAAGAACCAACAAATTATAATAAATTTGAACTTAAAAATATAAAATAGACAAAGTAAAATATGACTCAACATGCTTTTGTTTTTTACTATACTTTAGGTATTTGGCAACCGTAACACTAACGTCCAAGTGAGGGAGCGGCCAGTAAGAAATGGGAGGGAGGCTGGGAAAAGCAGGAGTCTCAACACATTTTATTGGCTGTATGTTGGATGGATTTACACAAACTTATTTTAAAATACAAAACAGTACTTGTACAGTACTGTACTTTAATTTTATGGGCATTTTTTTTCATCCTTTCATTCCTATGGATAAACCCTAAAAAAACTGTATATTTTGGGAATGAACAAAAACATATACAGTACTGTATATATACAAATGATCATGCATTTAATAATATTGTATACTCACAGCTGTCCTCTGGGTTGCAGAAATAAGAAAAATATTTGTAGTATTTATTGCCAAACACAACATATCCAACACTTGATAAACTAGAACTAATGAAACCAGATCAACTCCTGAGTCAATTCAATACCAAGATCATTGTTTTTGTGACACTTTCATCAGTTAATTCCAACATGACCTTCGGCACTTAATATCTGTACTGTATTGTGATTCAGGGCTTTTCACCAATACCAAAGCAATTTAAATATTATGTAATGGAATGAAATAGTAAAACAAAATTGTCTCTTAAGGACTCGAAATAAAATTGATACTGTATAAACATTAGTAAAAATAAAAAAAAATTTAAGTGCCAAGAACCTACAATGGACTGGTATTCTATAATCCTATTCTTACTGCCATCAGAACTTTGAGGCTATTTGTATACTGTAGAGTAAGGTGTTTGGCTGCTGGTGTGTACAGTATATATGGGAAGGTATATATGTGTGTGCAAACTGATACCCATGACAAAATACTGACTTGCTAGGGAGTTTTATGTTCAAGTTAGTCATGATTCACACATGCAAACACAATATTCACCATATGAGTATAATTTAATGGTTATACAGCTTATGCCTTTGTGAACACTGCAGGGGCGGGTCCAGATAAGGGGGTCTGGACCCCCTTTCCACCAGAAAATTACAATACTTTTCTGGCATTTCTGTACAGTAAAAAGTAATTACTATTGACCTCAGACTATCTCCTAATATGAAGTGCACATGGATTCAAAATGGCCTCAAAATGACCATGATGTTGATCAGATTTCAAAAAAATTCTTGGGGGTGGCTTCAGTGCCCCCCCCATCCCCCAATTGAGTGGGCTCGCTGTGCTTGCCATGGTCCCTCACCCACAACTTCATAGACCCCCATTTTGATATTCCTGGATCAGCCACTTCACTATACTATACTATACTATACCTACATATGACATGGCTTTCATAATCATCTTTTTGATAATACTGCACAGGTATTTATTTCAGAGTAAATTTCAGCATTGTAATTTTTTAATACATCTTTCATAATTAATTCTCCCGATACCAAACTACAGTAATACCAATTAATCAAAAAATTTCACTGCCGATTTTGATGATAGATTACTGTACTGTTACCTTTTTTTCTTACCAAAACCCAGCCCTCTCTACTACAGTATCTCCCTCTCTACTACCCCCTCTTCCTTTCTCCAACATTCTCTCCCTCTCTCTATTCTGCCCCCTATTCTTCTCTCTGTCCTTTCCTTCACTTCATACTTTCCACCTCTCCCACCCATTGTCTTTCTCTCTCTATCCCCTCTTCCCTCTCCTCACCCATTAGGCAGAAGACTCACCTTTCTTGAACCTGACGGCTGAGGCAGCACCTTCCCAACCACCGATGAAAATCTCCACCATGGGATCGGTCTCCTCAGCACCTGAGGTTAGGGCAACATGGGCATCATGGGCAGTCTTCACCTGTAACCAGGGAGCAACAGATGCGAATAGTTAACCATTGGACAGTGCATTAAGTTTCGGAGAACAGGGATATCCATCTTTTAAAAGATCTTAAATATTTACCTTTTGCAATACCACAGATTCACTTCATAACATACCAGCATAGTGTGCACAGTAATGTACTAGAGAGCATTAAAAGAGATGCCATGATGGAACATCTACCACAAAAAACTTACATAGCACTGGTGACATTGAAGAAATTTTACTTTTACTTTACTTTTACTTTCATCCTCTTCACCACTGATCGGCTCATTAGTCCAAATAATAAAAAGGTTAGCATCATTTAATGAGATGGCTATAGAGACGACCAATGGCGAAAAGTATGAAGTAAAGTACAGGTATACATTAAGAAGGACAAACCATCTTCAAACATTTAATGCCAAATGTTACATACAGTATGTAAATGATTCCCCAGTAACCGTGACTATATATAACCCTGGGTTAAGAATAGTGCGTAATAGTGTGTAGTGTGTGTGTAATTCTACCCTAAAGTTAGGCATTAATGAAAACTATCTCAGAGTTTTGTCCTTTTTCCATTGGTGGTGTTCTTTTATACAGTGACAAAACCTAAATACTGTACTGTACTGTACTGTACTGTACCGTCCTCACACTCACCTGAAAGTGGAGAGTCTTGCCGGAGATATCCCGGAAACGATACTCCTTGTTCTCATCAGTACCATAAGATGCCCAGTTATCATCACCTGTCAAGCATAAGAAGGTTCAGATCTGCAAAATTATTATAATCCACATTTCTTATTTTAAATATTTTAGTTTCCACACACTGTATATGTACCAATTATCACAAAACTACATCTGTTTCCATCAATACACCTACTATATAATTTATGCCTGTACACACTTAATAACCATGCATTACGATATACCTCTTATTCTTAATAGCAGATTACTCCATATTAAACCATAGATTACAGATGGATGAAGTAATGTTATTGTAAATACAGTACAGTACTGTATACCCTTACAGTGTACAAACGTGTACATATTGACATATTCCAATCCCCCCAAAAAATGTACACCTAAAATTTTAAGCAGAGAAACACAAGTACTGCACCAACTATGGCATTGTTACCTATTTCACTGCAATTCCCGCACTTGCCATTTTATTCTGGCTAACGCCAGATGATTTTCTTCAGCTTAGGGTAACCTCCAGCAGCCAAAGGGTTAATGTAAAACACGTGTCCTTAAAGGTTACACCTCATTAGTGAATCAGGAAAAAACATAACCTCATTAAACATTTCTTGAAGCCTTACAGTTGCCCTCTGAACCAGTAGATAGGCTTGGTAAATGTCCCGATCTCGTTTTTGCAGGACGGGTATTGTTGCCAGAGATCGAAGAACTTCGAACATGCTTTTCATAGTTTGGAAGGCCATGATGTTGGTAGAAGACCTCATGTTGAATAACAGTCCTTGAATCCTTACCCTGGTATCACGATTCCAAGACCAATCTTCGATCTGATCAACAGCAACACCCTCAGTTTGATTCCTTCTGTACATCTTTAAGAATGAGGGTGAGTCAAAAAGGCAATCCAGGGCAAGAGCCACATAGGGTACAATTCTTGGGTTTGTTCCCATTATCAGACAAGATGTTGTCCATCCTGTCAACTATATCCCCCACCCAAGCTCCTGGCAAACACACCCTCATCCTATTTTATTTTTTTGTCCGAAAAGCTCTATCCAGGTACCGTACCTGGGAATCACCAACAATTAAAGTTTTTGTACCTTCCTTGTGAGCCCTGTCCCTGACTGTGCTAACATCAAATTCGTCTATCAAAGGACGAAAAGAGTTTTTACACTTAGCTGTTATCGTTTCCTTGGTGTCTTTTTCACCACCAGTTTGGTCATCCCTCTTCACAACCTTCCATTCACCTGTGCCTTCGTTAGACACGGGCTTTCCTTGTCTCGTGTTTTCCTCCTTCATCCTCGCAATCGCTTCCTTTAATTTCAAGGTTACAGACTTGACCTTCAATAACTCGGCCCTCAGAAGGGCATAGACCTGCTCACAACTAGCACTAGCCATTACTGACAATTAATCCATCGGAACTAAGTCGGCCGTGACCTTTCCTCTAGCAAGGTCAAAACACTTTTTTTTTTACGGGGAATAGCCCACCCTGGCACAGGTCATCGACCCACAACGGGGCCTAGGGGGACGAAAAAAATAAGAGTAAAAGGATATTTAAAATAGAAAAGAAAAAGATTCTATTAATCTACATACACCAAGAAGATGCCGGAAAACCATTTATTTTTTAAGTTTAATGATTGTTTATCAGATCATAGCTTGCAGCCTAGAGAAGAACAACACATAACAGAAAGTAGATGCCCACGTGGTCACCCACCAAAGTTGACACACCCTACAGAGAGTAAGACCTGACCCAGGAGAGCTGACGGCCACAAGGTACCCGAGTAACCCCGCGTTAAGACATTGTTACTAAAGAAACTCACCTGACCAAGACACACCCGGGTGGTAATAATTAGGAAGCATTACCGACCGGCGACATGACCACGCACCTGGGCAAACACAGCTGTCCAGACCTGACCCAGTAGAGGTCATGGTTCTCACCGTCGCATCATTAGCTAACCTGGCGACATGACCCTGTTACTCAAGAAGCTACCCTCCAGCCAGTACACCTGTCCAGACACACCCAGATTAGTGACAACATCTTCCGGCTCGTGACCGTCAATATAAGGGCCCTGCAGCTCCCTCCAAGAGCATTAGCATGAGAATTATTATTGTAACAGGGAAGGGGCCGGCATCCCCTTCCCAGAGGGAGACTTCCCTACCCAGCACCGAGTCTCCAGCTTGCAGTCTCCCACAGGAGACATAGTCCAGTAGCACCTGCAGCTTCCCCAGCCGCTGGGCCTCCCTCAGGTCGCACGAGAGTCATTGTCAGAGCAATCCATTAGGGTGAGTGACCCCCCTGTACTGGTGGGAAGTGCAGCCATTTCATGTTTGTTGTCCGAGTCATTGTCTAGTGACTTCGATATAATGATTTATTAATGTGTCCATGTCATTGAGTTGAATAATACATAGCTGTATACTTAGAATTGGTGTTAAGAATATTTCCCCTAAAAACATATACCAAGTTAATAAACTAATTGGCCACATTACCAAACTTCCTCACTTTACAATCCTACAACTATAAATTCTTCCTATATCTTCTGCACTTAATTTACCTGCATTACAGAAGTGAGACAGATTGTAAGAGTTTGGAAACACAGAAGAAGGCAGAGCATTCCACAGTTTGGCTGTGTGAGGAAAGAAGGATGTACTATAACGGGTTATTCTCGTGTGACCGACATCCACAGAGAAACAATGGGCACCGCGGGCAAGATGAGTGTTAAGAGTCCCCGGCCTTGCCGGCAGTACACAGGATGCCAAATCCACCAAACATTGCCCCTTAAAGTAACTGTAAAAGAGAGAGAGAGAGAGAGTGAGAGAGAGAGAGAGTGAAGCAACATTTTGGTGAAGAGAAAGGGAAGGAGAGTCAATAAGACAAAATGCCTTTGATTTCACCCTATCTAACAGTTGGACAGAAGAAGAGCCACCCCAGATATGAGAGCAGTACCCCAAGTTAGGACGAATGAATCCCTTATAAACTTGAAGAAACTGCTCAGGTGTGAAGTAGCTACATCATCTGTACAGCATTCCCAGCTTTCGGGAGGCAGCTTTAGCAATGTTGAGGATGTGTGACTTCCATGACATATTAGAGGAAATGGCAAGACATGGATGTGTAGGTGATATAACAAACTTGTATAATATTTATTAAAATTATTTATTTTTGTAATGGGAAATTAATATAGCAATAATATACATATACAGTAGAAGATTTTATAGTATAAACTGCAATAAATATACATTCAGAAAAATAAATCAAATCTTGTGTTACAAAATCGCAGGAGTACAATACTGCATTAAAGAAAAAGGATTGGACATTTTCTGATGAAAACGGGGGGTCCAGTACCCCCTGGATCCACCCTTAGTACAGTATAGATATTCTGCATGGCATCCCAACTGAATCGTACAGTACAATGCAGTATTGAACTGCACTGTATTAAGAAAACAAATTCAACAGAGTGCCGGATTTAGACCTGTGGAGGCCCATGGGCAGCCTCTTTGTGGAGGCCCCCCTCATTATACCTACCCAAGAGGGTGGGGTGGCGAGTGAAGCGAGCCTAAACATATGGGAGTTCCGGGGGGCCCTGTAAGCCCCCCAGGAAAATTTTCAACAAGCACACATGACAATTCTCACTCTCATTTTACATCTGCAAGACATGTTTATGTCTACTTGTGGGAAGTTCACGAATCATGGGCGACTCAAGTCTCCTCTTTAATCGACAGACACATGACAACCGATGTGCAGATACTACACGACCCAACCCCCTCGGACCGACTGTCACACACACAGCGCCCTGATGGCATTCCTAATGAAAGTGATAATGAAAAAATAATTTATTTGCTTTTTTAATCTCAATTTCGTTATTCCATGTAGTTCATTTTTAATCAATATACGTTTGTGGAATTCTAAATATATTATTAGCAACACAAACAATAGCATTCATTAAAAATATACGGTTCATAGGATATTCATGAACATAGTTTTACGTGATGGAATAGATAAACATGAATTTTAAAGAATGAAAATAAAAATAATCCAAATGAATAAACAAATTAATAAAATATTGTAATATGTGGAGGCCCCTGGGCAGCTGCCCACTTTGCCCACTCCTGAATCCGGCCCCAATTCAACAAATAGGAAACTATAAAACTACCAATTTCTTATCCCTTTTTACTTATTATCTACACAGTCGATAATATTCTGTTTTGGGTCAAGGCATTTACAACACTACCTGCGAAATATATATTCTAAATTAATGTGGTTATTTCAAGAAGCATTCGAATAAATTCTCGTTGTACAATACCTTCTAAACAATTCACTGAAGGAACATTGTAATACAGTACTGTATCAGTTTGATTGTAACATTTGTTCAGTGTTTCTATAAACTTAATTTAATATCATAAACTCAATAGAATTCATCTAGAGTCTAGATTCTAGACAGTCAATTTGTACATTTCTTATTTCCTCAAAATCTCTCCCGTTTAGTGGAAAAAAATTATCGCCAAAAGCTTACTGAAGGCTGAATAATAATGGGAACTCGAGAAATTTACTGTAGTGCAAAAGATTTAGGGATACCTTTTAAATGGATCGTGTAAAATATGAGTGCACTTTAGAAATATTTTTGCAAATTGTTGTACAAATGTATGACAGAGGAAAAGGGAAGGTAAAATTTAAACCCAATTGCATTTAAAAATAAAGCCTCTTCTATAACTTATTAAAATACATAACTAACTATTCATGGAACTAATTGTGTCATTATGGCAACGAGAGAGAATTTAGTAGTAGGAGATAATAATGCGAGGTAATACAGGAATACTTGTACTGTGGTAGCACACACACCCAGGCCAAGGCTTGTCGGCGTGGAGGGGTCACCGTCCCTCTCTGTACATTATACTGTACTCTACATCCAAACGATAATCTTAGAATTAATTTTAATTTACTAAGTTGTACATTACTAGAGATTATTAAAAGAGTGAAATACAATATAGTTAATTATGTGGTCTTTCGTGAAACTATTATACAGTAAATTAACATTTAAAGTATCGCACTGTGGTCAGGGCCGCACACCCAAAGGAAGGTTATCTCTGGCAAACACCCAAGTAAACAAAGGTGTATTAGGCTTATACAATGCACAATGTGTATTTTCGTTATATTACACCAAGTACACAGTATCATGGCGTACTCGTCATAGCTAAACTTACACCATCACTTGAGAAGTGTGTAAATAACTGCACGTAATGTGTTGTAATTCAACTCATGATGCAAGGTGAGGAGGGGGTAAAGTGAGGGGGGTAAGGTGAGGGGGGTTAGGAGGTGGTGTAAGGTGAGGAGGGGGGTAAGCCGTGTGTCCTGGATGACGATAGTCCCCGCCAGGGTTACAGACATGGGTGTGGGCGGTGAGAGGACGTGGGGTGTGGGCAGTGAGAGGACGTGGGGTGTGGGCGCCACTAAATGTCACTACGTCTTATAACCCTAGCAAGGGGCGGGGCAAAGCTGTGAGTCACCATTTTCCACAGACAGACAAGGTTCAAGTCTTAGCTCATGTTCCGCACGTCATCACGTCCTACGACTGTCATGTTCTTCAATAATCATTACCGGAGATAACATGATGGCATTTATAGAATTGTTTCTATAAATAAAAAGCTTCCTTCATCATCTTGCAAGAATATACTTGTATGTGCCTGCAGACGGGACGCTCCTTGTCAAACACTCTCCACCTTAACACGCACTACGGGCAGTGTATAGAACACAAATAATGACACCAGACTGTGTAGCTTGACTCATACAGAGTGTAAGACACCCACACCAGACTGTGTAGCTTGACTCATACAGAGTGTAAGACACCCACACCAGACTGTGTAGCTTGACTCATACAGTGTAAGACACCCACACCAGACTGTGTAGCTTGACTCATACAGAGTGTAAGACACCCACACCAGACTGTGTAGCTTGACTCATACAGTGTAAGACACCCACACCAGACTGTGTAGCTTGACTCATACAGAGTGTAAGACACCCACACCAGACTGTGTAGCTTGACTCATACAGAGTGTAAGACACCCACACCAGACTGTGTAGCCAACAATAACGTCACTAGGTGAAAACCAACAAATTTCCTTCCCAGAACATCAAAGAAGGAAGACTTTGTCTATTCACGACACTGTTCCACTTTTCCTACGATTGAGGTGATATTACAGAATTACGCCTAATGCATTAAAACATATACGGCTTGTGGTATTTTGAAAAGGCACTAAATATTTAATGTATCATAATAGGTTTCAGGTTGTTTTGAAATAATCATTAATTTACATTCTCCTGCAACATGCTCGAGACAAAGAAATAAAACCAAAGATACACACGTGCAGCGGTAACCAGGGAGGGTGTGGGAGAGACCAGAAGGTCAGCTACATCATGGCAGACAATGGGACTCGTTCACGCCTGACTTGTTCCCTCTAACCATAATCTATGCCCTTCCCTGTACAACCCGAAAACCCCTGCCTTCACGATCCAGCTCTTCTTCCTCTATCCCTTCTCCCTCCTACTCGGCCCTGTTCTCCTACTCCCACTTTTTTCTCAGTGGTTTCTCTGTCCAAAACCCGTCATCTTTTTTCCTTCCCATTGCTGTATCCTTTCCCATTTTCCTTCTTCATCCTCGTCTATGACTTCTTCCACTACAAAACCCCATACTCGCTCCTCTCCCGCAAGCCCATCCCATCCCATACCAGATGGTTTCGGGGTGACGTCACGCAGTTTTATAGCACCAGCCGGTTTAAAAGGATAAGTGGGGAGCGTTTCATGACCTTGGTAACATCCTACGCAGCGCAAGGGAGTGCCGTTTGGGACTAGCTATGGATGTCGCACCTGTTGGAACCTACGTGTACACAAGTGTCTCCTCGACCATCCTGCAATTGCGGATAAACCAGTACGTAAGCATCTGTTTACTAGATACATTTGCCTAACGTTTCACCGAGCTGTGAACCTTCACAGACAGTATACACAAGACTGTATACCTCATTCACTACACCTGGGAATACCTGATGAACACCTCATAATTATAGAGAGAAGTTCCGCAAAATCCCCTTCTCATACAGTACATGAAAAGATCCTTAAACCTGACAAAAGTCATCTGTCGCGAATTACAGGTACAAAATCCAGGAACACTTCCCTGTATTCTATAACGTGCCTGTTGTGGTAAATAACATCAGCAACCATCAGTCTCTACCTTAGCGGGAACACAAGGTGTGACAATCTTAACAGTTCAGGTAACGCTTGGTGTGGGGAGGTGAACACGATGCTTGGTGTGGGGAGGTGAACACGACGCTTGGTGTGGGGAGGTGAACACGACGCTTGGTGTGGGGAGGTGAACACGACGCTTGGTGTGGGGAGGTGAACACGACGCTTGGTGTGGGGAGGTGAACACGACGCTTGGTGTGGGGAGGTGAACACGACGCTACACGAGTGGGAACAACGCTTGGTTGGTGTGAACACGAAAGGGGAGAACACGACGCTTGGTGTGGGGAGGTGAACACGACGCTTGGTGTGGGGAGGTGAACACGACGCTTGGTGTGGGGAGGTGAACACGACGCTTGGTGTGGGGAGGTGAACACGACGCTTGGTGTGGGGAGGTGAACACGAATACTGTACCATAAGTGCACCATCCCTCACAGCGGAGACAGAAATAGGCCTATTCCACCACTAGGCAACAGGCGAGGAATGTGAAGGGCAACCTACCTACCTACCTACCTACCTACCTAGGGCAATGACTAACCCGCCTCCACTTCTACACACTCTGACAACTTGCGCTAGATAATATACGCGACGGAAAACAAGCCAGTTACCGCCACCATTCAGCAACACGATCACCATTTAAAAAAAAAAGTGATCGAAGAAATGGCTGCTAAGATTCAATGTCACGAAGTGTAAGAGGATGTCCCAACGGGACGAAGAAATTGCATTAATAGAGACTGTATGTTGACAATTAACTGAAGTCCTCGGGCCAATGTGAGGAGGTGAATCAGGCAGCTAAACTATTAGGTCTTCAGGGGGAAGCACACACACACAAACCGCTGGACCTCATCATAACTAACGTTGCTCATCAGACATAACTGTTACTTGGTTCATGATAAAACCAGGTCCAGGTTCAAATATTACACAGGAAATTACGACGGGATTAGGGGAGAAATAAGGTGTATACACTGGTATGACTTACTAAGAAATACGAACGCAGATACTACGCCGAATATCTTAGCCAGTAAAGTTAACCATTCGATCGATAAATATATACCCAGGACCAAAGCCAGTGCCTCCAGGAATACAAGGAGACCGCTACACATGAACCATGTGGCGGTCGCCAAAGTTAAGAAGAAAACTCAGGATTTCGAGACGTGGGTTAGGTCAAATGATGAGCAGGACAGGAGGATGTATGCAAAATCCAGGAACCAAGCAAAGTCAGAGTGTAGAAGGGCTGAGGGCTGAAAAAGAGTTCCAGAGGTAGATTTCATATGAGGTCAAGTCAAACCCTAAGGCTTTTACCGCTATGCAAAGTCGAAATTAAAAACGCGAATAGGCGTATCGGACCTGAGGCTTTAAGATGTAGTTATGCAGATTCTGACCAGGACAAAGCGGAGGCATTGAACAACTTCTTGTCCTTGGGTTTGAGGACAGACGAGTTGACAGCGCTGACCCGCATTGTGTTTTCAGAGGAGGGTATAAGAAAAAATTGCCAAAGCTACAGATTCACAAGAGTCCCGGCCCAGATATGGCACACACCATTGCGTTAAAAGAACTGTGTAATGGGCTTGCGGAGCCCCTTAAGATCCTGTTCTGCAAATGCCTGGATGAGCAAAAGGTTCCCCGAGGACTTGAAAATGGCTTATGTGAGTCCTATATTCAAGAATGGCGAACGTCACTCCTCGAATAATTATAGACCGGTGAGCCTGACCAGTAATGCAAAGTACTAGTGAGCATCGTAAGAGATGCCATGATGGAATATCTACTACGGAACATCCTTGTAAAGGACTGCCAACACGGTTTTATGCCGGGACGCTCCGGCTTATCACAATTACTCAAGTTCCTGGATGTTTGGATTCAAATTCTAGAACAAGGCGAAAACATAGATAATATATACCTAGAGTTTGCCAAGGCTTTTGACATTGTACTCCATGAAAGGCTGAGAATTAAATTGGCAGGGTACGTGATTCGGGGAACTGTAATGAGAGTAAGTAAGAAGTACAAGTAAAGTAACAATTTATAGTTGTAGGATAAAGTGAGCAAAGTTTGGTAGCGTGGCCGATTAGTTATTTGACTTAATATATTCATAGGGGAAATTTCCTAAACACCAATTCTAAGTACAACTATTTATTAGTTAACTGAATGGCATGGACACATTAATAAATCATTAAATCGAAGTTACTAGACAATGATTCCCGGACACAAACATGAAATGGATACACTTCCCACTGTAAGTAACTCCCTTATGGATCGCTCTGACAATGACTCACGTATCATTATTCTTTATACCGACCTAACTTATCCAAACAAAATTGTGAATTAATTTAATATTTATCATGAAAATTAATTTTAAACGTTTTGAAGATCATATCACAGCGCAGTCATAAGATATTTCATGATACAAACACAGATTTGAGACTAATCGAGTGAAGAAAAACAGAAACCAACAGAGCGGTACCAACAGGAAATGAGGCTCATTGCAAAGAAAAGGTTGATGCGCCAGAGTATCCAAGATGGCCTGGTGAAGGTTGGAGGAAGGCTGCACCGTGAATGGGCGACAACACCTGGCGGGTCAATACTGCTCCCACGTGATCATCCGGTGACTACGAGAAACACATGCAGGACATTCTGGAAGGGAGCACACACTTCCAATGCTGCGTCAAAATTTCTGAATATTTAAGTGTCGTGGCCTGCTGGATAAAATTTCCAAGGCATGCACTGTCTGCCGTCGCAACAACTGGGTGTCCAGGCATCAAAAGGAAGCCGTGCTGCCAGCAGATCGGACCTGCCCAGGAAAGCCTGCCTTTGCCTTCACAGGATTGGATTGTTTTGATCCGTCCCAGACCAAACAAGGGCGCACGACAGCCAAGCGCTATGGGTATCTATTCACATGCTTGACAACCCATGCAGTCCATCTGGAAGTGCTCAACTCTCTTGATGCTGACGCTCTTATCAATGCAATCACCCGTTTCATGGCACGCAGAGGTGCTCCTGAACACATCCGCACAGATAATGGAACAAACGTGTTGGAGCCTGCAAAGAACTCAGGGCAGCCGCTCGCAACTGGGTTGCAGACAAACACATACAGCAACGTCTTTTGAAGAAGGAGGTGGAGTGGGTGTTCAATCCCCCTGCGGCATCACATACAGGAGGTATATGGGAAAGACAAATCCGAACAGTGCGTAAGGTGCTTAGGGCAATCGTCTCGAGTGCTTGATGATGAGCGACTACAGACATTATTCCGTGAAGCAGAAGTGATCATTAACAGCAGCCCAATAACTGCAGGCCTTGACTCCACTACATATACGCTTGGACGCGACTCCGCTCCAGTCCCTCTCAGCGGATGTCCGTTGAAAGACATCTACCGACGCAGGTGGTAACATGCACAGTTTCTGGCAGACCGTTTGTAGCAACGTTGAACCAAGGAATACCTACCGATTCTCCGCAAGCGGCAAAAACATCGTCAGCCTGTTCGTAACTTCAAAGTCAACGATCTTGGTCTCATAACCTGAGAAACCCTTTCTCACGGCAAGTGGCCCCTTGGTCGGGTTGTCGAAGCGATTGCTAGTACAGATGGGCTCGACCGTCAGGTTCGTGTGCGCACTGCTGTCCGCGAGTTCTCCGACCTGTTACCAAGATCTGTCTCCTCGAGGGCGCCATTTAATAGTCTGATTTTGGGCATGAGCCCAACGGGAGGAGTGTTATCGCCGCCCTCGTTATGCCGCGACCTCTGAACCCATCTTGTCGCGCGAACCTGTGACCTCGCCAGATGGGTGGATGCACAACAAGTTTTTTGTGTGTTATGACTATAGATAGGTCTCGGGATGTCTGTGTGTGGCTGGCAGTAACCGCTCAACTCCTTTGAGTGAACACATTAGCGATATTAGCTGTTAAGTGGAGCGATAAGCCCGCACACGTGAGTGAAAGAACACGGTTATTGTTGGTATTATGGAGAAATGTTGTGAACGACACATGTGCAAAGCGTGAGGCAATTTGGATAGTGTATTTACTAACTGAAGTATAATGTATGCATATAATGGAATGTAATAAGTAGCTAACGAGCGTCTCATTCTTTATAGGTTTTGACCATATCAATCAATAACTTAAAGCATCTGGCTTATTGTATCATGAACTTTGTAATTACTACAATGAATCGGAGATGCTTGGGGACATTCTTGCTGTTTATCCAAAATTTGCTAGCCCACACTGATTAGTCTTCAATTAGAATATGACGTCCAATGTATATGAACCACTGTCCTGCATGGCAGCGAACAGTGACATCACCCACATGACTGACCTATATATACTGCAAATGAATATTATGTATTTCTTTGTGTACGAACCTCTGTCCTGCATGGCAGTGAACAGTAACATCACCCACATGACTCTGACCTCTCTCTCTCTCATATATATATATATATATATATATATATATATATATATATATATATATATATATATATATATATATATATATATATATATATATATATATATATACACACTGCTAATGAATATGATGTGTATGAACCTCTGTCCTGTGTGGCAGTGGGAAGTGATACTATCATCAGTGTCAAGACCTGACTGAATTACTCACAATAGGAAAACTGTACTCGAAGCTTTGTCAATAAATTTGTTAAACCAAAAAAGTAAATAAACGTTGAACGAGTCCACGTTGTGGGTTTCTCTCACCCTTAAGACGTGACGTCATCCAACTGTCGAGCCAGTCAGCAGTTAAACGAACCAAGACCCCAGAAGAGAGCATAAACAATGTGAGAGGAAGGATGACGGCTCAGCTTAACCATTCTAAACCCCACCCACTCCTACCGCCAGCAGCCACCCACTTATACCAACACCCAGCCTCCATGACAACAAGCCCACCTCCTAACTTCATGACAACAGGCCCACCTCCTAAGCTTCATGACAACAGGCCCACCTCCTAAGCTTCATGACAACAGGCCCACCTCCTAGCTTCATGACAACAGGCCCACCTCCTAGTTTCATGACAACAGGCCCACCTCTTAACACAGCAGCCTATCAGGAGAGCCTTGACCCGCCCCGCCCCTTCACCCTCTCGCACACAATGCCAAGTTCAACACTGTATTCAGTCTCCTTGGTGATAACTCCCAGCCCCCTCTTCCACACTCACCATGAGATACCCCTCTCAACCCACTCTCCCCGCCTCCAAGTCTGCAGCTAAATCAATGGCACGGACCTTCTCCCAGGGTGTGTGTGTGTGTGTGAGGGGGGGATGTGTGTGTGTGTGTGGGGGGAGGGGGTGTGGTCAAAATGTGTGGGGTGTGTGTGGGGTGTGTGTGTGTGTGTGTGTGGGCGGTGTGGGCGGGGTGTGTGTGTGTGGGTGGTGTGTGTGTGGGTGGTGTGGGTGATGTGTGTGTGTGTGTGTGTGGGGAGGTGTGTGTGTGGGTGTGTGTGGGGGTGTGTGTGTGTGTGTGTGTGTGTGTGGGCGGGTGGTGTGTGGGCGGGGTGTGTGTGGGTGGTGTGTGTGTGTGGGTGGGTGGTGGGTGGATGTGTGTGTGTGTGGGATGTGTGTGTGGGGTGGTGTGTGTGTGTGTGTGTGTGTGTGGGGTGGTGTGTGTGTGTGGGTGGTGTGTGTGTGGGGTGTGTGTGGGTGTGTGTGGGGTGTGTGTGTGTGTGTGGGTGGGGTAGTGTGGTGGGGTGTGTGTGTGTGTGGGTGGTGTGTGTGTGTGGGTGGGTGTGTGTGTGTGTGGGTGTGTGTGTGTGTGTGTGTGTGGGTGGGGTGTGGGTGTGGGTGTGTGTGGGGTGTGTGTGTGTGTGTGTGTGTGTGTGGGTGTGTGTGTGTGTGGGGTGGTGTGGGTGGGTGTGTGTGTGTGGGGTGGGGGGGTGTGTGTGTGTGGGGTGGGGTGTGTGTGTGGGTGGGGTGTGTGTGTCGTGTGTGGTGTGCATGTTGTAGCGGTAGTCAGTAGCCGCGGGCATGGTAGTTGCTGGTATAATGTTCGCCTTGTGAAGGTTTTAGGCGTTGTCACTACATTAGTTTGATTCCCTTAGGAGTGCCAGTGAGGGCGTGGCAGCCAGTGTGGACGTGCCGGTGTGTCAGCTTTCTCAGTATCCTTTAATGGAGATAATCTACAAGAGAATGTGTGTTTCCGTCATGTCAGTTTCTTTTGTATATATGTAGTTATATTACACTGTATAATTATTTGGATGAGTAATTACTTAAGGCATCCAATACGCCTGTTTAATTATAGATGTTACCGAAAATACTAACATAAATAAGGATGTCTAGACGTTTCTTCTTATGATTGGGGGAGGACGAATCGAAAAACGACTAGGGAAATAAAACTGAAATTGCAAGGCATGTTAACACTGGCGCTGCGTTAAAACAGACTAATGATCAAAATAAATCATAATCTTACCCATTTTGAAATAAATCTTCAGCGAACGTCACACACACACAATGTAGAATGCACCAACAGGCCGTCCGCAGTCTGCCAGGCAGTATATATACACAACCCTCCTTCACCCCCAGGCCCCACCACCTTGCGTGCGCAGCCCCACCTCTTTTGAAGTTTGTTTTTCAGTGGTTAATGTGATATTTCACTTCTTTGTATTTTTCCTAAAAATAATTTCATTTAAGTTTAGCTGTCAGTGATAATTTTTATCAATGTAACCTCGAATGTATAAAGATTATACTAATATAAGAGGCTTCATCCTTATTTTCCAATGAGTTTGACATTAGACACAGCTTGACAGTCGCCAGACAATCGCGCACGGTTTACAATAGTCTACCAAGATGTCAGTTGTTGACACCAGCCTCTGAGGACATGCCACGTGGCAAGGGTCATTTAGTAGCAATAAACATCAGTTCAGGATTGATGCTAAAATTTTCCCCATTAGTATATATTACCCAGGATACTATTTCTAACCAATAATCAGTTGAGAAGCTAGAGTTGGCAAGACTCTGGGAACACTGGCTATGTTCCAACACTGTCTGTGGTACCAACCAACTCTATTACAGGAAAGCAAGTTGTCGCACGGGGAAGAATTCCTTACCTTTATGATTATACATTTAAGAGAATAAATACTAAAAATTCTTAAACTAAATCAGTATTTGCGACGAAAGGACACGATGGCTGAAATTTCCGTACAAAGGAAAACCATGTGGCAACACTATGACGACCGACTGAAGGACAACAGGAGGACATGTTAGTGACCGTCGTTTCTTCAGACAACAGTTTTATCTCATAATTGTTATTGCTGTTGGACTAGTTTGTTAAAAACATTGAACGTTGAAGCGCAGTAATAACATGATGACAACATTACTTCAATCACAGGGAATACTAAATTTTATTACGGAATCATCAACCTGGTTAGTCTAGTGTTTGCTATCATTACGCTCATTTCATTAAACATGAGGGTTTAGTACAGTACAAATTATATCATTTTATTCCTAAACTTTCTCGATAACTTCGTCCTCATCGATATAATGATAATAATAATGGATCACCTGAAGAATTGTCACCCCAGAGTTTGACAGGGGTGAGTACAGACTAAGGAGAAATACTTGACAAGAGTAATATATACTGTACAGTAGAGGAGAGTGAGATCAAGTCCCTCGGGAACAGCAGGTATCCACAATGATCCGGTCATAAGGCAGTGACCCTTACTAATCTTCTTAATAGAAAACAAACAAACATTGTGGACACCTGCTGTCCCCTAGGGACTTGATCTCATTCTACTCTACTGTATATATTAGCAGTAAATCACTGTAGGTGTGCGTGATCCAGGTATATGCTGATAACCACAAGGAAAGAAGAAAACTCGAAGTTCCCAAGAGCTTTCGTGTAATTCACATCTTCAGGGGTGAGTACAGACTAAGGAGAAATACTTGACAAGGCTAATATATACAGTTGAGGAGAGTGAGATCAAGTCCCAAGGGAACTGTAGGCGTCCACAATGGTCACAATCTAATGACCGGATCATTGTGGACACCTACGGTCCCCTAGGGAATTGATCTCACTCTCCTCTACGGTATACAGTATATTAGCCTTGTCAGCTTTTACTTTTTTTGAACACTTTATCCTCTTCGCCACTGATCGGCTCGTTAGCCGCTTGGGCGATCGGTCACGTCTCTCATTACTTTTCCTTCAATTTTTCAATTTTAATTGTTTATTCCTTGATAGAGGAAGCGGGATCCTAGTGCTGTCACTAGGTACCCCTGTACAATGACACCAGACGCATCTGGCAAGTGTGACAAGTACACACAGTACTTTTCCTTTTAATTTATCTTCTTCACCAAAAGATCGGCTGTACTCACCCCTGAAGATGTGAATTACACGAAAGCGCTTGGAAACTTCGTGTTTTCTTGTTTCCTTGTGGTTATAAGAACATAAGAATGGAGGAAACTGCAGCGGGCCTATTGGCCCATACTGGGCAGTCCCGTTTACACCCAACCCCTATTGCTCATATAAGCATCCAACCTATGTTTGAAGCAATTCTGCCTCATTTACACACAATTGCAGGGTCTCAATTGTTTCTCTTACTATTGACAACACAACATACATATATTATTTATCACTTTTGATCTTTCATTTTTGTATTTCTTTATGGTTCCTTATTATAATTATTAATACAATTATTATTATTATTATTATAATTGTTAATTTTATTATTATTATTATTACATTATCGCCCCCCAGGCCCTGATGTGGGTCAGTGATCTGTGCCCGGGTGGACTAATCCCCGTAAAAAAAAAAATTATATATATATATATATATATATATATATATATATATATGCAGATACCAACAATGAAAGAAGAAAACACGTTCTTCTTTCCTTGTGGTTATCAGCATATACCTAGATCACGCGCACCTACAGTGATATATATATATATATATATATATATATATATATATATATATATATATATATATATATATATATATATATATATATATATATATATTTATATATATATATATGTGTGTGTGTGTGTAAAATATACCATCATCGACGTCAACAATCAAAAGAAAAATTTACAAGTATTGTATTGTTAATGGAATAAACAGGAACCAGAGTTAGCGGTGACACATTTGTTAGCTGACAGCTGAGGTGTTGTTGGTGCTTGGTGACTCACTGTGAGGGAAGATGTGTGAGACCACGTCACACTCTCTGTGAATGACGTTTGAGGCCACGTTACATAACTGTGAGGAAGTGAGAGGCCAAGTTACATAACTGTGAGGAAGTGAGAGGTCAAGTTACATAACTGTGAGGAAGTGAGAGGTCAAGTTACATAACTGTGAGGAAGTGAGAGGTCAAGTTACACTCACGCGGAGGTTACACTATTATAGTTGTCTCACCTTAAGATGCGTCATGGGAGATGATAAACTGTAGATCTTGACCGTCATCACGAACCGTCTTAATTACTGTCAATACAATGTTAAATATATAGTTCAGTAACCACCACCACCTACCAACTGTTGTCACCACCATCTACCAACTGTTGTCACCACCACCTACCAACTGTTGTCACCACCATCTACCAACTGTTGTCATCACCATCTACCAACTGTTGTCACCCCCATCAACCAACTGTTGTCACCACCATCTACCAACTGTTGTCACCCCCATCAACCAACTGTTGTCACCACCATCTACCAACTGTTGTCACCACCATCTACCAACTGTTGTCACCCCCATCAACCAACTGTTGTCACCCCCATCAACCAACTGTTGTCACCACCATCTACCAACTGTTGTCATCATCAACTCATGCACCCTACTTGGTACTCTAGCTCGGGTGCACAACAGAAGGAATTCCACCATTTTCATGTACCAGAAGAGGAGCTTACAACTTAGGTCCACCATTAGAAGCAACAAAAGACTATAAGAGATTTATGAAATTCTTGGTGGCAGCAGCACATCTTTGTCCTCAATCTCCTGTCTTGGCTACAGATGAGGAACCTGCAGAGCCAGAATGTGATCTTATTCTTCCTTTAGTAGACCAGAGTATTAAAAGTGTTTGCCAATGACTTTAAGTAAATTCAAGAATGTTTGAAAACCACCAATTCTGACCATCAACTTTTCCTGGCATTCTTCCTCCCTCCATGTCTTTGCAGTAAAACGCCTCATCAACTGTAAGCACAACATAGCGTTACCCTGGATTTTTGAGCCACATACTTGCCTCTGAGGATGACTATATAGTATTGAGAGTATCCAGTTCATGGGCTGGTACTTGGGTGATTAACATATAGCCAACATTTGTCATTTCTGGATTAGCTTTATTGATGGTTTTGTTTAATTGTGTATAACCTGTCTCGCTGTCCCACTCATTGCTGTGCTTGAGGATGAGTGCCACGCCCTTTGCAACTACCTTAAAATGTCAGCTCGGAGGTGTTTGATTTTCTGAAATTTGGTTCAGTCTGATACGAGTCTTCCTCTTGACACAAGAAACAATACTAGTTGCATCACAGTTCCTGACTACTACTTGTGCCTGGAGTTGCACATATCACTTCCACCAAGTTGAGATGGCTCATTCCCACCTATAAGCCATTGTTTGTAAGACTCAAGATAGTATCTCGTTAGCTATATCATTTCCATCTTTATTTGAGACTAAAGGGCACTGTTATCAGCATAAAACAAAAGGTTGCAATTATCATTAATGGACATATCATTTGCATAACACAGGAAGAGCAATGACCCTTGTGAGACTCCTTAGGTTATTGACGTGGATGTTGACTCGGTATTATTTGCAACGACTGTTTATTTTCCTGTTCCTAAGATACCATTTAAGCCAGTCAACAGACCTAATGCTGATAAGAGCCTGAACTTAAAGAGCTGAACTGGTGTAGAATTTTTCTCAACTGCTCTAAAAGGGGGCAGGAAAATGCTCCGTCTGTGTCATTATTAGAGAGAGCTATGATACACACAGCACAGGCACAGGGCGCTCAGGCCGCAGACACCTGCAGTATCATCGATCGGGAGGCCTAGTGTGTCTTATACGACCTGATGCAGCCACGGTTGTTTCTTTTATAACACAACTACACACACTAGCAGCGTCTCCTGTCTGTACCTAGCTAATTATATATATATATATATATATATATATATGTGTGTAATGTGTGTATCATGGTAATCGCTGAGCAAGTTTTTAAAAAATAAGTTAGATTAAGGTAGGTTAGATTTGGGTTTCGATGAAGCTTAATTTTTATATATTTTGACTATCTACTGAAAAAAAAAGAATCTGACAGCTTTGTCGACAAACCTTGGTCAGATTGTCTTACTGTTTACTAATGTTGTATACCTGCACTGCTGAAGCACATTGGAAATTGTATACTTTTACGTTCCATGTACAATACGCCGTATAATACCTGCATTGTCCATACACATGCTGGGAGGATATTTCCGTGATTACAGTCTTTTGTGAGTCAGCTACCAATCAGGCTCAGTCAACTGAGACTAACACTAGCCTAATCCATTTCACTGACCATAAAGTAGTCTAAATTCTTCAGCTTCGGAAAGAGCCTTGTGTTGACCAATCAGGGCTGCCAACATTACTGATTTACTCAATTATATCATAAAAAATACTTTAATATTACTAACACATTTGATTTTATCGAAGAATAACCTTACGTTGAAAAATATAGACGAAATACAGTACAGAACTTCCCGACTACAATAATGATAATCACCGTGCCTTACTGGGTGGTTACCGCTGATTAGTAATAAATAAACAGATAGATAGATAGACATTTGCTGGCGCTCTAATCTCTCAGGGTAGCCGAGGTGCCTTAGTGCAGGCACCAGTCTGGTGGCCCTCCTTTGAACATTTTCAATCAACTGACAGTCCCTAGCATTATCTCGGGGACCAGACGGGGTGATAGTACTCCCGGCGGGGTGACAGTACTCCAGGTGGGGTGACAGTACTCCAGGTGGGGTGACAGTACTCCAGGCGGGGTGACAGTACAACAGGCGGGGGTGGCAGTACTCCAGGTGGGGTGACAGTACTCCAGGTGGGGTGACAGTACTCCAGGTGGGGAAGTATCTCATATTTTCTACGGCACTGTTTCATACCTAAGCCTGGGCGCCAAAGGTTGAATCCTTAATTGTCTTAATCTGTTTACTAAGTTGCCAACAGTACGTAACAGAGCCAGTACTTGCCAACAGAGCGTAACAGAGAGCCAGTACATGCTCACAGTGCCTAACAAAGACCCAGTACATGACAACAGTACGTAACAGAACCAGTACATCCCAACAGAGCGTAACAGAGAACCAGTATATGCCAATAGTACGTAACAGACCAGCACATGCCAACAGTACGTAACAGAGAGGTGACAGACCTCCGAAGCGGTTAACAGGCCGGTCAGTGGCGAAGAGGATAAAGAAAAATAATTCCTATACATTAAAACAATAATAAAAAATTAAAGTTGCTCCTATAAACGTTACGTTTTCTCTTATTGTAACATATAAGAAAACAAATGTAAATAATCATTTAAGAGGATGCCAGACTTAATAAAATTACTTTGAATTATATTAAAAGCCGGAATCAAATGACTTTGAATGAGATTAAAGGCGTTATCGTAGCATCAATTAGATGAGTAATAATAACAACATCATCAATAATAATAATAATAACTATATAGGTCATTTGCGCGGAAAACGTCATAGAAGAAAATTGACAGAATTAATAATAATAAAAAAATAACAAAATAAAATAAAAATAATAATACTAATGTAGTTAACTCAGGATAGAGTTAATTAAAGAAATAAGGTTAGGTTTTGCCAGTGTCACAGGGAGTGCCAGTGTCCCAGGGAGCTGGTGGACGATCACCCCACAAGGGGTCACAGCTGAAGGTTGAAGAAGCCGTGAAAACTGTGAGGGGCAACTTTTTCGGAGTGAGAGTTGTGAACTCTTGGAACAATCTGCCAGAGAGTGTGGTGACGGCACCGAGTGTGAACTCTTTCAAGACAAGACTTGAACAACACCGGAGCAAATTCAGATACATCCAGGAGACAGTACAGTGCATCATGCCCAGTACTTGCCAACAGTGTGTAACAGAGACGTGACAGATCGCCCAAGCGGCTACTGAGCCGATCAGTGGTGAAGAAGATAAAAGGAAAAACAAAGTAAAGCCAGAGTGTCCCGGGGAGTGCCAGAGTGTCCCAAGGAGTAACAGAGTGTCCCAAGGAGTAACAGAGTGTTCCAGGGAATGCCAGAGTGGCCCAGGGAGTGCCAGAGTGTCCCAGGGAGTGCCAGAGTGTCCCAGGAAGTGTCACAGTGTTATTTACCCGATGACATATTTCTTACTTTAATTTACTGTATTTTGTCATTCTATTTCTTCTTTTCTCTTAAATTAAGTGATTTTAGATGTGTATAAGGACTTAGGCTATGATATAGTGGGGTTTTAAACATTGTTGTGTAAGTACGGTATGCACATAATATTTGTTCCAATTTACTGTGTACAAATCCGACTTAAGAACGTCCTCAGGAACGGAACCCGTTCGTAACCCCGGGACCCCATGTGCAGTATTTGTTAGCCTTTATCCATACATAAATGGACTGATGTCTAGAGTGTAGGTTCCAACTTATCTTTACCCTAAATATTTATCAGTCAGAGTTGTTCCGTTGATTGTTGGTTCCTCTGTTACAATTCTCTATCCTTTATTACTTCACATTTTCGACATTAGATGGCATCTGCCATTTTTTATATCTACCAAAATAAAAAAATTATAAATTGTGGATCTTTCAGTAGCTTTCAAGTTCTCATCAGATTTAGCTATGCTGTATGCCTATTCCTGTCATTTCCAAATTTACTTATACAGTACAGTATTACTGTCAATGCATTAATGTGTATAATAAATGGGTAATAATGGTTCAAGTGCTGAGCCTTAAGGGACACCATTTGTGACAATACTCCAATCGGATTTTGTACTATTAATGCTTACTAGCCAAAATGAAGTTGGCCTGTTCTTTGTTACTGTTTTGATCTTCATTGTTGAGATAGTACAGGAGGAAACCGGAGTACCCATAGGAAACATGTATGTTTGGTACAAGTCACACTGGATAACACCCTCCCCATGTCTGTCTCGGCCCAGGTCTGCTCAAGACACAGTGATGAGAGATACGGGTGCTACCGCTGTACCACCAATCCAATTACAGTAAGAACTTCCCCTCCCATGTCATATAACTTCACTTTCCCTGTTAGTTCTTAGTGAGAGGCCCTATCAAAGACTTGGCTAAAATCATGGTCTCTCATGTAGCCAAAAAGCTTCACGCCCGCAGTTTTAATCACCCTCATCCGTTGACGGGGTCGTCGTGTTTACAACCATTTTCTTTTTAAATTTAGTTGAGAAGGGCACCGCGCTACTGTATACAGTGCCGGATTTAGACCTGTGGAGGCCCATGAGCAGCCTCTTTGTGGAGGCCCCCCTCATTATAACTACCCAAGAGGGTGGGGTGGCGAGTGAAGTGAGCCTAAACATATGGGAGTTCCGGGGGGCGCTGTAAGCCCCCCAGGAAAATTTTGAAATTTGAACACTTCTTTGGAGAATTTTGAAACCATATGCAGTTATATTGAGGAAATTAGAACACAGCGCCCTGATGGCATTCCTAATGAAAGTGATAATGAAAAAAATATTTTATTTATTTTTTTTAATCTCAATTTCGTTATTCCATGTAGTTCATTTTTAATCAATATACGTTTGTGGAATTCTAAATATATTATTAGCAACACAAACAATAGCACTCAATAAAAATATACGGTTCATAGGAAAACCAGGTATTCATGAATTTCAAGAAGTAGCCAGCCTAATTTCTATCACTCTTCTTGCTGAACATAGTTTTACGTGATGGAATAGATAAACATGAATTTTAAAGAATGAAAATAAAAATAAT
This sequence comes from Homarus americanus, assembly GCF_018991925.1. Classification (NCBI taxonomy): domain Eukaryota; kingdom Metazoa; phylum Arthropoda; class Malacostraca; order Decapoda; family Nephropidae; genus Homarus; species Homarus americanus. The sequence goes on along the minus strand of NW_024736071.1, from coordinate 5,413,321 downwards.
CCAAATGAATAAACACCTAAATAAAATATTGTAATATGTGGAGGCCCCTGGGCAGCTGCCCACTTTGCCCACTCCTGAATCCGGCCCTGAATGTATAGTGCTTGACAGGGAGGGTGATAACTCCGGGCATTAATGTGTCTCCCACTAGGTAGCCGATAAGCTGTAATGTGATTTAAGACAAGTCGGGTGTGTGGGGTCGTGTCTCTGTCACAGTGTGTTGACTTTCAGGCTTTTGTTTGTTGAATGACAGAAATTGGGCAGTGAATTCATAAAGTAATCAAGGTGAATGTATCAATCGGTGTACCACTTTTTCTGTCATTCGTGATTGAAGCTCAATTATTTTTTCGTGGGGATGGAAGCAAATTGTAAGGATATAACCCAAAAAATATTTAGTGCCAGAAGTCAAAATATGCTGTATACAGAAGATTTAAATTAGGTGTGTCCATGACTGCGAAGTGCTTATAAGACGACCAGAGTGTGTGGGGAGTCTATGTCTGAGGAGATTTGAATATAAATTAGTGATAGCAGTACACTACAGTTTGTTAAATCTCTCAATCCTTCTTCACGGGGGATTTAGTAAACTTGCATTGAATTTGCATAATTAGACCAATTAAGTGTTTTATATGGATTTTAATAATACCCAATCTAGTGGTAAATTTATATTCACGAGTCCATACACACCCGGCAACAGTGTGGAACAGAGACGTGACCGACCACCCTAATGGCTAATAAGCAGATCAGTGGCATAAAGTAAATTGGACAAAGTAAAGTAAATTTGAGGTAATGTTCCTCCTAATCATAGTGCTTACTTGAAAGACCTTAGTTATAACTGGCAACTCCAGGCATGTAAGCTTCTCACTTCTGCACTGTATTAGAAAAAGTAGCCATTGAGTAAAACAACTGAATGGTATGATGTGCTTAGATTTAATGAAGCACCAATTTTGATTTGAGATAAAGTTTTAAATGTTCCTCCTTTAAGTAAGTTTATGTATAATTTATTTATAATTAAGCGTCTTTATTTCAAATTAATTGTGTTTATACTATAATACATAATGCAGGTTTGACTTTCCTCATCTTGTTGGTGAGGGAGGACGGAAGAGGGCTCTATTTGACCAAGACTTTTATAAACATACTAATAGAGCGAATGGAAATAAGAAAGTGATTTACTAAAGGTAATGTAACTCCTGTTTTTTTAGTCAAGTCCATTTGTTTGTTTCTCCTTAATGCTGAGGACTACATGACTTCTTAAGAGCCTGATGCAGTCTACTAATGTAACTCACACTCTCGCTTCACTTGCATTACAGCTACAGTATTTCATTAACATTCCTTCTTAGCATTATGTCTCCCAAAAAGAGTATTAGGTGGATACAGTACAGTACAGTATAAAAACTGTCCTGAAACAGAGTAACTACTGTAATGTTTTAACAATGTTCCTTGAGAAGTGTTCCAAAATGTTACATGTTACAGGTGGTCACAAGAAGAATTTAAACTTAGAGAAGTGTTGAGGACGATGATTGTACATGTGACATTTAAGTCATGGTCAAGGGAGTGGTTGTATTTACTGCAGTGTTTAATTAATTTGCCTTGGTCAACCTGCTGCACTTAAAAAAAAAAAAACTTGCAAACGACAGATGACCCCTGAACTGTAATGGATAAGTTCTGCAAGTTGAGGGGAGGCCCATTTAATGATTATTCCTTTGAGCGACACATCTGCCCCAGTGGAGATTCAAAAGTTACTTGTTATCCTAATCCTATATCCCCCTGTACAGTACAGTACTTATTTATCTTCTTACGGGAGGAATCACGGAATATTATGGATACGGGTAAAAATAAAATAAACAGCGTATAAGTTTTAGTGCCACATGAGATGGTTAATATAATCTTCAACATTAACACCGCCTGTCACAATGGAATTTTGTACAGGAACATTAGTGCAATTTTCATCAAAACGATTCCATAAGTTTCCCTCATTTAAACTAAAAGCTAAATCTCTCTTATTAGGACAGAGTGCTTCCCTATCATGAGCATCACCATGAACCTGACACTGATGAGAGTCACACGTTTCCTGAGATAAACTTAAGCTTAATCTGCTCTCTTCTTCCTTTTTTAAGCTACACAAATTTTTAGTTTTTTCTTTATTCTCAATATCCTTAGCTCTGTTCTGCCTCTTTTTATGCTCTAGCCACAGTATGTTCATAACTGTAGTTTCATTCTTCATGTCAGTAACTGATAACAATGACTGTGTTTCAATTTGTTGACGTACCTCGCTGGTTTGTAATATATCATTGAGGATCTGTCTACCGTGGTTATCATCTTTACTCTGCACCACGGGTTGATGTATTCTATCGCGGTAGTTAGGCATGAACTCCTCCTGTGGTGTGGTTTCATTTTGCAGCTGCACTCCACTTCCGCGCTTCATGCCTCTGTTTTGTATACAGTTTTCCTCTACCATTTTCCTCTCATTCCACATATCAATAATATTCTTTGTTCCACTGACTCTTTTCATACTACTGTGCATTCTCAAGTCATCTAATATGCTGCTCTTTTCACAGTTCAATGAGCTATATTTTTGTGGATCTTTATCTTGAACTGCTTCTGGATTAGATAATTGCATTTTATGTAGTGATTGTTCATCCTCAACAAGCACCCCTCTTGACAAAACATCACAGTAATCAGATGCCCATCTATGTTGCAGTGTTACTTTCTTCTGCTCTTTAATTGCAGCTTTGACCATGTTGTGTCTGACCACTTGTCCAAGTTCACCATTCTGCTCCACAGTTCCTTCGCCTCCAAACATTTTTTCATATATCAAGCGCTCTTCTTGATTTACTATTCCAAGTTCTGCATCTATACTACTATGCTGTTTCTGATGTTGCCTCAAGGTAGTTACTTTACACTCTTGTGACACTGAGGAACCTAGTGGTCTCATGTTATCATAGGCTGTGGCTCCACCGTGTGTCATCGTAAGCCTTTGTTCCAAATTTCTGTATTGGTATTTATCACCAACAAAACTTAATGAATTATCCTGTGTTCCATTCGCATCATGAAGTCTTGCATCGTCCAGCCCAAGTCCAGTCCTTGTGAGAAGTGAATTATTTACCACCCTATTATCTTCTGACAAAGGCTTATCACATATTGATATCCCATCTTGTGTCACGCTTCTGATCATCATATTTTGTTGTGCTTCTTCTGCAACTTGATAGTGTGTGTTGCCATCTTGTTGTGGTAGAACAATATGGTGTGGAATGATGCTTTGCTGATTAACTATATTACCCTGATTCACATCATGTAGCCCTAACACTCCGTCAGGTAGCATCACATCATTCATCCCAGGAATACCAAGTTGCATGTTCATGTCTTCTGTAACTGATCTGTCTTGGCCCAACCTTCCATACTGTGCCAGAAAATTATCATCAAACACCAGAAGACCCTGTTGCATGTTTGTATATTGTGCGGCCAAACTGTTCTCTGATTCTCTGGTGCTCGGTAGCCTCTTACGTCGTTTCACACTTACCGCTTCACTTGTGTATGCAGATGTTGAAGTATGTTTGGCATATTTTCCTCCACCATCTTCCTTTCCTTGGGATACTTTCATAAATGGTTTTCTCAGACTTTGTTGAGATGTTGACAAGTTATAGCTCTCCATATTACTTGATTTTGAGATATCATGTTCACGAAAAATTTCCTGGGAAGTTCTAACTATTTTTATCACAAAGTCAGGATGTTGACTCATGTGAACAAATAATGCAGTATTTGACTGGTATATTAGGCCACACCTAAAACACTGATAGAACATAGAATGACTTCTTCTCTGCAAGTGACTCCTCACACCCATCTGAGAGTCATATGCTTTTCCACAAGTTTCACATAAATATTTCTTAGGTTTCAAATTACACTCATCACAAAATTTTCTAAGAAAAGAAGTTCTGATCATTTGTTTTTGACAGATACTACAAGCGCTATATTCCTTGTCTGAGTGTAACTTCTGGTGTTCATTATATTGTCTCTTGCTGGAATATTTATTGTAACACACACTACATTTATACGACTTCCCCGAACTGTGCACTTTAAAGTGTTTGATCAAAACACTCTCTTTACTAAACTCCTTACTGCAGTCCGGACAATGAAAGCACTTCATGTTATTTGCTGACATTTCTCCGTCTCAACACCATATATGTATATATACACTATCTAATTTTAGTTTACAGTGCAGTACAGTATAGTACAGTACAGTGCAGTACAGTACAATATCTAAATAGTAACTGGATCTTATATCAAGTTTTAATATTTTCACCATACTGTATTTTGATAAATGAAAGGCACACCTTATACAGTACACCTTTCTTAACCAAACTGTGTCTATCCTTCTTTAATAAGCTGTCTAATGTTTATCTCAGGATTTTGACATTAGCCAACTTAATCATACAGCTGCACAGAACTGTAATTCATTTGCTTCACTGTACTGTAGTTTTATCTGTAGCCGCTATCTTCTTTAAACTTTGTGTTTGACAGATCTTCAATATGCCTCATATGTCTCTGAAACAAAACAAATAAGGAATATTTATTTACTGAATTTGTAAAGTTTTACCAATAATATAAATAATCTAAACAAAGGCAACACAAGTATGTGAAAGCTTAAAGGACTGCAATGGTAAACACATTTTCAGACGCCTAGTAACCGTAGCATCGTACAGTATTCAGAACACCTTAACTCAGGCTCTAAGGAACACAAGTTGTATTTCTTCATCACTATAGTACAAATGTGAGGAAGGACTTTACATGGGAGAAAGGACTTTACAAGGGAGTAAGGACTTTACATGGGAGTAAGGACTTTACATGGGAGGAAGGACTTTACATGGGAGTAAGGACTTTACATGGGAGGAAGGACTTTACATGGGAGTAAGGACTTTACAGGGGAGTAAGGACTTTACATGGGAGTAAGGACTTTACATGGGAGTAAGGACTTTACATGGGAGAAAGGACTTTACAAGGGAGTAAGGACTTTACATGGGAGTAAGGACTTTACATGGGAGGAAGGACTTTACATGGGAGTAAGGACTTTACATGGGAGGAAGGACTTTACATGGGAGCAAGGACTTTACAGGGAGGCTGACTTTACATGGGAGTAAGGGTGACTTTACAGGGAGTAAGGACTTTACATGGGGAGCAAAGGACTTTACATGAGAGTAAGGACTTTACATGGGAGTAAGGACTTACATGGGAGGAAGGGATTTTTATATGGGAGTAAGAATCTCTTTACATGGAGGAAGGACTTTACATGGAGTAAGGACTTTACATGGGGAGGAAGGACTTATGAGTAAGGATCTTACATGGAGTAAGGACTTCCTTTACATGGGAGTGAAGGGGATCTTACAGCTATGGGGAGGAAGACTTATATGGGAGTATATGACTTTGTTAATGGAGGAAGGACTTACATGGGAGTAAGTGACTTATATGGGGAGGAAGGACTTACATGGAGCAAGGACTTTACATGGGAGCAAGGACTTACATGGGAGTAAGGACTTTACATGGGAGTAAGGACTTTACATGGGAGGAAGGACTTTACATGGGAGGAAGGACTTTACATGGGAGTAAGGACTTTACATGGGAGGAAGGACTTTACATGGGAGTAAGGACTTTACATGGGAGGAAGGACTTTACATGGGAGTAAGGACTTTACATGGGAGTAAGGACTTTACATGGGAGGAAGGACTTTACATGGGAGGAAGGACTTTACATGGGAGTAAGGACTTTACATGGGAGGAAGGACTTTACATGGGAGGAAGGACTTTACATGGGAGTAAGGACTTTTACATGGGAGTAAGGGACTTCTTACAGTGGGAGGAAGGACTTTGGCAGGAGTAAGGACTTTACAAGGGAGGAGACTTTACATGAGTAAGGACTTACAGGAGTAAGGACTTACATGTGAGAAGGACTTTTGGCAAGGAGTAAGACTTACATGGGAGCAAGGACTTTACATGAGTGAAGGACTTTACATGGAGTAAGGACTTTACATGGAGCAAGGACTTTACATGGGAGAAAAGGACTTTACAAGGGAGTAAGGATTCTTGTTATGGGGAGTAGTAAGGGGATTTTACATGTGGGGAGCAAGGACTTTATGGAGGAAGGACTTATATGTGAGCAAGGACTTTATGGGAGTAAGGACTTTACATGGGAGGAAGGACTTACATGGAGGAAGGACTTTACAGTGGGAGTAAGGACTTACATGGGAGGAAGGACTTTTACATGGAGTAAGGACTTACATGGGAGGAAGGACTTACAGGAGTAAGGACTTTATGGGAGAGGACTTATATGGGAGGTAGAAGGACTTTATATGGGGAGGAAGGACTTTTATATGGGAGTAAGGACTTACATGAGTGAAGGACTTTTACATGGGAGTAAGGACTTTTTACATGGAGGCAAGGACTTTACACTGGGAGTAAGGACTTTACATGGAGTGAAGGACTTACATGAGCAAGGATTTTACATGGAGTAAGACTTCATATGGAGGAAGGACTTACATGGGAGTAAGGATTTACATGGGAGGAAGGACTCATATGGAGTGGAAGACTTACATGGGAGTAAGGATCTTACATGGAGGAAGGACTTACATGGGAGTAAGGGGACTTCATAGGAGGAAGGACTTACATGGGAGTAAGGACTTTACATGAGTAAGGACTTTTACATGGAGGAAGGACTTTACATGGGAGCAAGGACTTTACATGTGGGAGGAAGGATTCTTACAGGAGTAAGGACTTTGTTAAGGAGTGAGGACTTCTTACATGGGAGTAAGGACTTTACATGGAGTAAGGACTTACATGTGAGAAGGACTTTTGGTAGAGCAAGGACTTTTACATGGGAGGCAAGACTTACATGTGGAGAAGGACTTTACATGGGAGTAAGGACTTTTTACGGGAGTAAGGACTTTACATGGGGAGAAAAGGACTTACAAGGAGTAAGGACTTTACATGGGGAGTAAGGACTTTACATGGGGAGTAAGGACTTCTTACATGGAGGAAGGACTTACATGGGGAGTAAGGACTTTACATTATGAGTAAGGACTTTACACAGGGGAGGAAGGACTTTACATGGGGAGGAAGGACTTTTACATGGAGTAGTGACTTTAAGACATGGGAGTAAGGGGACTTACATGGGAGAAAGGACTTTTACAAGGAGTAAGGACTATATGGGGAGCAAGGACTTTACATGGAGGAAGGACTTACATGGGAGTAAGGACTTGCATGGGGAGTGAAGGACTTTACATGGGAGTAAGGACTTTTACATGGGGAGGAAGGACTTATTACGGGGAGGCAAGGATTTTATATATGTAGAGGTCTTTAAGAAGGGGAGCAAGGACTTTGGCATGGGAAGGACTTTTACATTGGAGGAAGGGACTTTTACAAGGAGCAAGGAATTTAAGTGATGGGAGTAAGGACTTACAGCGGAGGAAGGATTTACATGGGGAGTAAGGACTTTACATGGGAGGAAGGACTTATATGTGAGTAAGGACTTTGTTATATGGAGGAAGGACTTACATGGGGAGCAAGGACTTTACATGGGAGGAAGGACTTACATGGAGTAAGGACTTTACATGGAGTAAGGACTACATGGGAGGAAGGACTTAGAGCAAGGACTTTACATGGGAGTATGACTTTACAGGGAGTATGACTTAGCAAGGAGTAAGGACTCTTTACATGGGGAGCAAGGACTTTACATGGGAGTGAAGGACTATATATGGGAGTAAGGACTCTATATGAGCAAGGATTCTTACAGGGGAGCAGGTGACTTATAAGGGAGTAAGGACTTTACATGTGAGGAAGGACTTTGCATGGGAGTAAGGACTTTACATGGGAGTAAGGTCTTTACATGGGAGTAAGGACTTTACATGGGAGTAAGGACTTTACATGGGAGGAAGGACTTTACATGGGAGGAAGGACTTTACATGGGAGGAAGGACTATATATGGGAGGAAGGACTATATATGGGAGGAAGGACTTTACATGGGAGGAAGGACTTTACATGGGAGTAAGGACTTTACATGGGAGAAAGGACTTTACAAGGGAGTAAGGACTTTACATGGGAGTAAGGACTTTACATGGGAGGAAGGACTTTACATGGGAGAAGGGACTTTTTACATGGGAGGAAGGGACTTTACATGGGAGTAAGGACTTTACATGGGGAGGAAGGACTTCCACATGGAGTAAGGATTTTATATGTGGAGGAAGGACTTTACATGGGAGTAAGGGACTTTACATGGGAGTAAGGGGACTTTTATATGGGAGTGAAGGACTTACATGGGGAGGAGGACTTTACATGGGGAGTAAGGACTTACAGGGGGGAGTAAGGACTTACAAGGAGTAAGGACTTTACATGGGAGCAGGGACTTTTACATGTGAGGAAGGACTTGTATGGGAGTAAGGACTTTTACATGGGGAGCAAGGTCTTTTACATGGGGAGCAAGGACTTTACATGGGGAGGCAAGGACTTTACATGGGAGCAAGGACTTTACATGGGAGTAAGGACTTCTTACATGGAGGAAGGACTTTACATGAGGAAGGACTTTACATGGGAGGAAGGACTATATATGGGAGTGAAGGACTTTTACATGGAGTGAAGACTTTACATGTGAGTAAGGACTTTACATGGGAGTAAGGACTCAGAAGAGGAGGAAGGACTTGAGCATGAGTAAGGACTTTACATGGGAGGAAGGACTATATATGGGAGTAAGGACTTTACAGGAGTAAGGACTTTACAGGGGAGGCAAGGACTTACAAGGGGAGTAAGGACTTTACATGCGAGTAAGGACTTAAGAAGGGGAGGAAGGACTAGAGGCGGGGAGTAAGGACTTTTGCTATGGGGAGTAAGGACTTTACAGGGGAGTAAGGACTTTACAAGGGAGTAAGGACTTTACATGGGAGTAAGGACTTTACATGGGAGTAAGGACTTTACATGTGAGGAAGGACTTTGCATGGGAGTAAGGACTTTACATGGGAGTAAGGTCTTTACATGGGAGTAAGGACTTTACATGGGAGTAAGGACTTTACATGGGAGGAAGGACTTTACATGGGAGGAAGGACTTTACATGGGAGGAAGGACTATATATGGGAGGAAGGACTATATATGGGAGGAAGGACTTTACATGGGAGGAAGGACTTTACATGGATGTGACGAGATGTTGGTAAGTACTGGTTCTGTTACACACTGTTGGCAAGTACTGGCCCTGTTACATACTGTTAGCAACTTTTGGGCAAGTACTGGTTCTGTTACACTCTGTTGGCATTAGCCCATCCGGGCACAGGTCATTTTATGATCCACATCAAGGCCTGGGGGGCGAAAATATAATAAAATAATAATAATAATAAAATTAATAACATTTAATAATAATAATAATAATAATAATAATAATAATAATAATAATAATACTAAAGAACAACAAATAAATACAAAAATGTAAAAATATATAAAAAGTGAGGAACAATATATGTATGTTGTGTTGTCATAGTAAGAGAAACAATTGAGACCCTGCAATTGTGTGTAAATGAGGCAGAAAGTCAGATCATCAACCTGGGACTTGGTCACATATGGCAGCAGGGTCTACCATTAGACAACACATTATGCTTCCAATATTTTCTCAGGCCGTAGTACCTCCCTGTTTGGTAGCTACCTAGTACCTGCAAGTACGGGCTCTGTTACACACTGTTAGCAAGTACACAGCCTGAGAACGTTTAGAGTGGAGGACTGTGGTCGCCAACCCTCAGATATAAGGATGGTACTCTGATTATTATTATTTTTTTTTAACGGGGATTGACCCACCCGGGCACAGGTCATTGACCCATAACGGGGCCGGGGGGCTTTAGAGTAAAAAGAAAATGATTGATTGAATATAATTGAGAATAACACCTTAAATACCATGAGCCGTCACTTTACATATTAGTCTTGTGTGGGGACCCTGTCGAAGGCTTTGCTGTAGTCACGGTAAACCACGTCATAATCCACCTATTCGAAAACAATTGAAAAGAATTATAATAGATTTGTCAGTCAAGAACGCCCTCTCATAAAGCCATACCGAGTCATTAATCGTCTTAATAATAATAATAATAATAATTAACGGTTTATTGAAAGAGCTTGGCAGCCAGAAGGCTGAAAATATACAGTTACATATTTGGGGAATGGGTTACGAATTACAAATAATATACAAGTGACACAAATAAGACATATAATAACTTAGATAGGGATCAGCTCAAACTACAGTTCATTTCAACATAGTGACAGTGTAGGGAGCAGTGTTTAATGGGAGTGAATACACTGATTTATTACATGTTATTGATAATTTTTACAATGGTTGGGACTGGGCTGTTCTATAGCGATCAGTTCGTGCACGTATGGGCTGGATGCGGTTGTGGTGTCGAACAGCAATTCTCGGACAGGGATCTCAGGTGGTAGTAGGGGCCGTGTCGGGGATGGTGTAGAAGCCTTACCAAATTTGCAGATGAGGCCGTGGTGATGGTCAGTGAGAGTCGAAAGGGTCAGTGTGTTGAGCGCTTCTGATATGTGGAGTAGGAAGGGGAGAGAATAATCTTGCATGCCCTCTTTTGCACTTTCTTCTAGGTGTTTACGTTGTGTGGCATTTAGGAGGAAGACCAGGTGGGGAGGCATAGTGAGCTTAGGAAGTATGAATGTTGTAGCATACACTGAGGAGCTGTGTGCAGGAACTCTGAGGGACTTGAGTCGGCGGAGGAGGTGGAGACGGAAACTGGAGGATTGACAACTTCACTGGACGTGTGGTTTCCAATTTAGTTTGTTGTCTATGGTGACGCCGAGGAGCTTCGTGGAATCTACAACCTGGAGTGTGTTCGGACCTAGGGTAATGGAAGGAGGTGGGACAATGTCGGAGGAGAGGTTGATGTGCATAACCATGGTCTTGGTATGGTTGATGGTGACATGGTTGTTGGTGGCCCAGTTTTGGAGACTGTTCAATAAATCCTGGAGGGCGGTATAGTTGGGAGCAGAATTGTTGACGCTGATCCCAATGGTGGAGTCGTCGACATATTTCCAGCGAGCAGGGGTTTCTCTTAGGGCATCATTGATGAGCATAAGGTGATTTTGAATAGTTTGTAACTTTTCCTTCCAGCAATTATCCTACAATTTATGTTCAACTGATTGGACGGTTGTGTGAAGATAGTGATCCATTTCATTTCTTTAAAATCGGTATCACATTCGCTATTCTCCCGGATTTTGGTACTACACCCGATTTTAATGACATGTTTAACAAGTTAGGTGAGGACATACTAAACTCTTGCTTACATTCCTTTAATACTCGAAGAAATATCTCGTCAGGACCTGGTGACTTTTAAGGTATTAATTTGTTTGTTTACTACCATCGTTACTAGTAACTTGCTGAGTTTACAATTTTTTTCACGATCTCTGTGGATAGTTGCTACCTCAGGTATCGTGTTTACGTTTTCAATTGTGAAAAGTGATGAAAAATATCTGTTCAGAACATTGCTCATTTCCCATCGTTATCAATTAGCTCGCCTGTAACAGCACCAATTGCATTATATAAATATTTACCCAAATGTATAATACCAAATTATTCACCAAGTTATTCAATTGTGCCTCAGCTGTTGACGTTATGCATGGCTGAGGTTGCAGATATTTTTTTTAGATTGCCCGGGAGGGGGCTAGTTTATTGGGCACCCCCTTACTTCCTGTGCAAGGTGAAGCACAGAAGCGTTTACAGCGCCCATCTGGGAAGCATGAGGAGTTCATGCTTGCCTTTATGACTCATGCATTAAGGGCGTAAAAGCTTGAAGGGTCATGGGTTTTGTCAGCAAGTTACATAAATTGACAGAATGATGAGTGTGTGGGGGGAAATTTCCCGGTACAATTTATGTTTATGGCAAAGCGTGGCAGGTCCCTAATAGTGTCAAGTGCCAGGCCATAGCCATAGGCATTGACAGTATTGAGGGACATACCTTTTAGTGTGATTGTGATGGCCTGTACGTCGGTAGTGTCGGCTTCAAGGGGGACGTCGAGAGGTTGGTAGGGGACGTCCTTCTTGGCGTAGATACGTAATCCACCAGCATGTCCGCATGGTTGCAGTTCCTCCGGGGAGCGAGCGAGGTCAGGCTGAGGTCAGCTCATGTTAGCACAACAGTATATCTGACGTGTTTCTTTTCTCACACTCCCGAGGTCAGGCGAGGTCAACGAAGCCATAACATACCTGACCTGCTCCTCCCTCTCTCTCTCTTGGTCAGTCGTGGCGTAACCACATAACGGGACAGACGTGCCCATAGGTGCTCTTGACTTCCCGATCGTCCCACAAAGGTCCCCTCAGCCAGCAAGTTTTTGCCAGCATGGAGGGTCGACATAAACGTCCCAGAAGAGGCTCTCTCATGGACGCTGACATCTCTGATATGGATGCCATCGCCAACTCGCCTGGTCATACTGAATCCAACACCCTTCAAGAGTCAGACCCCAGTGATTAAGACAGTGATGGTAATGTTTCTTTGGGAAACACTAGCCGGAGTGGAAACACCAATGCCACGGACCCTATCACCCTGCCCTCTGCCAACCAGCCAAGTAAGATGCATTCAGGAGTCAATGCATGCCCGGTACTTACCAACAGTGCGTAACAGAGACTTCGACCGTCCAAGCGGCTAATGAGCCGATCAGTGGCGAAGAGGATCAAGGTATAGTAATATAAAGGCAAAAGCATGAACACAAGTGTCAGACAGTGGGGCCACCACGCGAGAACACCTTCAGGGCCCACAGGTCCCTACGAATTAAGCCCCTCAAAATGGCCTACAGGCAGTTTGTTTACAAAACTCACATGGCTACAGTCACGTGTCTGCACAACAGTCTGTAGTTACCGCAACACATAATTATACAAAAAATTCAGACCAATATTCTGCTCTAATATTATCATCTGTCACCAAGTAAACATATCCTCTTGAGGTAATCTCAGCTTAATTCACATGCTATTTTGGGTGTAATATCTAATGTATACTTCAACTTAAGTCGGTCACGGACATTCATACAATTTCACTCACTGGTGAATTCACGGTGCAATTCTTTGTGAATCAAAATTTAAAATAATACACCTCCCCTTCGAGTACACCTCTGTGCTTTGGAAGGGGAGTTCAAATAACCAACCCCTGACAATCCAAAACAGAACTACAGGTAGTTAGTTACCTTAAACAGAGAAATGATCCACCACCTACACACACACTCCTTTTAACACAGACGGCTGCAGGCGAGAGGAATGCAGTTACACACAGGCCAATACGACTCGCTAATAATGTAAACAGTTCGGCGTGACGCCTCCTACCACTAGTGTATCAATGGCTAAGTTGGCGGTGACTTATCTTCGTGCGTACGACCAGCTTACCTCAACTGAATAGCCTTCTCCTGGTTACCCTTCCAAGTGGACAGCCACAGCGTCATAAACAAATAATCATAGCACACTAGCTGTAGTTTTAGGCTTTGACAAGGACGTCAATTAGTTACGTTGGTGACGCACTTTATACCTTGCACCGTGTTGCTTCAGCACTGAGTGAGTGAGGGAGAGGGAGCAGCGCCCCTGCTGCTCACTACGTCACCACACAGAAAACGAGAATAATCTGATCTCTAAAGAATTCTGAAGGATTTTGTTATTTATATTTATGTTTACACATAATCTGTAGTCATTATTAATAACGTCATTAATGACTACTATTACTATTGAAAGTAATAGTCGTATACCTAAGAAAATAGCAGCGCCACAGCCGACTCCTTTAGTACGTTAATCTTAATATATAATGTACATTATATTGTATTGCATACTAGAACAACTTGTTTATAATAATATACAGACGCATACACTGTGCTGATGCACTGTACCTATAATAATGAATATTTAGCCACTCAAACTCGAGGATAATGTGGTGTAGCACTGCCACGCGTCCTGTTGCAACATTCGTGTAAATGCAACAAAAGTCGATTAATCAATTGCATGTCTTCCATTGAGGCATTTTCTTAAACGACCATTCCCTGAACAGTCAGTGGGTTCGCTCTTGCACTAATAGTACGTTAATTAATCCCCTCTTTAAGTGTGTTAATGGTAAAATAACCGGAAGTGCTAATTTTCATCCACGGGACCGTAAATAATTGTCAGTAACTTCTACTCCCTCCTCATCCCAATGTTTGACTCGCGGACGGTGGACATAACAGTATGAGAACACAAAACATGTTGTTAGGTTAGGCTGAGTTTGGGCTATTATATGGTAACTACAAACAGTGTTGTAGATATACAGTAAATGATGCTGTACAGTACACCATCCCTATGTGAGTAGTGGTGCTCGCCATATAAATATGATGTAAAGGTCATCCTAGATACCACAGTGTAGAAAGCAATAGTACATATATACAACAGTGAATTTAGTTATAACAATGTAAAATAAAAATATAAAGAGCATAATAATAAACAAAGAGTGAGCCAGGTGACGTGGCTAGTCAGGCTTATGAAGGGAAGGAAGGCTTCAGAAATGAGTCACGCAGTACTGAAGTTAACAAACTACTGTAAGATCCAATTATTTAATTTAAATATAATTTTAATTGTCATCCAAGTTACTCTTGTACGGCGTGAATGCTTATATCGGCAAATTAATTAATCAATCAGATACCGTAGCCCATCATATGTCAACGGGGAAACAGTTTAAAGTGAGGGGCCAGACGGGTGATGATGGTCTATGGAACACTTTATTATTAGCCCCTGGGGGCACGTACTGTAAGGACGTTCACTACTGAAGAGAAGAGCTGACCAATAACAATAGGTCAGATGTCACAAACTTTTAAAATCCTGAAAGTGATGGAAAACGTACACCCGGGACACTTCTTTGTGATGTCACGCACCACCAACACGAGGGGACAGAATCACAAGCTCGCCAAGTTATCATGCAGAACAAATATATGGACATATTTCTGAACACAGAGGCTGGTAGACCTATGGAACAGTCTACCAGCCCAAACTGTGGAATCACATTGGAATAAAATCTCTCCTATACTGAGAAAACTTGTCAAGTCGCAACAATCGTACCTCGGATAAGCCTCATACAGCATATAGCCATAGGTCTTGGTTTTACAAGAGATTCATTTTGTGTAAAACAGTATTAAGGATGAAGCACTTGAAAATCAATGCCCAGACCATTAACAGAGACACGTCCACCTTACCGTATTATTAACAATCTAAAAGACAACTGATATACCTCGGCCTTGTGGCAATGGCGAGCTGTCAAACTAAAATCCTTAATAAACGATTATATCATACCTATTGGGCAGGTTGACGTCTGCTCACGCTTCACAGTCTAACAAGAAACTTTTGACAATAGAGGAATAAACCTTCTCTGGACTGTGATGATAATGAGCATAGATCAAATACTTTAACTCAACGACAATAATTGAACAAAAATATCCTTTAATTATTATTAATAAAGTTATTTACTCGGTCGTGTGCACAGGGAGAGGGTAGGGAGGAGGGTAAAGTAGGTCGTAAAGATGCTTGAGGAATCCCACTAAAATTTTTGTTGTACAAGTTATCAGCTCAATTTTACCCCCATTTGCCCCGTCCAGCCTGTGTGACTAGAGAGAAATTCGGGAAACAAGAAATAATGTCATAGAATCACGTGAATATTAGCAATCCCAGCTTATTTTACCTGATGTTTTTCCACTCTAACTCTACCGAGGGAATTAGGTAAGGCTAGTAATAGGATGCTTGATCTTAAGGTGAAATAAGCTGGGGGCTATTCTTCAGGTGATCCGTGCCGTGTAGCAAGAGGAATCTGGGAGGAAATGCTTTGGCCGAGGATACAGTCAAGGACAGTTGCACTATCTCACTGCCCAGTGCCCTTACACTATCACTTAACTGTCACAGAAATAATAAGAGAACTCTGAACCCCACAGAGAGCTATCACGGTGTTTCCCCTGGCCAAGAAGAAAATATCCCAGGCTAGGGAAATTCTGGTAAGGCTACCGGTAGAGTAATGAGAGCCATACTGACTAAAACACAGACTGCGGACGGGAAATATTCCCTCGCACAGAAAACTGGGGAAAATTATGTTTCATTAAGTTATGTAAAAAAAATGTGCACTCAATTTCGTCACATAGCCCAGCACATCACCACATAGCCCAGCACATCACCACATATATTACCCGGGCTGTGATTGGCTATTACAAGGATGGACAAATATATTACCCGGACTCTAATAGGCTGTAACAAGGATGAATAAATACTGCATATTACCTGGTCTGTGATTGGCTGTAGCGAGGTTGTCCATAGCCAGGTAGATGACGCTTCAGTTTTTTATGAGCGACGAGGTAAAGTGCTCGATCGTGTGCTTCCCTGGCATCCGGCTGGTTCTTTACTGACGGTACCTCATACAACATCGTTTGTGTACCGTGATACCCTCATACAACATCGTTTGTGTACCGTGATACCCTCATACAACATCGTTTGTGTACCGTGATACCCTCATACAACATTTCTGTGCACCGTGGTACCTCATACAACGTCGTCTGTGCACCGTTTCAATTAATGTGTGTTGACTCGTAATGGATATTTACTAACACACAACCCTTCCATAAATGAACAGGAAAAAGAAGTGATGATATTCTTATATGATAGTGAAGAACAAGGTGATTACTTGAGGTAGTGTGACGTGGGTGTCCTTCCATCCCGGGTGAACTTGTCCTCGACTCTACCGGCTGCGTTTACCCCAACCCTCCAGTACTGTATCGGTAAAGACAGTATCTTCCAGGATGGTCCCACGAATTTGGAACATTTCCTACCTATATTAGGGTAGGCCAAATTTAGTTACTTCATTCAAAATATAATATTAGTTCATTTTTTTTAGCCTTTATCAAAAACCTTCATTCGTGGTGTAATTTTGTTTCGCACAAGAATATTGTAAAGATACTTTTTTTTTACCAAGTTAAATACCTCCTGAGTCCTGGACTGTTGCTTATGACTGTAATTTTATCTCAGGAAGAATAGCAACAGCTTTGTGTTATTTAAACAATTGCATCCGCTACTCATAATGTGGCAGGAGATATATGGAAAGAAAAGGTGGTGGTGCTGCTGCGTGTTAATGCTGGCAACACTGGTTCATGTGTTGATATTCGTATGGCATAGTCATCCGAGTCCCGTCTCCCAGGTGGTCAGTACCGGACACTACTTGATAGCTTCCCTTCCTTATAGACGTGAAGACAGTACAGTGAGCAGCAAGAACACGAAAAAGTCACTTGTTCTCTCTCAGCGTTGTTATCTCTATACGGGAATCACAGCTCACAACACATGCTGTAAGATGCTGGACTACACTATGAACAACGGCAGCAACATATTGGAATGTGCCAAGAATCATCGTCTTCAGTTTTCAAGAAACTTCAGGTATTGTGTCACAAACATGAGCGCAAGATATTATACAGTACAAAACTGAGTGAAGTTAATCTCTTTACTAACAATTGAATGGTGAGATAGTTTGAGTTACTTTAGTTTGGTTACTTTAGTTGAAGTAACCAGATGCTATTATAGTCAGTTATTAAGATGGTCGTTACACACACACACACACACACACACTTGCTGATCCTATATCTTCAACGTTATTTGCTCATGCTGTCATATCTTCCCTTTTATTTCCTGAGAATGAAAGAAACTGCAGCGTGCCTATTGACCCATACTAGGCAGCTCTGTATGTGTGTGTGTGTGTGTGGTGTTAGTCCTCATTAGACACACACCAGACACACTTTATATCACGACGGTCAGTAATGTGATACAGTCTACGTGGTAAAACTGCCCAGAGCATTACCAAGTGGGGCTTTAGTGTTGGGGGGGGACTGTTGGATACGTGGTTTAGTGTTGGGGGACTGTTGGATACGTGGTTTAGTGTTGGGGGACTGTTGGATACGTGGTTTAGTGTTGGGGGACTGTTGGATACGTGGTTTAGTGTTGGGGGACTGTTGGATACGTGGTTTAGTGTTGGGGGACTGTTGGATACGTGGTTTAGTGTTGGGGGACTGTTGGATACGTGGTTTAGTGTTGGGGGACTGTTGGACACGTGGTTTAGTGTTAAAACAGTGCGTTAGTGATGGAATAATGTTGGATTAATGGATAATATTGTTTCATAATCCCGAAGGAATAGCTTTTCTAAGTAATATGATTTCAGATACGCTTCAGGCCGGTGCAGGGCTAGTTTACTGGGCACCGCCTCACATCCTCTGTAAGGTAAAGCGCAGGGCAGTCTAGGCGCCTAGCAGATACATCCGGAGTTCATGCTTGCCTTCTGACAATTAATTATATGACGCGTGGGGCGAGAGTTCCCGAGGGGCCATTCTTTCCTCGATAACATAGATTACATTTTCCTTATTGAGTGGTGGACAGATAATTCGTCATCGGTCTGTTGAATACAGTATTATATTTATCCAATTTAGATAATAAGGTCTTTTTTTGAAGGCGATGAAGTCATGGTTAGGTTAGGGTAAGTTTGAATTTAGTTTATACTGAAGAAGTGACGAAATATGTCCTAGAACCCTTTTGAGTGTATATACATTGAGGAAGTGGGTATGTGAAGAGAAGCTGGGAGTAAGGTAGAGAGGGAAATGTTGGGGAAGTTTGTCTTGTCTTTCCAATTAACAAGCAGGATGTGTTGTAGAGAGTTAGTTATCTCAGTAATATTAAAGATGATCAGTATGTTGGACGGTCGTCATCAAGGCTAGATAGACCGTAGCGTGGCAGGGTGTTCCACGCCATTCAGGCAGTCATAAACACTTGCGCTTACTGTAAACAAAATTTGCTTCGCTGGCAAGGGGTTACTTGCTGACGTCAACTGAATGATAAGACATCATTAGTCAGTGTGTGTGTGTGTGTGTGTGTGTGTGTGTGTGTGTGTGTGTGTGTGTGTGTGTGTGTGTGTTAAGATGCACACACAAAAAACGCCAGAACCAATACAGGCTATGCTTAAACTATCCTTAAATCGATACGTTCACTGCACGTAACACTACTTCGGGACAATTTCAAGGTAGAGAAAGTTTTGGAAAAGTTTCATTGTCTGAACTTTATCTCCTGACTCCTTCTGCAAAGGGAACTTATGTAAACTGTACTTCAGTATTTCAGGAAGAGCTTCTTATGTACGTAATTTTTGGAAACTTTTGCAGTAGGAATAAAATTCAGTAATGGATATTAATCATAAATTTGCAGATTCATGCAGTTTTTCAAGTTATTAATGTAACATGTATAAACGGCAGAAGAGGAACAACGTCAGCACAAACAGAAGAAACAGCGTTAACACCAGGAGGGGAAGCAACAGCAGGGGGAAGGGGGGGCGGAGCAGCAGGAGTCTACTGGGTGATGGTGGGAGACTCTCACATCAGGAATGTGTTCGACGTGTTGGTGAGCCGCATCCGAGGACCCAGGCTACAGTACCGCTTCGCAAACGATACTGAGGTGGGTTACTGTCTCACTGCAGGATAATAATGACAGTATTGGGAGATATGGCAGGCGGCTGTACATTATTACCAGTGATGGTGGAACCTGGAATGGTTAATTTAATTGTGTTAAACCTATGACAGACATTACAGTGGTTGTACCTCGCACCACCGTAAGGATTTTGTTCTTATAAACATTCATAACGTCTCGTGTATGTGTTCGTGAAATTGTTCCGTTCATTATCTGGGCAGTCAACCTAAGCTAACCTTGCCAACCTAACTTAACCTAGGCTAGATTAGGAGCCTATTAAATGAGCTAGGCAAAATGACCTATAAGGCTATAACCTAACTCAACCTAACCTAATTTAAGTTAGCTAGCCTATGTTAGGTAAGGTTGGGTTGGGTAAAAATAGGTAGGTTAAGTTGAGTTGGGTAAAAATATGTTAGTCTGGAAACCCATTTCGCGAATTGGGCAAAATTACTGCCCAGTTTTTGAACTCGGCAATCATACAAACGGGGCCGTAACACACACACACACACACACACACACACACACACACACATATATATATATATATATATATATATATATATATATATATATATATATATATATATATATATATATATATATATATATATATATAAAATACAATACTAGTCAATCAGAAGTGATTGTGTTACAGGAACACTGGCAGGACATCAACCAGCTATTTTTGTTGCGCCGCAAAAATTATCACGGCATGACCCTGTATGTGAAACACCTCGACTTGCCTCTGCGGCTCACTTACCACTGGGACCCCCGGCTGGAGCGTCTGCCTACCTTCATACACAAGTGGCTGAGTGAACCTCGAAAAGCTCCTTCACTCCTCGTTACTGGTAAGTCAACACCACTGGTAGGTCAACACCACTGGTAAGTCAGCACCACTGGTAAGTCAGTACCACTGGTAGGTCAACACCACTGGTAGGTCAACACCACTGGTAAGTCAGTACCACTGGTAGGTCAACACCACTGGTAAGTCAGCACCACTGGTAAGTCAGTACCACTGGTAGGTCAACACCACTGGTAGGTCAACACCACTGGTAGGTCAGTACCACTGGTAGGTCAACACCACTGGTAGGTCAACAGCCACAGGTGGTAGGTCAACACCACTGGTAGGTCAGGTACCACTGGTAGGTTAACACCACTGGTAAGTCAGTCACTGTAGGTCAACACTTCTGGTAGGTCAACACTGCAAGTCAGCACCACTAGGTCAACACCACTGGTAAGTCAACACCACTGGTAGTCGCACCACTGGTAGGTCAACAATACTGGTAGGTCAACACCACTGGTAAGTCAGCATCACTGGTGGCCAACACCACTGGTAGGTCAACACCACTGGTAGGTCAACACCACTAGGGGAACTGTCCGCCAGGGTGGCAGGAAGCGCTGTTGTGTCTCAACTTTGTACAGGTGGTCTAGTCCAAATATCTTCATATGTGTAGCTGTAGTTTGGATCCATTTAGACTCAGTAGTCCCATGGTTCATACATTCTAGCAATTTTAAGGAAACAATGTTATCAGGATCACCACGCAGAAGCCTCAGGGCTATCATGAGGTTGACTTCAATTATTCTATCTTTAACACTGGGTATACCTAGTTCTTTCCTCATATTAAGTACTTTAGTGCTCATGGGACATCCTAGGATAATTCTGAGGGCTTTATTTTGCATTTTCTCGAGCTTGTCAACGCCTTTCCCGTCACGAATGACCAGGGCTGGTGCGTGGTAATCTATCAGAGATCTTATATAGCCTAGGTACATTGTTTTAACAATTCTAATATTAGCACCATAGTGCGGGCTGTACCCCGCTACACTTCTAAGAGGTCTCAGTCTGTCAGTACATTGGCGGGTTAGCTGTTGTATGGCAGGTAGGGTACAAGGGACGGAAACACCAAGATATTTAAAAGAAGAAACATAGTCAATAGTGTTGTTACCTATCTTGAACTTGGCGGGGCCGCGTTTGCGGTTCCCAGCTTGTTTGTTGAACACCTTAGTTTTGTCAGTGGAGATAATAAGACCGAGGTGTTCACAGGCTGCGTATACATGGTTCAGGGTGGTTTGCATTTCACGATGAGTTTTAGTATGTATAAGAATATCATCAGCATAGCTGATTGAGATATTGCTGGGGTTGTCTGGTATTAAATTTAATAATGCATTCATAAGAACATTGAACAAAGTGGGGCTAAGTACTCCACCTTGAGGGGTACCAAGTTGCATATCTTTAACTTCACTTTTGTAACCCTGAAACAGTGCAGCAGCCCTTCTGTTGGTTAGGTAACCACTTATCCAGTGTAACAGCCTACCTCCTATATCCATTTTGGCTAGTTCGTACAATATCAGTTGCCTATTGGCAATATCAAATGCAGCTTTTAGGTCAAGAAATGTGGTGTATCTGTGCCTTTCATCACCATGCACAGTTAGGAATGTGGTGATGCAATTATGTACACCTTTACCATGGGTGAAGCCATTTATGTTAGGAGACATGTGTTCTCTGATTCTATATAAGAGTCTGCCAAGAACCATCCTCTCAAAGGTTTTACACAGGCAGCTGGTTAGTGATATGGGACGAAAGGCATCAGGCTGTCCTGGTTTCGGTATTGGTACAACAATACTGCTGGTCCATGATGTGGGTAGTTGGCCCTCGGCATGACTCATATTGTACAATACCAACAATGGATTGCCTGGCACGCGCCTTAGTAGTCTAATGATGTTGTAGGTGACTCCGTCCTCTCCAGGGGAAGTAGACCTACCCCTGGCGAGGGCGGCGTCAAGCTCCCACTCAGTATATGGAACATCACACTCATCGTGCTGTTTGCCCAGCATAAAGCTAATAAGATTACTTCTCTCTACAGACTTCGCATCAAGGAGTCCCCGAGTCCCAGCTGGTATCACAATACCGACGTATCCGCCTAAAAAATTAATTATACAAAGCATTTATCTCCAACACACTGCCAAATTGAGAGCCCTTGAACACATACACACTCTACAGACTGATGATAATATCACACAGACCATCTACACTGATGGATCTCTAAACACCGCCTGTGGGAGGGCTGGAAGTGCTATTGTTGTGACTCAACCTGACGGTAATATAATTGAGAAAGGAGTTAGAATTAACAACTGGGCATCCACTCTACAAACTGAATTAGTTGCCATACTCACAGCTATTAAATTCATTGAAACCACTGTTACTGACAGTCTCATCATCACTGACTCTCTATCCTCACTACTTGCCCTTGGTACCCTCGACTCAGGTTGTCACGATCTTGTCTCTGAAGCCAGACACAAATATGCGTGCCTTGTTGACCGGGGTGTCAGGGTCAAACTGTTGTGGATCCCCTCTCACATAGGCCTCATAAAACATGACAGAGTTGATGCCCTCGCCAAACTCGCGTCTAACAAAGACACCGTTGAATACAATTTGGGTCTGTCAAAAAGAACCCTTAAAACTGTAATTAGGAAAGAACTTATTGATGAGTTTGACGCAAGTAGACAAGTGCAAACAGGCACTAGTCGATCCATAGTTTACCATGATGAGATGTATCAAGTGAAACATGTATATGGAGCAAGTAACAAGATCACTAGATTACAAGATGTTGTAACCGCTAGATTAAGGTTAGGATATAAGTACCTCTGGCAGTATGTTCCTCAAGCAGATGTAAACAAAACTAAATGTAAAGTGTGTGGCCATACATATGGCCACACACTTGAACACTACGTCCTCGACTGTGTGAAGATAGAACCTTTTAGGGACAGGTCCAAGCACACTGTGTGTGAAATGGCACAACACTTCATCTCTAATGGCAAGATAGCCGACATATTAAGATTGTATCCACTTTTTTGCACTCAGTAACTATATCAGTTCTCATGTACAGAACCAAATACGCAATGTGCTTGAATACCTCCCACGTAAATGTGAATAACAAAGTGTGAGGCCAGACATACTGCCTCACACGCCTGTTCTCACGCATTTGTGAATAAGTTACCCTTTATGTATAGAACTAAACAAATAATGTAAATGAAATACTGTGTAACTTTCGGTGCCATAATATCCTGACAACCGGGGTTAATTATTATGACCCTTTGTAAACCCTACTCTGTAATCCTTTTGCGCTACCGCTCACAGGATGAGTGTGGGGTGCACAATAAAGTAGCCGCTGCAAGCGGCAAAATCAAAATCAAATCACCACTGGTAGGTCAACACCACTGGTAGGTCAGTACCACTGGTAGGTCAACACCACTGGTAGGTACCAGTACAACACACTGGTAGGTCAGTACCACTGGTAGGTCAACACCACTGGTAAGTCAGCATCACTGGTAGGTCAACACCACTGGTAGGTCAACACCACTGCAAGTCAGCATCACTGGTAGGTCAACACCACTGGTAGGTCAACACCACTGGTAGGTCAACACCACTGGTAGGTCAACACCACTGGTAGGTCAGTACCACTGGTAGGTCAACACCACTGGTAGGTCAGTACCACTGGTAGGTCAACACCACTGGTAGGTCAACACCACTGGTAGGTCAACACCACTGGTAGGTCAACACCACTGGTAGGTCAACACCACTGGTAAGTCAGCACCACTGGTAGGTCAACACCACTGGTAGGTCAACACCACTGGTAGGTCAACACCACTGGTAGGTCAACACCACTGGTAGGTCAGTACCACTGGTAGGTCAACACCACTGGTAAGTCAGCATCACTGGTAGGTCAACACCACTGGTAGGTCAGTACCACTGTAGGTCAACACCACTGGTAAGTCAGCATCACTGGTAGGTCAACACCACTGGTAGGTCAACACCACTGGTAGGTCAACACCACTGGTAGGTCAACACCACTGGTAGGTCAGTACCACTGGTAGGTCAATACCACTGGTAGGTCAACACCACTGGTAGGTCAACACCACTGGTAGGTCAGTACCACTGGTAGGTCAACACCACTGGTAAGTCAGCATCACTGGTAGGTCAACACCACTGGTAGGTCAACACCACTGTATAATTTTACACCAAATTCACCAGCGACTAATGAAATCGGACAGCGCCCACGTTAAAATGGGCGGAGTCAAAAGTGGTTTCAACTAGGCGAAATCCTTTTTAATTCTTTCACGCCATACTACTGTATATAAAATTATTATTATTATTATTATATCACAGTTTTTTTGCCTGACATGCACACAACTCTTCAATATTAATCAAAATATTCTCATAAGCGGCCTGATCAAGGTGTTAGCTCTTCCCTCTGAATGTTTTTTGCGCCTTTCAATAGACGCCTTTAGTGTAAGGCTGTAAGCGCTGCTATATTTTGTAGGCTACTAGATTATTATTTTATAGATTTGTATATAAAACTGAAGACATTCCTTTTAACTTAAGCTAGAAGGATAATTAAAAAAACCGGGGTAAGTTAGGGGAAACGTCGTCATTTCTGTTGTTTTGATATAAGAAACATTCAAAATGCCCCATAAACATAGAAAACTGTTTATGTGGGTGAGGACAAATTTCTTAATGATATATACAGTAGCCTTAGAAATAAGAGTATACAGGAAATTATTACACCTTTAAATATTAAGCATACCCAAAATTTCCTTATTTTGTTAGTTGTTGTAACAAGCTTGGTGTGTTGCCCATAACTACAGGTCCACAACACCCCAATGCAACGGCACATCAAGGAATATCAAAATGGGGGTCCAAGAAGTTGTGGGTGGGGGGAACATAGAGAGCACAGCGAGCCCACCCAGATGGTGGGGGGGGGGGGACTGTAAGCACCCGAAGAAATTATTTTGAAATCTGACTAATATCATGGACATTTAGAGGCAATTTTGAAGCCGTGTGCTCTTGATATTAGGAGATATTTTGAGGTCCATAGTAATTACTTTTTATTATACAAAAATGCCAGAGTACAATACTGCATTAAAGAAAAAGTATTGGAATTTTCTGATGAAAAGGAGGAGTCCGGATCCCCACTGGATCCGCCCCTGCAATGACGATTTCAGCTCATACTTAAGAAAACAAGGTCCCAGTTTTCAACCAAAGAAAGTAAATGGTCACTCAAACAGAAAATATAACATCGCACTACTTTATTCTCTTCGCCTCTTGTCGGGTGGTGAGACAGTTCTTGTAAGGCATTGATAACAAGTACTGAGCATTTATCTGAGTGCCGCTAGGCAGAATATGAACCCCTTGTGATGTGAACTTCCAATATAAGACAAAATAAATTATTTAATTTCGATCTTGTCCAATTAATCCAAGGTACTGTAGCTTTTATCGAGAAATGTTGAAGATCTAATGGAACAGTAACGTAATTACCCTACTTACCCACACCTCCACCACCACTGCCGACTCGAGCCACCAGCAACACAGGTCTACCCCAAGATAAATGGCAGAAAACGACAAAAGATTTAACATCTCTTTTCACGTTTAACTCAATTTGCGGACATGTAGCTGAGAGCACGGCGGTATTCAGCGAGTCGGTCGTTGCCGCTGCGTTAGTCGTGCCGCACCGTAGTGTTCATAGCGTCAGTGATCAATATTTTGTGTAATCGCGCCAATATTCGAAGAGGCACTCACATATTTTATTAAGATTGACAGGGTCCTTAGTCTTCCTATGAGCTCGTAAGAGTTTGATAATAGGTGCGATTGAGTCCAACAGCCAGGTTATAAGAACGTTCGAAGATAAACGAACGTGTTGTACCTTGTTTCATAGACTGTCTCGTCCCTGCAGGCACTGTCTCGACTCGATACTTTAAAACCTTAGACAGATAACTTAACCAATTGCTGAGGAATATGCTATTGCATGTACTCAACAGTACCTTTATATTACAATTTCACCATGTCTACCCAAGGTACAACTCTCCACTGGATGAAGCTCACGGCCAGAATTTACTTTAGAGACGGGCCCCTGGCAGCAGTGTCCGCCTTCTATGAGTACCTGTACAGCATCCGCTCTCTACTAACTAAACTCACTTCTTACTCATCTGTCGTCTTTAAGCTACAAGATCACTTACAGGTATGTCACCTCTTCCTCTCGCATATAATTATTGTCAGGTGTACACTATTGGCTCTGTAGTCCTCTAACTCAAGTAGTCTCAGACATGGTACAGTATGATGTTCTTCATCTTCTATATATTTCTGTATTTTGTAGTCCTTTATAAATAATATATCCTGAAGCATTAAGTATTTACGAGAACCAGCTTACAAGAAGACGTTAGCTCAAGCTAGTCCCCTTTCGCCACATTTTTATAAACAAGATAATCAAATCACTGGCGGAACGTCTGCGTCTAATTGGCTAACCAGTTAGATAACTTGTATTTTATGGGAGGAACAAAAAGCGTTTTGCGTTTACCTCAAATTTCCAATTTTTTCCTTCGTGAATGACTGCAACTCATCCCACACTGATTAATGAATTAGCGAGTCAGTCGCCATCCTAGGTTCGAATCCCCAGTGCAAGGCAATATTGACTAGTGCCTAGTGTAACCAAATCCTCTTATATAGTTAAACCACAGACTCAACGGCTTGTCCTAAACACCTTATTGGTTTACAAATAACCGGAACACAGAAAAAGCTACGTACTGTACCTGTGTTTTGTGACGCCAGGACCACCCGGCTTTCTCCCTGGGTTGACTCGTAAATAATTTGAGACAGAAGACATCCCAGCTTAAATATAGTTCACCAGGAAAAAGAGTCACAGTGCACAATTTTGCCAATGGTCTCCCAAAACAACCCTTCATCTTGTTAGTCTTATGTAGTACTAATTTTTGTTTCCAGGATGACTCAAAGTTTACCGTAAGAAATCTTGCCAACATCGACCTGTACAACAGTTTGGCCAAAGATTTGTTGTCCGGCACCAACGTGACCACTTGGGACAGCACCATCCCGCTCTCCGACCTTTACGCCCAACAATGCAAGGTAAACCCCCGCCACACTGACGACAACAAGTGGAAATGTCAAGACAAAACACATGTTGGTTACATAATAATTGAAAAGTATGTTGACATGTTACTGAATTTTGTGTGCAATGAATTTTTCAATGTGACTGATGATTTTTGTCCATAGAAATTTGTTTTATTACCACGAAAAAAAATTTGCACCCAAAATTAAATTTTACTTAAGCACACAACAAGACGACTCTGGGTAATAGTATTGGTTAGATGTCTACAAGGCAAGGAGACCCCATGCTTAATGTACACTAAATAATAGCTCTTATCCCAGTCACAGAACACAACTCCATCATGTTCTTAAACGCGATAGCTCCAGTAGGTGACACACCAAGATACACTGCTCAATAATAAGAAGCACAGGGGTATTACAACATATTCTCAAGAACAAATAATTTGAAGTCGAAATATTTAGATAGAAACGCAAGCGACTTCAACGATGAGAGAAAAAAAATCGTGGTAATGGTGTTGTGGTAGTGGTGTGGTGTTGTGGTAGTGGTGTGGTGTTGTGGTAGCGGTGTGGTGTTGTGGTAGTGGTGTGGTGTTGTGGTAGTGGTGTGGTGTTGTTGTGGTAGCGGTGTTATAGTATAGTGGTGGTAACAGTAGATGGTATTGGAGTAGGATGCCGACTCAAGCCAGCGACTCTTTGGGGCAGCAAGAGAGCCCTATACTGTTCATCTTATTTGGATAATTATCTTTTACAACATTCACTAAATCGGCCCACTAGGATGATAAGTTACCAGAATTAACGCTGGAAAATGGAACAAACTTTCACTGATCTTTTTGTTGTGATAAACCTGAAAGTCTATATGAAGAGCATAGTGATTCCGTCAGACATGAAACTCGACAATAATATGACTGTACTAAATTACATCTACTACTGTCACAATTTAGGTTTAATGGCGCACGCTGTTTACGGGGAGGCGTTTTGGGAGCACGATGGTTTTCTGATGGAAGCAGAGGCATATATATATAGACCGAGCAGGTATACAGTGTACATAGGCCGTGCAGGTATACAGTGTACATAGGCCGTGCAGGTATACAGTGTACATAGGCCGTGCAGGTATACAATTTTCAATGTACTGTACCTAGACAGTGCTAGTATACAAACAATGAGGCAATTTGACCAAGAATAGCCAACAAAGCCATCAGATGCTTATTCCATGCAGTAGGGTCCTTTACTTACTTTATCCTCTTCACCACTGATCGGCTCATTAGCCGCTTGGGCGATCGGTCACGTCTCTGTTACACACTGTTGGCAAGTAGTGGCCATGTACTGGCTCCTGAATGTACTTGAACCTGCTTTGATTTAATAAACTGCTGTTTGGGAATCTGTTAATACATCCAGCAATGAACGAGTCGTTTAAGTTTGGTCATTAATCAGTAATAGTAAATCTACAAGATATAAGGTGAAAATTTGTGGATAAATATAACACGCATTACATTTCAACAATACTACTGTACATTGTGAATACAGTAACTAACTCTGTTTTGCTCGGGTATGTACTCTTTAGTTTTAGCTATAAAATACATGATAACAATAATCGTTCTTTTCCTAGATGATAAAGTTGTAGTCATATTAAGCGCTTCCTGTAATAACTAAAGCGACAAAAAATTTGTATCTGTAAAACAAACGCTTTTGTTTATCTCACTGTAACTTGATTATATAAAAATGTTCATATTGAATAAAATTTAAGCACTTCGACCTCCAAGGTTACTAAGCCTTGTTCACTTGATTTGGTTTCAACAACACAACTTTCAAATAAACAATCAATAAATGGGCATAATAATGATACTGTATAGACTCAGCGGTTTGGAATGACAATTATTTGTTCATCGATAAACTAATGTCTTATCTACGCATATCTACAGTAATTTGTTTCTTTTGGTATAGAAGTATAATTATGTTTACCTTATAATTATGTTGTTTGTACCATACCAACAGTCAAAAATATTCTACATATGCAGGGCTGAATATTAAGGACAAAAGGGACCCAGGGTAAGGGTTTATTCTAGGGCCCTTTTAGCTACCTTGCCTCTAATTTGGCCCTAACAGATCAAACATTAGAATCTATCAGTATTCAGTCCTAATCGCTCTGGTTTGATCTCTTCTAATACTTTACATAATGCAGATTTGAATGTGATTTCATTTGTTTGTAAAGGAAATGAAGTAAAATATTTGGGATAAACTTGAAATAATTACAGTTCTTCCTCACCTTGTATAAACAGTGTTATGATAAGCTCACATTGATTGTGCAAGATTATTATTCATTATAACTTAAACTGTCAGAAACCAAAAATAGTTTAATAAAATGGTAAAAAAAAACTCACGTATTTACATTTCCTTAATTTCCTCATATATATATATTGTAATAAACGGGACGAACACGCCCACGCACGCCTATGCCCACGATAGTCAAACTTTATAATAGGGGAACTTGAAAATTGACCTGTGGGGCCCTGTGTGTTTGACTCAATTCGTTATCCTCTCAAGGGTAACCAGAACCCTGCCTCTTCTAAGCTGCCATGGAGAAGCTCCGCTCATAGAAATGACTGACTACACCCTTATTGTGAACTAGTCAATCAGTGGAAAAAGTGCCTAAAGAATATTTGAAAAACAGACTCTGATTGGACCCAGAATAAACCCTCTACAGCTAAGAGATAATGTTACATGCACAGTCAGTTTAGCGTTGGCTGTGGTGTGGTGTGGTGGGCTGTCAACAACAGGGCAGGATGCGTTAAGATTGATGGATGTTCCTCTGTGGTCCTACGGGTGTATAGTGAACCCCCCCATGGTATATCGAGTTAGAAATAGTGATAAGACATATAACTTTTGTGTAAGTAGGCAAAGGAACAAGTGAACCACCTATAATTAAACTAAAATGCCTGCACACGAGAAAATAAAGTAAATAAAACACCCCCCTTACGGTATAAATGGTGGCAGAGGTTTATACCCAGTAGATACGCTTCCCGTTATTTGCTTCTTCGGTTTCTACACAGGTGGCATTATATGTTGGGCAATTATGTTTACGTGTTAAAATAATCATAACCACCTTCATATATCTATGATTAATAAAACACACTTTATAATTACTTTAAAAGTATAAAGTCCATATATTTATTCCTTAATCAATCATATACTATGTACACATATATCGTGAGTCAGAGATCTGTAGGAGTAGAAAATTTTTATCTAAGCATGAAATTCACACCTATTATAGTCATTAGAATAATCATAAATAATACAGGTAAATTTGTATAAGTGCACCCAACTCTGTTAGAATTTTTTTCCAGTGTATTTATGTGTGTTTAGATCGGTTATGACCTTCATTTTACTTCGGAAATTGGCCGTTTTTTCGATTTTTTTTTTTGGTGGGGCATTTTCCGAAAAAAAAATAATGGCTAAGCGAATACAAAATACACACAAAAACACTAGAACAACATAAACCTGACCTGACCTGACCTAACCTATCCTAACTGACTCTCACCATATGATGGAATCACTTATTTCTTACCTTATTGGCCTGGTTCTCGTTCTTCGTTGGAGTTATCACAATGCCACATATGTTGGTCTTGACGACATTTACTTTCTTTGTTACACTTAGGACACGTTACTGAGGTCGGGAGAACACCATGAGATCTAAAAAATGCTGTTGTTTCTTCGTTTTCCCCCTAAAAAATAGCAATCAGCTCCATATAATTGAAGTGACACACATAGCAAACTTTCATGGTCGGAAATGAATTTGAATTTCGAAATATGAGAGGCCCACAATAAAAATTGAATTTGATTGGGCCAAAAATACCGCAAATTAAACCACAAATCCTTTTAATTGGTTGCCCCCCAAAAAACGCTTTTGATTGGCCGCGTGACGTGTATGGTAATGCGCGAGATTGATGATTTATGAAGGAGACAAGCAGTGTGGGAGATGAGGTAGGCGATCATGGGGGAAGATTAATGGAAGAAAAGTAGAGAAAATTTTGGATACGCTACAGGTATCTCCATTATTATCCATTTGTGACGGTAATGTAATAGAAGAAAATTATCTTAAAATTAGACGTCTTATTCGAATATGATAATAGATTAGGGGTAGGAATGTTGTGTGCGGAAATGCACGAATACCATAATATATATATATTTTAGTTTATTGGGCACCCCCCTACATCCTGTGCAAGGTGAAGTGCAGAAGCGCTTACAGCGCCCATCTGGGAAGCATGCTAAGTTCATGCTTGCCTTTATGTCTCATGAGTTAAGGGCGTAGAAGCCTGAAGGGTCATAGGTTTTTTGTCAAGGACATAGAAGCCTGAAGAGTCATAGGTTTTTGTCAACAAGTTATTGGAAGCTCCAACAACTTTCCCTGAATACGAATTCGCAACTTTTCGATTTACAACAGGTACCTACTTTACTGCTAGGTGAACAGGGACCAAGTGGGACTAGGAAGTGTGTCCAAACAACTTTCCACCGGCCCGGGATTTGAACCCGTGACATCTCACTTGCGAGGCAAGAGCAGTACCGCTCTACCACTGGCGCCCCCTAATACATATATGTAATTCATTAGAAATATTCACAGATCGTGATGGCAACGTTGTTAATGGTCAGTTGCCAATATATCAATAGTCTACTTTATGAGTACATTAACTTAATACAGAAATATTACGAACATAAAAAATCTTGAGTTTATGACACGCCGGAAGTCCGTGTCAGCCGTATGTGTACATTTTGTGCTCGTAATATTAGACTAGATTCACAGCAATCATGTGTTTTTATGTAATGTTTATCTATAGTGCTAATTCAAATTAAAAAGTTGGGTAAAAGTTTTGTTGCACTATATACAACATAATTTTTCAACCAAGCAGCCAAAGTTTGTCTCAAATAAAAAGATCTTACTCATATACCGTCGAAGTCATTTGCATAATTATAAAGTAGGATAGTTTTGTTTGGAATCTAATACTGATAAAATACAACCAATTCCTGACCACACCCTTAACTTACCTCTTATATGAATCCAAGGCGAATCACCAAGGGATTTTTCCAGGTATATAGGACAAAGGTCAAGGACAAAGTTGGGCCTTTAAAGTCAGGGAGGGGAGAAGTGATAAATGGCAGTGAAGAAATAAGCAACGCATTGAACAGCTACTTCTTATCAGTTTTCACAGAAGAAATTTGCGATGAAATTCCAGAGGTGGAACTGATATTTAAGGGAAAGGAAGAAGAGAAATTAAAGAATATCACTATCAGAAAAGAGGATGTTCTTAAGAAGATAAATAAACTAAAGAAAACAAAATCCCCAGGGCAGGATGAAATTTTCCCTCGAGTCTTGAAAGAGTGTAGGGAACAGATTAGCGGACCCCTCGTAAACTTATTTACAAAATCATTAGACACAGGAGTTGTGCCAGACTTGTGGAAACAGGCAAATGTAGTACCCATATTCAAAAAGGGAGACAGAGCATCAGCGTCAAATTACCGGCCGATCAGTTTGACGTCAATAGTGGGGAAATTTCTTGAATCAATTATAGCAGATAGCATCCGATCGCATCTAGAGAAAATCAAATTAATCTATGACTCTCAGCATGGGTTTACAAAGGGAAAATCTTGTCTAACAAATCTGCTGACGTTTTTTAGGAAAGTCTTCGAGGTAGAAGATAATGACGAAAATTACGACAGAGTACCGCTTCAGAGGCTTCTGAGAAAAATTTAGGCTCATGGTATCAAGGGGAAAGTTTTAAATTGGATAAAATCATGGCTCACCGATAGAACGCAGAGGGTCAGCGTAGATGGTGTTAAATCTGAGTGGGGACGTGCAACCAGTGGGGTTCCTCAGGGGTCAGTACTTGGCCCACTCTTGTTCATAATCTACATAAACGATCTAGATACTGGGATCAGCAGTGACATAAGCAAGGTTGCGGATGACACCAAAATAGGGCGGCAGATTAATTCAGGGCAGGATGCAAATGCATTACAGGAGGATATAAATAAACTGCAGGGGTGGTCTGAAAAATGGCAAATGAAATTCAACACCAGCAAGTGCAGCGTACTTAATATTGGAAGAACAAATACTGATAATGTATACAGCCTTAACAACATCAACCTAGAGAAGTCGACTTGTGAAAGAGACCTAGGGGTACTTGTAAGCCCGGACCTACGGCCTAGAAAACAGTGCGTTAATGTTCGAAATAAGGCAAACAGAGTATTGGGTTTTATATCTAGAAGTGTAAGTAACAAGAGTGCAGAGGTCTTATTACAACTATATCTTGCGCTAGTCAGGCCGCACCTCGATTATGCGGTTCAGTTCTGGTGCCCCTATTATAGAATGGATATAAATTCACTAGAGTCGGTGCAGCGAAGAATGACAAAAATGATTCCGGGACTTAGAAACCTTCCATATCAGGATAGGTTAAAGAAACTTAACTTGCATTCCCTAGAAAGACGAAGAGTGCGGGGAGATATGATAGAAGTATTTAAGTGGGTGAAAGGAATCAATTAAGGGGATATAGATAAAGTTCTTATAATATCCGAGCAGGATAGGACTCGGAGCAACGGATTCAAGTTGGATAAGTTTAGGTTTAGGAGGGAGATAGGAAGAAACTGGTTCACAAATAGGGTGGTGGACGAGTGGAACAAGCTTAGCAACTTTGTAATAAGTGCTGGATCGTGGAAAGTTTCAAAAGGAGGCTATATAGATTCATGGATGATAGAGAGTGGTAGTAACTCTCGACAGGAGCTGCCATGCACAGGCCAACCGGCCTATTGCAGACTCCTTATTTTCTTATGTTCTTATGAATTAGTACTTGTTGAGCGTCACAGTAACACATATCCTGTTTACCACAAACCCAAGATGATCTCCAGCGAATGATTTCCTCACTTTGTTCCAGTAATATTTCGTCCACTTCGCGTTTCCATGAATTCTGTTAACTATTATTTGTAATGTTTACATTAGAATTTATAATTACATTATTTACATAAAACAAACAATACATAACGTAGTTTATCCCTACACCTACTGTAAACTACATTATTGTCAAGTTTACATTTAGGTGCATTAAAACAACACCTTCGCAAAATTAAAAAAAAAACTGCATCAAAGTGAGCGGATGAAGACGCGGTGGTTTAAATTCTTGTGGATAATTATTCCGTAGATGAAAATGCGGATGCCACATACATGATTAATACATAAAATATTTATTTATTTACATGAAATTACGACCAATAATACTATTCTATAAGCAGTGGATATTTAAGTAATAATATGGATGCTAATAATACTGTAACAATAATATATCTATAAAACTCTTTCCATTTTAAGTATAAATTGCTCAAAAAGATCACAGGCTTAGATTCTCAATTATGAATATATTAATTTTCTCGCTAATTTACGATGATATAAAACATCTGCCTCAGATAAAGTCTAAAGTGTGTCGTAGTGTAGTGGCGTGTGTCCTGGACACTTACAGTACAGTAAGTGGTGGTGTTGGCAACACTGGACACTTACAGTAAGTGGTGGTGGTGGCAACACTGGATACTTGCAGTAAGTGGTGGTGGTGGCAACACTGGACACTTACAGTAAGTGGTGGTGGCAACACTGGACACCTACAGTAAGTGGTAGTGGCAACACTGGACACCTACAGTAAGTGGTGGTGGCAACACTGGACACCTACAGTAAGTGGTGGTGGCAACACTGGACACCTACAGTAAGTGGTGGTGGCAACACTGGACACCTATAGTAAGTGGTGGTGGAAACACTGGACAGTGGACACCTACAGTAAGTGGTGGTGGCAACACTGGACACCTATAGTAAGTGGTGGTGGCAACACTGGCTCAGCACTAGAGACGAGTGTCGGCCAGGTTTGGTGTTTCACTCTTGGTCAATATCTTCGGGGTTCCGGGTTGACCATGATGAGATTCCATAGAGTCCAAGGTGTTGTTCTTTGGGTTCAGGTTCTTGGAGAACTTACGGACGTTGAACCTTGATCCACTGCTGGGGGTGGCGGCCCGGGACTGTCGACGGCTGTCCCCGCTCGTAGGCTCCTCCTTCCACTTGAACTTTGTACGGGATACCTGCCACACAGACATCACCCAAGTGAATTGTTTGAATACCTCAAATCTTTCTATCAATGTAGCCAATGTTAGAACCCATGAGCTGAATGTAAGAAAATAATATTACAAATTGAACTACAAAGACATTGGTTTATGAGTGTTTATCTGCCATGTAGTGACTTATGAAAAGTTGTATTAAAATGTTTTTGGAAATAAACTAACATGAGACAAGATAATAGTGCAAATTCTTTGAGCCAAAACAAATATGCCAATCTATCTAACATAATCCAAAATAACATCGAAGACCAAAGGTAAGTTATCATATAGGAAATTCAGTGTTGCGTCTCTTTCTGAATTAAACCCTGTTACCTGGCGCCCATCTTCCATCCACACATGAAATAAATAATATTACAAGACATTTAATATAATAGATTGGACCCCAAACCACAATGACGTATAAAATGTCCAAATGACGTTACAAAGCAAACCTTAAGGCGGCAACCAAGATGAAAACAAAGGATGGGACTCACTACCTCCTTGAAGTTGGGCCACCATCTGGAGATATAGTGGACGTAAGCGTCACGGTACTGCTTGTTCATGAAGACGTAGATGAAGATATTGATGCAGTACTGAGCCCAGTAGACCGGGTGCAGTAGCAGCAGTAGCGTCGGCATGTGAAACTGTGGGAAGCCAAATACTGCACATGATTTTACCTATAACAAATCCGTATAATATAATACTTAGCTCTTTACTTTTCATTGAATTATTAATTCCATTAATTATTACTCTGATGTTTTTAGATGTTGTGAAATAATTCTTTGCCTCCCAAGAGTCGGGAGCAACACACACTAACACATTCAAGTTATGACACAAATTACTGGGGTATTAAAGACCTCTTATACTTTTCCATAACAGGTTATAAAAAAACGACAGAGACGCAACAACCTCACTATACAACCTAGACTTTAACGACAAAGATGTTTAGCTTCAAGGTGTGGGACAAAGTTTATGATGATGTATTATAAGGCTGGATATTAATGCTTGATGATGCAAGTATTATAAGGCTTGACATATTCTTTGAATTACACCTTCAGGACCTACCTTACTATCGAGGTAGTGAACAACAGACACTGGGGTGCAGCAGAGAAGGAAAGCCAGGAAGATGACGCCAATAGTCCTGGCGATGCGGATGTCTCGTGACCTGAGGCCCTCTTTTGGACGGGTTGGCCTGCAGGGCGACACAGGAGATAAGAGAAGGCCCGCCATTCTCCTTAACAAGTATTGGGTGCAAACGTGCGTGTAAACCTGAGCCATTGTTTGCATCTATTATGTTGGTGAAATCTGTTTATCGTAATGCTGTGTGGCAAAATTGTAAAATCCTACCAGAAAAAAATCTTGCCAGGGGAAATCCGAAAAGGTAATTTTACACCTGACAGAATCCCACAACGCAAGTTACGAGGGAAAACCAGGGAACTAAAGTGCATTTGGTTACGTAAGGTCAAAGTTGGGTTAAGTTCTATTAGTTCTTTTAGATTTAATTATGTTTTATGAAGTTAGATTTAAGTTAATAGGTTTCACTTAAGAATGTTTATTGACCTTGTGTCGGAGCTGCTGTTGTCCGTGTTTTTCACTAGGCTGGACCCTCTTGACTGCAGCTTGACCGAACTCTGGCGTGCCTGTGGAAGATGATTTGGTTACTGAAGGATGTCATAAGGGATACAAAGAGCGTGGTACTACTGTACTGTACCTAGAAGGTTTTCTTATGAGATAAAGAAATGCGGGGTTCCATTAGTCGTCTTTATGAACTCCAACTGGCAGAACCGTTGTGCTGGAGAACCTGTTTCCCAGAGGTGCGTCAATGAAATTATCCGTGAACACACGCGATGAAAAACAGTGAACGTTTACTACAAGTTGAATCATTTGGTGGACAGAATGTGATCTATCGACAGTGTATCCATTTAGCCTAATGTAGACTTCAAGTTGGTAGTTCCAAAGATCGTACAGGAATTCCTCTCGTCCTAACCAAACAACTTGGACAGGTTGTTCTCATCCCCGCTGAAACATTCGACCATATCCTCAAGGACTTTTTCACCAAATCATTCACTGGCTCAATAATTATCAAGAGTGACTTTGAATTTCTGAACTGATATCTTAGTTGAACTTTTATACGACGCTGGGCCAACTCTGAACACATGATTATGGAAAACCTATAAATGTGGATGACGCAGTTTTGTACAAAGGCCATAACACCATAATTATTCTTAGTATATAACGACCACACTTGATCGAGGCCAAGACTTGTAGTAGCAACACCTAATAGAGGAAGTTACACATAACTTAACACGATAAACAATTGAATTCCTTTTGACTTGAAGCTGACGGAAATCTACGTTACGGCTTCCTGAAATGTACTGTTGACACTTTTACGTGGCCAAACTTAAGACACTGGCAGTCCTGAATGACACTTCTAAAACGAACATTGGTAACTTTACAACACGTCTTTGTTTTAGGATGGATATTAAAGAACCATAAATTATTGGTATTAGTGTTAGATCAGTATCAGGTATTAGTGTTAGTATCAGGTATTAATGTTAGATCAGTAGCAGTGTCTCATCATCTCTCCTTCCTCTATCACCCAATATCTTTCTCTTGCTTCCTCACCTCTACATTCCCTCCCTGCAGCCTCTCCTTACCTTGTAGAAGATGTAGGAATAGGAAACAATGATGACCACACAGGGAAGCAGGAAACCCAAAGCCAGGAACAACTTGCGGGGTCCCTGGCCGTACTTGGTGTTGTCGGAGAAGTCACACTCGTCCGTGTTGTGGTTATACGTGAACTCGCCGTAGATCTACCGATATTAAGTGACTTGTGAGTAATAAATATAATTACATTAATATGTCATGAATATTATGTAGGCTGGGGAAGTGGGTTGGTAGGCTGGGGAAGTGGGTAGGTAGGCTGGGGAAGTGGGTAGGTAGGCTGGGGAAGTGGGGCTGGGAAGTGGGTTGGTAGGCTGGGGAAGTGGCAGGCAGGCTGGGGGTAGGCTGGGGAAGTGGTAGGCAGGCTGCAGTGGGAAGTGGTGGGTAGGCTGGGGAAGTGGGTAGGTAGGCTGGGGAAGTGGGTAGGTAGGCTGGGGAAGTGGGTAGGTAGGCTGGGGAAGTGGGTAGGTAGGCTGGGGAAGTGGGTAGGTAGGCTAGGGAAGTGGTAGGTAGGCTGGGAAAGTGGCTTGGTAGGCTGTGGCAGTAGGTTGGTAGTATGGGGAGTAGGTAGGTACAATTAGCCAGACTGTAAACGGACAGGTGTGTGTGTGTGTGTGTGTGTGTGTGTGTGTGTGTGTGTGTGTGTGTGTGTGTGTGTGTGTGTGTGTGTGTGTGTGTGTGTGTGTGTGTGTGTGTGTGTGTGTGTGTGTGTGTGTGTGTGTGTGTGTGTGTGTGTGTGTGTCCCTCCTGGATCATTACCTCAAGGGAGTATTTATTTGTTCTATTCTTGGTGACGTCTGTGAGGAGGGGAGAAACTGGTAAGGTAAATATTATTATAAGAACACTGGCTACTCTCCCACTCGCTTATTTTCTTCATCTTATTACTTCTTGTTCCAATACTTAAACGTAAATAAGAACCAGAAGTCTTCTATTTTTATTACTTCAAAATGTTCAGCTCAAAAGGATCAGTAAATTTTCTTATTTCATTTTCATATTCCCATTTCCCTCTCTTCTTCTTCCTTCAGTTTTTGGCGTCAATTTTCGTTATGAACTTATGAGGAAGGTGTTCCAGAGCACAGCCATGGGGACAGTCCTTCTATGCTGGTGTGGGCCGTGGAGGTACACCTCCATGGTGTGGGCCATCCCTTGTGCACCGGGATATGACTACGGATCCCGCACTGTTAGAGACGCTGTCTCG
Source organism: Homarus americanus (assembly GCF_018991925.1). NCBI lineage: Eukaryota > Metazoa > Arthropoda > Malacostraca > Decapoda > Nephropidae > Homarus > Homarus americanus. The sequence goes on along the minus strand of NW_024736071.1, from coordinate 5,373,965 downwards.
TGGTCATGGATGGCAGTTCAGCCCCAGATTTCATGTATATTGAAATCTTGAGACGCTCCTGTGTTAGGGTCGGGCACCCGTCCAGGTCGAAGTTAAGTACGGCTTCCTGCTCTTAGGCCTCGTCTCCACAAAGCCTCCCTTCCTCCTCCCACCGGTAGATCCACTATTTTTTGGCTCCTCGTTCCCCGAGTAATGTTCGGCATTGATGCACGGCATTTAACTTCCCGATGATCCGGCTTCGTTCAGAAATCACTTCAGGTATTAAACTGGCTTCCTTTTCAGTCATAAACGTGAAGCCATTGCAAAATGTGGTATAAGATGCAAGCCTGTATATAACATCAGATGAAAGTTATCGGTGACATTGTTGTAATTCAAATAATATCACATAGGAATAGAATTCCCTTTGCTGAACATATCATAGTTCCAATAGGGGAATGGTGAGACAGTGTTCACCAGGCTGTCCAAAACATAGCTGACTGACCTCTTGGCTGATATGTCCTGATTCAACTGCGTGCATCGTGGGGTAGCTCTCAACAACAACACAATATCCAAATGAAAGCGCTGGGTGAAGGAGGGGAGCAGGTGCTTGTTCACCACCTATCCCAGGAGGCAGATAAACTTTGTAAAGCTACAATTATTGTGGTAACAACCTCACAATGATTACCTGTTATTATGTAATACCAACTTATGTCATAGTTCCTATCGTCTTAAAAGCCATGTGTAAAATACCGAATGACGCACAGTATAATTATAAACAAGGTACTCTCGTGATTCAACTATCAGCTGTTGTGGTAAACACTGGACATGGTGAATAATGATGACAAAAGATTTTATCCCCTTGTGCCTGCTGCTGATGTTGATGATGGGACTCAACAGCCGACGGCATATATATTTTTCTTTATAATTTGCCCCGCGAGGGGGCTAGTTTATTGGGCACTCCCTTGCATCCTGTGCAAAGCGTAGGGCAAAAGTCGTTTATAGCGCCCAACAGGGAAGCACACAGAGTTCATGCTTGCCTCGTCGACTTGTGCATTAAAGGGCGTAAAAGCCTGAAGGGCCATGGATTTCATCGGCAAGTTACATATAGTGACAGGATGAGAGTGTGGAGGATCTGCTACGCCTTGCCATAACAGATCCCTAATAAGTCAAGCGCGTGGCCTGTCTGCAGGAGGAGGGATATTGGTCAGGAGGAAGGTGTGTTGGTGACGGCTGGGGACTGTGCTGTGGTAGGTGGAGGGAGGCACGTAGGCATTGACAGTATTAAAGGACAACCATTTAGTGCGAGTGTGATGACATCTGCGTCGGTAGTTGCAGCGATGAGGAGGAGGTCGAGAGGCCGCGGCATAGTCTGGGTCCCACCTCACCTCCTGCCTGCTATAGGTGGCGCCTTTCTCAGTAACGACTAACGGGTCATCCAACATTGACTAACCAACACGCTGTTCAGTTACGATTATCAATATCCTTTATAGTGTGAACCATCGTCATCACATTCACCATCCACACCCAAACATCACAATGGCCTACTTGAAAAAACTGATTACACTAACGAACAATTTGCTAAACTGAAGATATTAACGCCTACTGCTGTTCCCTTTTTGTTTACAAATCTGTCAATAACTTGATTGACAACAATTATTTCCAGTTCCGGAATAATCAGAGATGCAACTTAAGGCCCCCAGAGCTACTAAGACCCCCCCTTCCCCCATGCGCTCCTCTCAGTCCCAGACCTCCATAAAATATCACGATGTGAAGGTGTGGAACAACTTACCCCCACCCATCCAAGCAAAGACTACGCTCCCTTCCTTTAAATCATCTCTTAAAAATATCTATTGTCTAAGTATTAACATTTTGTAATACCTACTTTATATTCTTACTTTTATTATACCACCAAAACCATTATATCATAAATTGCCATGTAGATAGAAATTATCATTGCAATAATTATATATTTGTCGATAAGACATGATACTGACAGCTGCTGTCGTCTTTTTCCTCCTTAATACAACCCATGTTGTACTGCTTCCCTCCCTTATCATTCTGATAATTATGTTCTTATTATCACCATGTTACTTGTACTATTCCAGATGATACTAAAAGTTACATAATACTTCCTTGAGATAAATGTATAGTATATATCAGGTGCCCTTAAGAGAGCTCAGGCTCTCAACTGGCTCAGCCATGTTGATATTGTTATTATTATGGACGCTGTATCTGTATTTTTCTGGCTAACTAAACTGTTTCAGTATAATAATGAACATCCTCTGCCGCTCTCCACCCACGTCCCCCTCACACACACTACGCGCCACATCTGTTGAGTCAAGAGGGCACTTTCTTCTTCGTTGTTCAAACCTCAAGTGTTTCGGAGTCACACTGTGGCTGGCTGAGGGGACTAACTTTCGTGCATGACAGTACTTGATACCTTAACTAACCTTCTGTACTGTGTGGGTGAACTGTCAGCACAGAAGAATAAGTAATTTTCTGCAAAACACACACTGTAACACATCAACTGAAAATGCAAAAAACTAGGACTACTGTCAGAGAGAGAGAGACTCACCTTCAACAATGGTATTAACATGAGGAATCCGGAACAAAGCCAAATAGCGGCGATAAGGATTGCTGTCTTAGGCCCGGAGAACACCTGTGGGTACTTCTTGGGCACAGCGATCAACACACACCTGCCGGGAGAACATGAAAACACACTTACTGATAAAATACTCTGTCCTTATTGTACTCGGCCCGCGCTTCCTTCACCCACACACCCGCTGCTTACAGTACTTCCTCAACGCATATGTAGTTCGTCACACCCACCCACACCCACCCACACACTTCAATACGTCCTCATACCGCTAGGAAACTGAAACTGGTGGTGTGTGGCAGTGAATCCTTTATGTATACGAGGGGTTACTCTTATAAATACGATGGTTTAGCCTATTAAGGACGATGGTTTAGCGGCTTTAGCCTATAAAGGACAATGGTTTAGCCTATTATGGACGATGGTTTAGCCTATTAAGGACGGTGGTTTAGCCTATTAAGGACGGTGGTTTAGCCTATTATGGACGATGGTTTAGCCTATTAAGGACGGTGGTTTAGCCTATTATGGACGATGGTTTAGCCTATTAAGGACGGTGGTTTAGCCTATTAAGGACGGTGGTTTAGCCTATTAAGGACAATGGTTTAGCCTATTATGGACGATGGTTTAGCCTATTAAGGACGGTGGTTTAGCCTATTAAGAACTATGGTTTAACCCAGTGCTTTTCAACCTTTTTCATGGTGGGTCACCCTTGGGAAGCTCTTCCACAAACTGAGCCACCCCATTATGAGGTGCACCATAACATGTTACACATAAGCAACAGGACACAAGAGATAGTCATAATAGATAGTCATAGTACAGAGAGGAATGTACACTCGCAACAAAAAGTATCGGTGCAGGGTGAGATCGACGACTTCCGGAACGATACGTATACACTGTGATATGTCGGGAAGGTTGGTAAGTGTATCCTCATAACCCCCCAGCTGTGGTCTACACTAAGTTAAGTGTTATATGCAACACTAACTGTGGTCTACACTAAGTTAAGTGTTATATGCAACACTCACTGTGGTCTACACTAAGTTAAGTGTTATATACAACACTCACTGTGGTCTACACTAAGTTAAGTGTTATATGCAACACTCACTGTGGTCTACACTAAGTTAAGTGTTATATGCAACACTCACTGTGGTCTACACTAAGTTAAGTGTTATATGCAACACTCACTGTGGACCACACTATGTGTATGGACAGACAACAGTCCACCACATACAACAACACAGCTCACCTGTTGACAGCGATGGCGGCTATAGAGAGAAGCTCCGCCTGGATGTTGACGTAACGTAGGAAGACAAATACGTTGCAGCCCTGAGTGTCAAACAGAGGACGCATGCCGCTAGTCATGTACAGGGTGAAGAGGTGGGCGGCCGAGATAGGCAGAATGGTGACGCAAAAGATGCCTTCAGCCACCGCCAAGTTCACCACTAGGTAGGTCGCGGAGTGACGCAGCCGTCTAGTGTACGGTAGTGCCAGGATGGTCAGCAGGTTACCTGGGGAAAGTAGTAGGGTATTTAGGTATACATAAATATGTAAATTGTAAAATTTAAAAAAAAAACTGTGCCTCAGACAAGATTGCCTCCGCCACTCACAACCTCCCCATTAAACCCATGTAAAAATTGTTCTTGATACATTAATTCGGCTTAATTTTTTTATGAAGCTTTTATTCATTCTTACGGGCCCATAAATAAGATAATTTACAAGGTGACCGACCTTCTCTCTGTTTGTCATTCGTTCAGTCTTACTGACGTAACATCCTCTCAAGCCACTCGGTCGTCATACTCTCCTTTCACTCACAAATTTCGCTGTTGTAGAGCTAACAGAAGAGTAACAGTTGATTATTGCGACGTGTGACAAACATCATTAAATGTTCGCCTGTTTAAACTAGTAAGTTCGACACAATAACTTAACCACTTAACAACGACAACAAACATGGTATATAAAGTCCCTCAACATATGTAAACTGTAGTAAACATATACGAGGCAATCTATAATATACACAATAAAGACCAATTAATAATTGTCTTAATATTTATGTTATTAATTTTGTTTTATTTTGAGGTTTTCGCTTTTTATCTCAGACACTACAACTGACTTAAAACATTAACCGTGGAAGACAAGATGAAGCGTGTGCTCTGTCTAGCAGAACTGTGCGAAGAAAAATCATCGGTTAACACAAGAAAGATGCACCACACGGGTCAAATTAATAAATGGATAAAATATTGAAACGATACTGAATCAGTGAATGATAAACCACGATTAGAGAGGACTTGTATCATTGATGAGACCGTGGCCGAGCTAGACTCCACCCAAGTGTCTGCGACGTGTTCCTTCAGAGCTAAACATCCCGCCGACAATTTTCAGAAATATACTACATGAACATTCTTACAGGCTGGTGCTTCAAACACTAAGGACTACCGTGAAGGGTCACATTTTTGTCAAGCGTTCTAATAAAATAAAATATTTCTATTAATTTTGTTAGAGTTGGCATTTTCTGGTAAAGCAACATTCCACGTTTAGAGGCAAAGTCAGCCGCTACAACCGCCTTGTTTGAGAGACAAGAGAAATCCCATCAAGCCTGACAACACCAGAAAGACTCCTAGTAGTGACCAACCCCCTGCTGCTGTGTTACAAGGTTGTTGCAGGTTTAATGACAGTGCTCGTCACACCATCAACAACACGAGCGGGCAAGATGCTGGACGTCATCTTTGGTGCAGTCAGTCAGCCACCTGAGCCAACAATAGTGAGTTACAGTATATAATGAGTGATGAGTAAATAAAGTTACTCTTAAGCTGCTCTATGACAGAAACCTTGACATGAACTCTAGATAAAAGACTAAAGGAGGGAGTAAATGTGTAATCAACTCACCAAAAAATCCCAGTATGGCGATGATGACAGCTGTTACGGCAGTCAGCACGATGGCCCAGTCCGGAGCACTGCCCTTGTCATCGTTATCTTCACTCGTCATGATGATGGGGACGGGGCTACGTGTAAGGTGTTTGCCTGAAGAAGTTGGATATCTTAGGAGATTGTCTAGGAGTCAATGAGGATCTGGATCAAGAACAGCAGCCTAGTCAAATGATCTTAAATGTTGATGGTCACTTGCTGTGTGTTGCCATTAGCGAGTGAATCAGTTTGGCCAGAGAACACTTCTCTTGCTTCGCTTCATCAACAATCCTCTTTCACCACAATTGTTGCTCACTGGATACCGCCACTGAAACAAATTTCGATATTCACTGTAATTATGACACTCAAATAGTGGATATATCATATGTTCCAGTGCGAAGTGCTTCTGAAGAAATCTGTGAGGGATAGTGCATTTGCCGGGAGTGAGGACGAGAGCAGGAGTTACCAGCAGCAAGACACAGCCCTCACTGGTTCACGAGGATGTGGTCCCAACCTACGTATATCCCTTGATAAACAGGACGTCGCTGTGTATGACACTCCAGCTGCCCTCACCCCTCTAAGGTTGTTTGTTTTAACAATAAAACTACACAATATCCTTTGAAACAATTTACTTTTAACATATTAAGTCTTCTTTGTTTGTATTCAACCATTAAATAAGATGATTATATTACCAAATGCTTTAGTAAATCTGATAGAATCCTAAATCACTTTCTTGTAAATCACAACTTATGATATTGTCGACTTCTACAAATCTTCACGTACGGGATAAATCACATCGTTATCAGATTCTGAGACACGTGGATTTTGAGGCTGAACTCCACACGAAAGGAACGGAAACTGAAATTCGTAGAACATTATTAAGTCATCTACCCAAGTCTTCTCAATGTCTATGAACTCCCTAAAATTCATATAAAAAGATGTACCACCAAGGTCCCCTTTTTAAAATGGCTGAATGTCTTAGTGGATTGCTATCCCTATCTGTAGGTAAGTTCTCTAAACTTTATATAGAACAGAATTTCATAATAAGTTAAAAGGTATGAACTGTCAAAATGCTAAGTTTGGAGCTTGTACTATATCTTACTTCACAAAAGTACTAATAGATGATGTGCTGCAAAGCTACAAACTAAATTATGTGAATTCCAAAATGAGTTCCCACATTCTTTACCAAAAATAGTTGTTCTTGCAAGTTTGTGTTTCATCTATTGGTTTCTCTCTTAAAGATGAAATTTTACTTACAAAACAGTGGATGGGTTCCAACTTATCCCCGGTGTTGGCCGCGTACAGTATAGCCTAGTACTGTACAGGAGGTATTTAGAACTTTTTGAGAATTCCCTTCCATCTCAGATTAAGACCTCTGTGTGTTTACTGTTTGGGATGACAGATGGGATCCTTTGAACTTTTTTTGGCCAGATTAAATAATTTAGTCCCCAGAAGCAAATTCAAAGTCGAATGGAAAGTGGCGGGTGGACTCCCTCTCTTTCGTCGAGTTACTTTTTTGTGAACCACTCGGTAGAGGTGAGGTGTTGCTTCACGACTTTTTCTCAGAGCCTCAGGATTTGTAGCACTCAGTATCTGGATACTGAAATTTATTCAGTGAAACTTCAGTTAGGAAAACTAGGAGACCCCAGTTGAGTGTAGCTAAGGCAAATTACTACAATATTTCGGCTTCCACCATCATGCACACCATCACCAATTAAATCTTAAAAATACCTCACCATCAGTCCTTGATAAATAAATTACCAAAGAACAGATCAATTTAGTTTTCAGTTATCCCAAGAACGTATAAAAAAACATTGTTAATGTATATATAAAAAAATTAGTGAGGCCTAACCTGGTATTCACATTACACCGCGTAATGGTTGAGATAAGTGTACCTTAAGTTGGTCAGGCAGTGAAGGAATTATCTGCAAGCTTAAAGAAAGTGTTAGTGGTCCCATAGGCGTGACCGCTCGTTAGGAGCAGTGTGGATACAACACACTGTATTCTAAGCCCTCGGTACACAAGGAGGCACCATGGCCGGTACTGTACCTGTCCACAATCACTTCCTTAAATTGTATCATCTAAGTTAACTTGTCATAAAAATGTCATAAGATATGCTCAAGACAGTTCAGCTGTATTACAACATGTTAGTGAGTTGGGTCACGCCATTAACTGTAACGGGTCATCCATAATGTACAAATCTAATTGTAGTTTTAGAAGAAAAATCACCTCAGTGGTTGTTCATAAGACCTCACCTGGGGGCCAAGAACCTGTCAGGATTTTTTAAGGGGGCCCCAACCCGCATTTAACCGTTTCATGCCAGTTGTTGCTTATGTATATGATTCCCAAGAATAGTGAATATACTGTTACTGCATAATATAAGTTTTAAAACCTTTATCACTGTAACTTACTCTTAACATCATAAATAAACCATGTCAGAAGGGGATCGAAGGTTATGGTCAAAATATTATACACACAAGAACACAAGAATGGAGGAAACTGCAGCGGGTCTATACTGGGCAGTCCCGTTTACACTCAACCCCTATCGCTCATACAGTATATTCATCGAACCTACAGTGGGATTTCCGTGTTGTTATTTATTGTTTATACAATTATATATATATATATATATATTATATATATATATATATATATATATATATATATATATATATATATATATATATATTATAAAACCATTTATCTAACCCGAAAGTTTAATGATAAGTGATTTTTTTTAACCCATTGAGTGACAGGAGATTCTCTCAGCTGAATAAAATCGTCTAGCATAAGCCGGAATAAAATACTCAGGTACCAAACTATTCCTTTAAAGCTTAAACAAGTAAAGAGGTGTGTGTGTGTGGGAGGCTCCTTGTCCAGTCCTATTGTTCGTTTATACCGGATGAGACCCATCTGACCCCATTTTTAATGTATATATATATATATATATATATATATATATATATATATATATATATATATATATATATATATATATATATATATATATATATATATATATATATATATATATGGCGGTGCTGAATTGGGCCATTCCCACACACATCACAGTCAGCCTCTACACACAACATATCCAGTGCTTCACCATCAAGATATCACCATCTGCTTCCTGTGACAATGTCGGGCGGATGGTGACTAAAGTGAACCAAGAGGCGACTCATCCTTCTATCTCAAATGGTAGTAGGCAGCTACCAGGCAGGGAGGTACTTCCGCCTGGGAAGATATTGGAAGCATAATGTGTTGTCTAATGGTAGACCCTGCTGCCATATGTGACCAAGTCCCAGGTTGCTGATCTGACTTTCTGCCTCATTTACAAACATTTGCAGGGTCTCAATTGTTTCTCTGACAACACAACACAACATACATATATTGTTTCTCACTATTGATCTTTTTTATTTTTTATTTCTTTGTTTTTTTATTTATATTAATAATAATAATAATAATAATAATAATATTATTATTATTATTATTATTATTATTATTATTATTATCAGTGTTGTTATTATTATTTAATTTATATTTTTATATTTTTTATTATAAATTTTATTTACTATGAGCTAATTATTATTATTATTGTTATTATTATTACATTTTCGCCCCCCAGGCCTCGATGTGGGTCAGTGACCTGTGCCCGGGTGGGCTAATCCGCGTAAAAAAAAAGTAGCGGTGACCGCACCGAAGGAAAGAGGCTAATGGTCTGTGTAGTGTGTCGGATCCCTCCATTGTTCTTGATAGTCTTGTCTACGGCTATTTTGAAGCCGATTATTGTTCCCACTTCCACGGATGATAGATTGTTCCACAGGTCTTCCATCCTCTGTGTGAAGCTTGAAGCTGTGTCCTCTTGTTTTGGTCCAGGAAAATTTATTTGGGTTTACATTTTTCACTCCTTTCAAGATTTTGAGTGTATGCGATCCGCCCTATTGTGTCTTGTCTGAAGAGGTGTTAGTCCTAAGACCCTTAGTCTACTTGTATAATCGACACAGCTTAGTTTAAGAATAATGCTAATCCCTCTGTGTCTCACCTTTTCTTTGGATATTACGTTTATCTGGAGGTAAGGTCTCCATGCTTTTATGAGCGACCCTCCGAGACGTAATGCGGTCCTTCGAGCTGTAATGCGGTCCTCCGAGCTGTAATGCGGTCCTCCGAGCTGTAATGCGGTCCTCCGAGCCGTAATGCGGTCCTCTGAGCCGTAATGCGGTCCTCCGAGCCGTAATGCGGTCCTCCGAGCCGTAATGCGGTCCTCCGAGCCGTAATGCGGCCCTCCGAGCTGTAATCCATTTTTAAGCCAAACGTTCGAATAAGTTTCTAGAGATCGGACGATTGTTATTGAAACATTCTGGCCAAGTGTTCGGGTGTTTCCCTCTACCCAAATGACTTCAGCTGTTACCAATATTATTAGTACCTACAGTGCAGTATATCGATGAAGATGGGAAAATAAAGGAAAAATAATTTGTTTCCTTATCAAGCAGTAAATTCCTGCACTCATCCTCTTGTAGCCTCATGTATGGTGAGTATCGCCATTTTCAATTTGCCAATATATTATATAAGAAAGATTCGGTATGAGATAAATGTGCTTTGTAGCTTATGAACTTGGTCAAATATTTGGGTAATTATAAATTTTAGTGTTTTTTTAGGAAATTGTAAAAACTTGTTGGAATGTAAAGACGGACTCAGTAATGTTTGTTTGTTGTGTATTATTTAATTTAATTTTTATCTTGTTTAATAAAGTGGCGACCTTAAGGTGTGTTATTCCACCTCGGTACAGTATCCTATTGTTACTGTGGATGATGTTATAATTTTCGAAAAATTAAGGAAACCGTTTACAAGTATGTGGCCACGTCGTCTTCTGTGACTCACACCCACAGTTGCCTTGCGAATTTTTCCTTAGTGGAGTTTAGTTACTATCTGTGTTGGTTAGGTTAGGTTTTGAAAAGAAATATTTGAACCTAACCAGACTTACAGTACGTTTGATTTGTCCAGGGCTGCCAGTTTCAAGAGCTCATAAATACCAACCCTCCCATAACCAGAATGTACTTAAAGGCGACCCGATGTTATGAATTACAGCCCCAAATGTTAACAACAGACGTTAAAGTTGAAAGAGAATTAGCTTGTCTGCAGTCCCATAGTTTGGTTGGCTTCCTTCTCTTCTGATCTCACTGTTTATGTTTGTGTTTGTTCATCCTGGAGAAAGACTTGTGTCTCAAGCGTGTCTCTGTTCATCCTGGATGTAATAAACAGTTACCTGAAGGTCACTGTGTCAGGTGTCATCCCGAGTCCAGAGTTCACCGAGGACAGACAGGCGAGACAAGTGAGACCTAGTGAAGGTGGTGAGGCGTTTCCCGCCATGTCTCCCCCTCCCGAGAAGCTGAACCTCCTCGCCCTGAAGAAGTTTTTCACGGTGCTCCTCGGGGATCGAGGGAGTAAACACCTGCTGGCCGAGTAGTGACCTCGTGGTTACCTTCGGTGACTGGGGACAGGTGGTACAACTACAGGACGTGGGAGTCATCAATGACGTCTCCGTTCAGGATGGAAGTCAGTTATGATGACAACGCAGTGTGGGGCGGTATCTCCAACGCAGAGTTACACCAAACAGAGAAGGAAATTCAGCAACTTGTGGGAGAAGAACTCGTCGTCAGATAAAAACTCTCAAGACCTGACGGGGGTGGTAGGGTTCCTCCTCGAACTACCAGACAAGATTACACCGGGATGGGACACCGCCCCAGTGTAACCCTGCGTACCATGTCCGACCAGATGCTTCAAGTATCAATAGTATGGACACCAAGCTAAGAAGCGAAAGGCCCTAACGAACGTGCGCTCCAAGTGCGCGTCCACTAGACACCAGAATCAAGAATGCTTGAAAGAAGAAAAGAAGAGCGCCATTGCTGCCTTTGGTCAGCACTCTCCCTCTGACCGGGAACGTCTCACAGGGAAGGAGGAGAGTAAGGTCACCAGGGCGAGACACATCATGAAACTAAACTACAGGGACGCGCTCCTCCGGGTGAGAAGAAACAACCAAACAGAAGAACAAGAACAAGAGCATTAGAGCAACAACTAGAACAAGAAGAACCAAAAAGAAGAACAAGAAGTGTGGACAGTGCAGAAGAAACCCAAGAAAAACAAGAGTAATAGGAACAACTTACAAGTTGACGGCCAGTTGATCTAAAATTCTAAATGATGAAGAAGTGTCAGGCGGTGTTGATGGGTGTTAGATGTTCGCTCACAGAACCACTGTTGGAAAGCAATTACTTATTCTCATCCTAAATGAGAGAGAGAGAGAGAGAGAGAGAGAGAGAGAGAGAGAGAGAGAGAGAGAGAGAGAGAGAGAGAGATGCTATTGTCATTATCAGCCAGTTAAAATATACATAAGTTAAAGATGCGTGGTGTGGGTTCTTGAATAACAGCGGACGACATCTGCCGACACCATAGTCTAGCCCACACCATCCGCCTCAAGCCCTCACACATACGCTCGTCATAAAACACTATACCCACAAGACTCTTAATGTGTGTTTTGCCATTATGTGTATACCTGCACTGTCTAGGTACATAATGTGTATACCTGCACTGTCTAGGTATATAATGTGTATACCTGCACTGTCTAGGTACATAATGTGTATACCTGCACTGTCTAGGTACATAATGTGTATACCTGCACTGTCTAGGTACATAATGTGTATACCTGCACTGTCTAGATACATAATGTGTATACCTGCACTGTCTAGGTACATAATTTATTTTCCTGCACTGTCTAGGTACATAATTTATACCTGCACTGTCTAGTTACATAATTATCCTGCACTGTCTAGGTACATAATTTATATACCTGCATGTCAAATCAGTGTAAACTTGAATGACGATTATACGCAATAAAACTGAACTGAACTGAACTGTGTTGGATTTCAGGGGTAGTGCTGGGGTGGGGGGGTGAGTGTTAGATTAAAATCATTAGATCCAACTATCGTCTCTCTTGGTCGTGATGCACCAGTCCCGACTTTATTTTTTCTTTTAGATTCTAATTAACTTGAAAATTAAAACTATTAATTCCGATTATAAATATTGCTGTTAATATTCATGTACTATATGTGGTTCAACAACTAAGGTCTTTTTCTACATAAACTACACAACACTCCCATCATAGGAAAACTATTCATCCTGTTGTTGTTACGGGCAAGACGTGTGTCACTGCGAGCGAGTGACGGAGCCTAAACGTTGACACCACATCCGGCTGATGAACTGTTGTGGCCCTCAGAGTAAGTTTGGTTACTACACCGGAAACTCCATTATCTGGTGAATAGTGGTGTACAGTAAGTAGTCCTGCTACATACTTCTAATACTCAAGGCGCTTCTAAAACGGCAAATTCCAACACTTTTAAGACTGAAATGAATATTATTATCAACCATTACTCTTCTATATTTCTTGTATATCTCCATAGAATGATGGAAAAATACTTCACGACTGTGTTCATGTAAGTGTCAGGGAGTTGGTGTGTGTTTATACTGGGCCGATGTGGAAAGCGACTGGGAGTGTTTACTAAAGTAGTCGAACACTAACAACATACTACTGTACTGTACTGGCTCCTTTGTTTCAACACTCACTAAATAAAGATGAGCAGTTCTAATGTAACACGTGCTTTGAACATAAAATAATTCCCGTTATTCAACTAAAAAATAATCCATCACAGAAGAAACCTAGAAAAAAGTAACACAACAAAAAAAACGAAAGAAAATGAAAAGAACTAAAAAGAAACATATATATAAAGCAATAACAAGGATGACTCTTGTAAACACGTTATTGGTGTTACTTCACAACAATCAGTTTAACCTTTGATGGTGAACATTTTCTCAGGTGACAAAGTTTTCTTGTTTAAAGAAAAATTAACATAGCCACCGAAAATCTTGTTCTGGTCGGATTTATGGATGGACCAATCAGTGGTCGATATTTTGACCATGTCAAAGTATATTGGAAACCTCACTTGACCTCCTCGCCTCTAAGCGCCTGCAGGCGACCTCGGAGATGTGCTGTACGTACAAAGAATTTTGGTTGGTTTGGTGAGTGAGGATGTCTGTCTGAGAGTTTCTCTGTTTTCTTCCTAAGACCAATAATGTTCATTCGATCGTTAACAACGTACTAAGCTGGTCGACCTCGGTAATATCTGAAAACTACATAATTTAGGTCAAAAGTCAAAGTGAGATGGACGAGACAAGGGGGCAGGGTTCACGTTCTCTGTGTATGGAAACTGCAGAAGGCTTACGGTTCACATTCTAATAATTGGAAAAGAACTGTACAACATACATTTGGGAGCGACGTGAGTGTGCACCTGGGTCAAGCAGGGTTACCACACCTATCTGCCACTGAGTATATGTGTAGGTCATATATGTATGAGTGTGAAGCTTCCCATGACAAGTACATCATCGATCCAAAGATGACAGATGTTAACTTATCAAACACCACATTACTCTACATCTTAATACATGTGATTTCGGTCTCTTCCTTTCCGAGAGTTAAGGCGTCTCTCATCTGTTTGTTGCCAGCGACCCTGAGGACACAAACAACACGAGAGGGTGAACACTGACAGGTACCGCCCGTGGTGGTGAGGGTCTGCTCCCCTTCCGAGTCCTCCTCAACGATTTACTCACTCACAATTGCAGGGTTAGTGCAGAGCCAGAATTTGTTGTCTGTCAAACTGACACGTGAGTTTAATACAGACAGTCGTCATGAAGAATGGATTACGAAACATTGCGAGATTCTCTAGGCTACGCGTCTCCCGTCAATAACATCAAATCATCACTGAATTATGATTTTAACAAGAACAAAACGTCATTATTTTGTTTTCCTGTAATAATCAGTAGTTCGTTGTTGCTAAAATTAAAAGTTGTGATGATTTGGTGTACATTGGAAGGGATAAAGTCAGATGGCATTGTTTGTGTGTTTAAGGTCCCGTTGCTTGTGTGTTTTGAGGTCCAGTTGCTTCTGTTGCTTGTGTGTTTTGAGGTCCCTAATATCTCCGGTTCTTGTGTTTTGGGAGTAACCTGAACAACAATCATGGCGAACTGGACTCTGGTTGGCCCATGGATAGTAGCCTAGCCATGGTTATAGGATGCATGGCTGTACACTGGGTGTCTGTCGGTTCCCTCGCATCCGGACGATTTGGAAGCCATTTCGTTTTCCTTTTTATACAGAGGGAAAGTATAAGACAAAGTATTAGATAACAAGAGCATCAGAAGAGCAATTTACAGAAGACGAAGCAACAAGGACAACACCAGAATCACGATGGTGAAAATAAGCTTTTGTTTAATATTCTTAAATAATTGAAGAGTAATGTGTGTGAGTTGGCGTGGAAGTCCTGAATAACAGCCAGTTGTAATGTACTGTACTCGTGGGATGTGCCGAGCCCGCATACCAGCTATCTCTTCTTATATCTCGAAAGCTAATTAGCAGCAACATTATTTTTTCTCCTTATATGTGAGGCACCACACAGGGTTAATAGGTGATAAGAAAATAAAACAGAACCTATCTCTGTCGCGGAGAAAAATACAAATACGCGATTTTTTTTATGATATCTTAAACAAAGTTACTGTGTGGTACTTTTATATTTGCTTATATTTCCACTCGTCTGCTGTACTAAGTGTTTCTCCGAGCACCAGGGACTCTTTTAGCAACACTCACGCGGCTCAACAATAGACACAAAACTTCACTTGTACACTATCCTGGTCTACTATTTACAGTGTATATTACGTTTTTTCTCAACTAACATCCACCGTTTATACTATTTCACCAACAAAGTCAGAAAAAATGCTGCTACAACCTTAGAAATGTCACGCACTGTACGACCCAGTCTGTATTAGGAGTGGAAACTTTACCTCCAGAAAGATGATTCCGGAACTATGTCATCTATATTATCCAAGTAGACTAACAACCCTTCAAACAAGACACAATAGGTCAGATTTCACAAACTTTCAAAATCCTGAAAGTGATGGAAAACGTGATCACGGGATACATCTTTATGATGTCACGCACCACCAACACGAAGGGACAGAACCACACGCTCGCCAAGTTATCATACAGAACGAATATAAGGACATATTTCTGAACACATATGCTGGTGGACCTATGAAACAGTCTACCAGCCCAAGCTGTGAAATCAAGAACAGTACTGGGCTTCAAAATAACCCTTGACAGGACTATAAGAGCAATGGAGGGATCCTACACAGGCCACATGCCTCCTTCCGTCACTAGTGTGCCTCGAGTCACCGCCAACACACCCGGATGAAAATACAGCTGTTAGGTATTCGTGCACCTGCCAACAACACGCACCAGGCAGGCCTCTGTTTACAGTAAGCACCAACACACCCTGAACGAGCTGAAGTTAAGCCAAATTACTGTGTTGAGCCATGGGAACAAGATTGTACGCAGTGCAGCACCACTGATATTACTTTTCCTTACGTCACATGTACGGGATGTTTTAAACTTATTATATCTTTGTAATAATAATTAATTGGCAGTGTAATATCCTGTCTCATTTCTATGTGGCCATAAGATCAGCTGATAAATATTTACACACAGCTAAAGATCGACTCTACACTGTTTACTGCTCGTCAGACATGCACCACACCACTCTCCTCCTCAGTAAGATAGGAACCACTGACAGTAAGGTTTTAACATGTGCGACAGTGAATAAGTACAAAACTTACATTACTTTAGATACTGTATATCCCGCACAGGACCAAGACACCTCTCACCTGGTAGTTCTAAATTCAACTACGTCAACGTGTCTGTATTAACACTGAAGCACAACACATCATGGAGGGGCGCATCACCAACACTGAGAAAACTGTGGCAAATTCAAGTTAGAATTTGGATAAAAATTGACGGGAGGTTCACGCGACCAATGCTGGCGAGAGACTGTGGGAGACCCCCTGCCTCGCCTTCCGCTGCCTGTGGATTACTATCAACACCCCCGGCCCTGATAACTTATCTTTTACAAATAACTAACTGTTATTGCCACACCTATCTTGTTCACCTGCCTTGTCCTGACCCTTGTGAGATAATGTTTGTGGTTGTAATGTTTGCTACGTGTTCTCCTTTAACTTATTAATCGTGTGTATCATAGTATAATTGATCTTACTTCATTTACTTATATTACTTATCTCATTTCATTTACTTATAAGACTTGTTTTGCTTATCTTTATTATTCATTTGTATTATTTGGTTGGCCACTTGTATTATTCATTATATATAAATCATTAATACAACTCCTTCTTGGTCTTGGTCTCGGATGATGAATACCTGACGCAATACAAGGAGTCACTCTCAAGAAGCTGCTACGTTGAAAGTCGCCCTGTTAGACTGTTGTTCACCCTGTGTTGGCAGAGGTGCTGTGTTGTGTTGGCAGAGGTGCTGTGTTGTGTTGGCAGAGGTGCTGTGTTGTGTTGTGTTGGCAGAGGTGCTGTGTTGTGTTGGCAGAGGTGCTGTGTTGTGTTAGCTGTTGTGTTGGCAGGTGCTGTGTTGTGGGTGCTGGTGTTGCAGAGGCTGTTGCAGGTGTTGTGTTGTGTTGTGTTGGCAGAGGTGCTGTGTTGTGTTGGCAGAGGTGCTGTGTTGTGTTGGCAGAGGTGCTGTGTTGTGTTGGCAGAGGTGCTGTGTTGTGTTGGCAGAGGTGCTGTGTTGTGTTGGCAGAGGTGCTGTGTTGTGTTGGCAGAGGTGCTGTGTTGTGTTGGCAGAGGTGTTGTGCTGTGTTGGCCAAGGTGCTGTGTTGTGTTGCAGAGAGTGTTGTGTTGTGTTGTGTTGCAGAGAGTGCTGTGTTGTGTTGTGCTGGCAGAGGTGCTGTTGTGTTGAGAGGTGCTGTGTTGTGTTGGCAGAGGTGCTGTGTTGTGTTGCAGAGGTGCAGCACAGAGGTGCTGTGTGTTGTGAGGTGTTGTGTTGTGTTGGCAGAGGTGCTGTGTTGTGTTGGCAGAGTGCTGTGTTGCAGAGGTGTTGTGTTGTGTTGCAGAGGTGTTGTGTTGTGTTGGCAGAGGTGCTGTGTTGTGTTGGCAGAGTGCTGTGTTGTGTTGACAGAGGTATTGTGTTGTGTTGGCAGAGGTGCTGTGTTGTGTTGTGTTGGCAGAGTTGCTGTGCTGTTATATGTGCTGTACTTTATATCATTACATATCGTTAGGCTCCATTTCTCTACTTGAGGCAGCCGCTCCTCCTCTGCCGTGAACTGCTGGTAAACAACTGTATTGATCATGAAAAGTTGTTCGATTGTGGTTAACTTATCGCAGTGTACTTGCACCAATCAGGAGACAGATTGTTACCTGGGACGGACGATAGCCAATCCAGTCACTGTTGCCGTGAAATTACCCAAAATTCCTTGTCCCACCATGGACGATATATACCGAGTGATGTACAGGAAGTATGCAGTCTACATCGGAGCTCTGAGGTGGGAACTCGCCTTCGGAGCTCTGAAGGAGGGCCGACTAACGTTGGCCCCTCCAGGCTCATTGTGAGATTTGAGCCAGCATTGCTGGCAAGCCGAGTTTGACGATGACCCAATCGGGTCGTCGTCATGACTCAAGCTGAGTAAAGAGTCAGCTTGGCTGACAACAGACAGACATTCGGGTCGGGCTAGTGGTGACTTCCCAGCCCGAATGGTGTGAGAGTAAGAAGACCTGAGGAAAGAAGACCTGAGGAAAAAGACATCAGCTCCGGGCGAAGTGGAGAGTAATCTTCAAACAAGAAGAAGGAAGCATATGACCAGTTTTTCTCTGTGATCCACTCAGGAATATTGTCCTCTGAGTCTACCGTAAAGTAAGTCTCATTGTTGTTAGTACTAAGCACTCGAGAAGTGTTACTGGAGGTGAAGTTAGACGTTATGTGATGTTGTCTTCATTTGACCACACCTTTCAATTGGCTTAACTCGACACTCTTACCTCACTACACCTGTTTGTCTTCATTGAGCTACGGGAATAGTCAACGATGCAGAGTATTGTCTTGATCCCTAACCTGTCCGTTCTGGTTTCCCATATATTGTAACCAAGGCTCCTTCCTATCTTGTCTCTGGTCTATCTTATATCGCATCTTAATGAAGTGTCCAGGACCCAACCACACCAGGTCGGCCAGATAGAGGGCCACCATAAGCAGGCCAGCCATAGGACTCGCTTCCTTGTTCCCACACTCACAATTTCAATCTCTTCCAATTTTTACTTCTTTCATTTTCTTTTCTTTCCTTCAGAGATAATCACATTTGTACAAGGTTGATAATAAAGATGAACATTTTATGACTGAAATTAACTCTATATACTGTAAGTACTATAAGTCATTATGGAACGAAAAAAATAAATCACTAAATAGTTTTTCAGTATTTTTCATGTTAAATAATTTACACAAATCATCTTAAAATAGTACAGGGTAATTTCAGTGATCTCAGAAAATGAACAAGTGTTAAATGTGTGGTGCTGATTACTGACTTGTTTATACCAACTTTCCAATTGATTTTCATGTAACTGTTTTCATCTTTTTCCTAGGAAACTTTTTCACACATTATCCTTTTGTTTGTTGTATTAAATGACCTTATTAGGGTGTCTAATCCCAAAGAAAACAGATATTTTGGCTGTCAAATACCGATAAATTTATTAATTAACCATGAAAAAAAGCAATGAATTGTAAAAAATGCAGAATTGACGGAAGTGGCGACACAAATTCCGCCCACTTGCGCGAGCTAGCCAATCTGGCCGACCCGGTATGGTTGGTTGGTTGGTTCCCTAAAGTCTACTCTGGCTCATATTATCGTGAGTACAGTATTCTTTCTGGCGCTAATTACAAATGTCGCTCCTAATACAACGATGTTCATTAATCTTGTACAGTATTTACCTGTCTTGGGAAGCTGACAGGATACTTACTAGGGACACTGACAAGGTACGTATTTACCTACTGGTCAGTGGTCACCCTAGTCCAGGGAAGGAGGCCACTGGCCTGTGTAGGATCCCTCCATTGCTCTTATAGTCTTGTCAAGGGTTATTTTGAAGCCCAATTCTGTTCTTGATTCCACAGCTTGGGCGGTAGACTGTTCCATAGGTCTACCAGCCTCTGTGTGAAGAAGTACTGTATGTCTTTATATTCGTTCTGCTTGAAAACTTGGCCAGCTTGTAACTATTAGTCCTGGCTCTGCTATAAACTTTCGTATGTTCTTTTGGGTGCCTGATGCCTAACACTTGAGTAATGACCTTTAGGATGAAATAATAAACATTTGAGATACGAAGAGAGTCGTCCTCTAGGTGGCTAAATCCAAAGTGGCCGCCCTTGTGCGTGGGAAAACACTAGGGCAGCCATTGCTCTGAGTCTAGAAGGTGTAGAAGAATAAACTCGTTTATCAACTAAAGTTATTTCTGACATATGGCTGAACACCAAAATAATGAAATGATCATAACTTGGGAACTGTAATGGATAAATGACAAGCTTGGTATTAGTTTATATTGGGAGTCTTCCTTACAATCAATGGTCTGATTAAACTAC
Organism: Homarus americanus; assembly: GCF_018991925.1. Taxonomy (NCBI): domain Eukaryota; kingdom Metazoa; phylum Arthropoda; class Malacostraca; order Decapoda; family Nephropidae; genus Homarus; species Homarus americanus. Next base: position 5,353,989 of record NW_024736071.1, on the reverse strand, counting down.
CTTATATAATGAACAAACATTTCAGGGTAAACCCTCTCAGTTAATCTACTGATAATATCTAGCAAGCACTGCACCCGTACATACTATCAGAGGCTTAGCCGCTTACACAAATTTGGCTTCGTTTATGTTTTGTTTAATCTTGTAAGATATACATAAGTTGTCCAAGATAAGGCCACGAGAACATTATTAGATCATCAGTGAAGATTGTAAACCCGAGAGAAATACAGACCGCAAAAATTTACTACTTCAAAGAGTGAAGTGCTTCACCATCTGGAGTACTGTCACCCCGTCTGGTCCCCGAGATATGCTAGGGACTGTCAGTTGGTTGAAAATGTTCAAAGGAGGGCCACCAGACTGGTGCCTGCACTTCGGCACCTCAGCTACCCTGAGAGATTGGAGCGCCTGAACTTGCCGAGCTTATACTACAGACGGGCAAGGGGCGATCTAATTGAGGTGTTTGAGCATCTCAAGGGGCACTACTCAGTCGGGTGTCCTTACTTGGAGCTGGCGGACACTTGCCCCACAAGAGGTCACAGCTCAAAATTGAAGGAAGCCGCAGGTCCAGAAAACTGTGAGGGCAAACTTTTTCGGAGTGAGAGTTGTGAACTCTTGGAACAATCTGCCAGAGAGTGTTGTGACGGCACCGAGTGTGAGCTCTTTCAAGACCAGACTTGACCAACACTGGAGCAGGTTCAGGTACATTCAGGAGCCGGTGCATGCCAAGTACTTGCCAGAGACGTGACCGATCGCCCAAGCGGCTGACGAGTCGATCATTGGTGAAGAGGATAAAGAACAGATATGACAGAGTACTGTATTTGTCGTAAACTGAACAAAGATGTAAAGAGAGCTTCGATAAGATGAGATTTCTTAATTTCACAAAATATTATTTTATAACATGTAGGACCAGGACTGAGAACCGGATATGTTAAAGTTATTGAACGAAGATTAGGTGTATTCAGTGTGGCATTCTATGCGTGTGGTGTATGGCGGCCTCAATAGATTGCACTGTTTTAATACTGTACAGTGATATCTTTATGTTCGTCAGAAACTGAAAGAAAATATAGTATTCCAAGAGCTGATTTAGAAGTATGGCACATCAGGTGGGGTTTAATGAGCAGTTCTGTACCTGGCAGTAAAGTACTTGTGGGTGTATCAAGGCACCGGGGACATGGTATACCGGTTTAGTGATGAGCAGTGGCGAGTGACGTATAGTGTACAATTCCACGTCGTTTCCTTTTATTTTGTAAACAGTATATTGAATGTGAGGGAGGGAGGTGGGTGAGACAGGGAGGTGGGTCGAGACAGGGAGGTGGGTCGAGACAGGGAGGTGGGACGAGACAGGGAGGTGGGACGAGACAGGGAGGTGGGACGAGACAGGGAGGTGGGACAGAGACAGGGAGGTGGGACGAGACAGGGAGGTGTGGGACGAGACAGGGAGGTGGGACGGTGGGACGAGACAGGGAGGTGGGACGAGACAGGGAGGTGGGACAGGACAGGAGGTGGGACAGACGGAGAGAGACAGGGAGGTGGGGCGAGACAGGGGAGGTGGGGGCAGAGGGGGAGAGACAGGAGGTGGGCAGAGACAGGAGGTGGGGCAGAGACAGGGAGGTGGGAGACAGGAGGTGGGGTGGGGCCAGAGGTGGGGCGAGGGAGGTAGACAGGAGGTGGGGCGAGACAGGAGGTGGGAGACAGGGAGGTGGGGTGAGACAGGGAGACAGGGAGGTGGGGTGAGACAGGGAGGTGGGGTGAGACAGGGAGGTGGGGTGAGACAGGGAGGTGGGGCGAGGGAGTCAGCAACTCACCTTGTACTGCCTTTCATCTAAACTACTTCAGTTAACATATTATTAACCCCCTTCCCCCTCCTCCCACCCCAGGAGAGTCACTCAAAATTGTAAGTATATTGGAAGAATGTAAAGTCTGTTTTATATATGGTGTAGAGACGTTTGATCTGCTCCTTGGTAAGCATCTTCATGTATGAGTCCAACAGCGACTTGGTATTGGAGGATTGACTTCCGGGGAAATGCAAAGACTCGGGGGCTCCTATTCTCCGCAGGATTTCGTTGGAATCTTGTACAAGAGTCTCATACTTGGCGATGAAATCGTAGTCGATGGTGCAAAGGTAAGTGAGCTTCGGGTAGGGCATCCAGTGGATGTTCAGTCGGTATCCTCCTTCGATGAGGTAAGTTACAAAATCTGACCACTGGATATCGTTAATAGTTGCATTTGAGCGATGTCTCTTAACAAACGAAAGAACACCCTTCTGGAAGCTTTTGTTGTCAGGGACGAGGATCTTGTCTCTGTAAGCTGAGAGAAGCCGCTCAAACGGGTGACGCACAACCAGGAATTTGGTGTAAGACGACACCTTGTGTTTGAGATCAGACTTCTGAAAAAGGCGTTTGTTTAGTGATATCACCTTATCTTTATTGCTCAGTCTATTATTTTAAAATCAAGGTTGATTACAAACAAGTAACGATCAGTCATAATGATTTCACATACAAGCTAAGTCATCTTGTTGCCTGTAATAGACATTAATGCTCCAGTTCTCATATTTGCTACAGTTAACCTATCAAATATAAGAGTAATTTTTCCCAGCTCGTAAAATGTGCTCCTAACCAAACCTAACCAAACCTAAACAAACCTAACCAAACCTAACCAAACCTAACGTAACCTAACCAAACCTAACCTAACCTAACCTTATGTTTTACTTTTATTTATAATCTCATCACTTATCACTTCACTAGCCGTTCGGATGGTTGGTCTGATCTTCATTATTTTGTTATCCAGAGGAAACCTGTCATGTTTGGTAGCGAGGGTCACACTGGATAACACCCTTCTCACACGAGGCTCGAACCTTTGACATACTCTGTAGTCGTGAGAGATACGCGCGTTACTGCCGCACCACTAACATTTCACCTAGGTCGTAAGATGGGTTTCTATACTAACCTGACCTAGGTTTTTAATAAGATTAACCCACTGGGGCACAGGTCACCGACCCACATCGGGGACTGGAGGAGGATGAAAAGGAAAATATAACTTGCACCGTAAATAAAAACAGAAATGAAAAGGAAAAACAGAACAGATTAGAGTAAGAAACGGTACTTATACTGTATACCGTATGTTGCCCTGTTAAAGAGATGTTGCCCTGTTAAAGAGATGTTGCCCTGTTAAAGAGATGTTGCCCTGTTAAAGAGATGTTGCCCTGTTAAAGAGATGTTGCCCTGTTAAAGAGATGTTGCCCTGTTAAAGAATGTTGCCCTGTTAAAGAGATGTTGCCCTGTTAAAGAGATGTTGCCTGTTAAAGAGATGTTGCCCTGTTAAAGAGATGTTGCCCTGTTAAAGAGATGTTGCCCTGTTAAAGAGATGTTGCCCTGTTAAAGAGATGTTGCCCTGTTAAAGAGATGTTGCCCTGTTAAAGAGATGTTGCCCTGTTAAAGAGATGTTGCCCTGTTAAAGAGATGTTGCCCTGTTAAAAGAAATGTTGCCCTGTTAAAAAGATGTTGCCCTGTTGAAGATGTTTGCCCTGTTAAAGAGATGTGCCCTGTTAAGATATTTGCCCTGTTAAAGATGTTGCCCTGTTAAAGAGATGTTGCCCTGTTAAAGGGGCCTTCCTGTTAAAGAGATGTTGCCCTGTAAAAGAAGATGTTGCCCTGTGAAGATGTTGCCCTGTTAAAGAGATGTTGCCCTGTTAAGGGTAAACTTGCCCTGTTAAAAGAGATGTTGCCCTGTTAAAGAGATGTTGCCCTATTAAAAGATGTTGCCCTGTTAAAGTGTTGCCCTGTTAAAGAGATGTTGCCCTGTTAAAGAGATGTTGCTATGTTAAGAGATGTTGCCCTGTTAAGAGATGTTGCCCTGTTAGAGATGTTGCCCTGTTAAAGAGATGTTGCCCTGTTAAAGATGTTGCCCTATTTAAGAGATGTTGCCCTGTTAAAGAAGTGTTGCTTATATTAAAGAGATATTTGCCTATTAAAGATGTTGCCCTGTTAAAAAGATGTTGCCCTGTTAAAAAGATGTTGCCCTGTTAAAGAGATGTTTGCCCTGTTAAAAGATGTTGCCCTGTTAAAGAGATGTTGCCCTGTTAAAGAATGTTTGCCCTGTTAAAGATGTTGCCCTGTTAAAGATGTTGCCTGTTAAAGAGATGTTGCCCCTGTTAAAGGAGATGTTGCCCTGTTAAGAGATGTTGCCCTGTTAAAGAGATGTTGCCTGTTAAAGAGATGTTTGCCCTGTTAAAGAGATGTTGCCCTGTTAAGAGATGTTGCCCTGTTAAAGATGTTGCCCTGTTAAAGATGTTGCCCTGTTAAAGAGATGTTGCCCTGTTAAAGAGATGTTGCCCTGTTAAAGAGATGTTGCCCTGTTAAAGAGATGTTGCCCTGTTAAAGAGATGTTGCCCTGTTAAAGAGATGTTGCCCTGTTAAAGAGATGTTGCCCTGTTAAAGAGATGTTGCCCTGTTAAAGAGATGTTGCCCTGTTAAAGAGATGTTACCCTGTTAAAGAGATGTTGCCCTGTTAAAGAGATGTTGCCCTGTTAAAGAGATGTTGCCCTGTTAAAGAGATGTTGCCCTGTTAAAGAGATGTTGCCCTGTTAAAGAGATGTTGCCCTGTTAAAGAGATGTTGCCCTGTTAAAGAGATGTTGCCCTGTTAAAGAGCAACAATTGAGACCGTGTGTGTAAATGAGGCAGAAAGTCAGATCAACAACCTGGGACTTGGTCACATATGGCAGCAGGGTCTACCACTAGACAACACATTATGCTTCTAATATCTTCCCAGGCGGTAGTACCTCTCTGTTTGATAGCTACCTAGTACATATCGTATGGAGATGTGGTACTATATGGTGTGGACATGTGGTGACTAGACATGGGTACCGTAAACTTACCTGGCGGTTCTCTTTCCTTATGTCATTATTAAACAAGGAATGTAACCAAGAAAAAGTTTCATGCTGTTTTTTACTGATGCTGACGCGACCTGTTAGTTCCGCCCACACCACCTTCCACGTGGTACTGGCAACCTGTGAAAACAATTAGTAATTTGAGTTTTTCATTTTGTATAAAAGAAAAAAAAAACGAGAGAATATAAACTTAAACTATATCTAACAAATTGTCGATAGAGTAGTCCTAAAGTGGCCGCTAATGTTGTCTCAGCCACCGACACCTGACACAAACAAACTAATTTACTCTAATTTTACTTAAAGGAAAAAAGGGGAAAATGAAACAATGTGAGGTTGTGTGGAGATGTGGTATTATATGGTGTGGAGATGTGGTGACTAGTGTGTGTACTATTTTGGTGTGGAGATGTGGTATTATATGGTGTGGAGATGTGGTGACTAATGTGTGTACTATTTTGGTGTGGAGTTGTGGTGTTATATGGTGTGGAGATGTGGTGTTATATGGTGTGGAGATGTAATTCTAAATGAGTTTATTCATAATCGTTGGGATGACCGTTTCTGACGAGAAAGACCTTCAGCTAAATTATATAAAAGATACATACATTCAGTATCTCAAACGTGAGCACGTAGGTAGTAACCAAACAGGGAGGTACTACCGCCTGGGAATATATCGGAAGCATAATGTGTTGTCTAATGGTAGACCCTGCTGCCACATGTGACCAAGTCCCAGGTTGATGATCTGACTTTCTGCCTCATTTACACACAACTGCAGGGTCTCAACTGTTAATTGTTTCTCTTATTTTGACAATAAAACATACATACATTATATCGTTTCTCATTATTGATCTTTGTTGATGTATATGGTCCTTTATTATTATTATTATTATTATTCTCGCCCCCAGGCCCTGACGTGGGTCATTGGCCTGTGCCCTGATGGGTTAATCCCGTAAAAAAACAAAAACAAATAAACGCAATTGTAGCAAATTCACCCTTTCGGAGGACGGATTTAATATATACTTATTTTTACTCACAATAAGACATACTAAGGCAAATTAAGTATCAGTTATGCTACATTATGCGAAAACCATAATTTTAAAAGATCAAAATCACATTGAAATATTTACACGGCCGTCAGCAGAGGCGGGGAATATGACTGCGAACAACTTCATATTTCTCGCCTCTACTGACGGTCGTGTAACATCTCAAGTGGTTCTGATCTTTTAAAATGTTAGTTTTTTCATAATTTTGTATTACTGATAAGTAAATTTTTTTATTATTGTGGGTAAATATAAGTATGTATTAAATGCGTCCTCCGAAGGCGTGAATTTGCTACCAGAGTTTACAATTTCTGATAAACTTCCTACGTGATCGTGTTTGATATAATGAATGTACAGGTATCTTTATATAATTTAGCTAAATGTCCTTCTTGTCAGAATCGGTCATCTCAACGATTTTGAATAAACTCAATTAGAAAAACATCATAACTTCAGGACGAAATTGGAAAAATTTGCAACGTCAACCAGTCAACTTTTGAGGAGGGGCCGGGGCCTATCTTCTCAGTTGGGAAAAAAACGCCCTTATAGGAGCCATCTTTCCTGTCCTCTTCCCGCTAACTGAAAGACATGGAAATGGAAATAGGGTGTCCGTTTTTCAGGGCAATTTAACGCAAACGCAGTGCAAACGCATATATGAAATCCTAGCGTTAGTCTACAACTAGCAGAGAATAAGACACATGACGTATATAATCGTGTATGGCCAGTCAGAAGTTGCCCCAAAAAATATAATGCACAGAAACTATCATTAAGCTGTTATTATCTCTATTTAGTGTAAAGCTCACACACACACACACACACGAAAGAGTAATCCTGGAATCTGTCTACATTTGCAACATTAAACCAGAACTAAGCAACAGAACTACAGAAGGTTCCTCACTTATCAATACATGCATTTGATTATGTTTTCCACTGGTTAGGTTAGGTTGTGTGTGTGGCACTGGTGATAAATATAATGTTCTCCCATAAACTAAAATATGTTGAGCAGTCATACTAACACTAGACACACCTTATTCTGGTAGAGTACAGAGTGCCGTGTCTAGTGGTTCAAGGTGTTATGAGTACTGTGTTCGTTGCACTACATCACGGCAGGTGTTGGGTATATATAACAAAGGTCGCGTCAGTAGCCATAGTGAACATTAATACCATTCCTAACTGGAGGGAATACACTACTAAGAGCTTTACAATAAGACTGCTCGTGTTCATCACCTTGGGTACGAAGCAGTAGATAGCTTGGTGAGTGTCGTCGATCAGGAGGCGTTTAAGTGTTGGGTCTTTCTGAAGGACCTGAAATAGGCTGGAGTTAGTAGAGATCCTTCCACACTCCTCCTGCACGACAGCTCTCCTCTCCTTCTGTAGTGCCTCCCAACTGCTTGTACTATCCTCCCCCTTGACCTCCCCCAGCGAGGTGATGGACTGCCTATGAAGCGAGAGGACGTCATCTTGTGGCTGCCTGGCCAATACCCAAGATTCACCTGTAGAAAGACAAGGGTATTATATAGTAACCTGACTTTCTAAATAAACAAATAATGTCGAGTCTCATTACAGTAGCGCAAAGATGTTGATGATTCTTGTTAATGGCAAAAGGAAGCTCATGTAACCTTAATAATATCGTATTGAACTGTTAACTCGGTAACGTTTATTGAAGTTTAAATTAAATGAGTTTAGCTTTACCAAGACTCACACACAGTAATAAACAAGACTAGCACACATCATCTTGCCTGACCTCAACTTCAACATCCTGCCTGACCTCTGACCTCAACCTCAGCATCCTGCCTGACCTCAACTCAACATCCTGCCTGACCTCAACCTCTACATCCTGCTTGACCTCAACCTCTACATCCTGCTTGACCTCAACACTTACCCCAAAGAAACGGTTGAATGTGGTAGGCGTTAAGGTGGGGCGACATGTACCTGCAAAAAAAGACAATTATTTTTGTTGGCTTTTGACTTGTACGTGTTATATATTTCAAATAATAATATGTGAGTTACACACTACCACTACTACTACTACTACTTTGCTGTCACTCGAAATCGAGTATGACGATCATCCAGTTATGAGTCAATGATATGAGTTATTAAGAATGTCAAAACGTTGGTGAGCTCTGAGGTAACTCGAGAGGCCAATACGGGACCGGCAGGGCCGTCAACAGATGTTGCACGTGTGGAGGGCTACATAGGGCGGGAGGGGAAGCGGCAGAGTCTTTCCGGCGTTGGTGCTGTCTTCCTCTGTATGCAGTCGGGCTAACTCGAAAGTATTGACACCCTCTTGTGTGGTGCTCCTCCAAGATTTACGGTGCGGAGTAATCGTCTCCCAGGTGAGGGGGTCGATTTGGCACTTTTCAGGTTTGTCTTAAGACTATCCTTATACCTTTCCAGTTGCCCGCCAGCGTTACGTTTACTATTCGTTAGGTGACTGTAAGGTAGCTGCTTTGGCAGTCTACTGTCATCCATGTGGGTAACATGGCCAGTCCAGCATAGTTGTTCATGGATACTGGTAGCCTCGATGCTCCTACAGTTGGTGTCAGCGAGAATACTGGCATTTGTTGTCTTTTCTTCCCAGCAAACTCGGACGATGGAACGTAGTCTACATTGGTGGAAGTTTTCAAGTGCCTTGAGGAGCCTCCTGTATGTGACCCATATCTTGCTGCCATAGAGTAGGGTGGGAAGGACCACTGCTCAATATACGTGTAACTTTGTAGATAATTTCAATGCCCTACAGCTGAAGACACGGGTATGGAGTCTGCCAAAGGCTTGAGATGCACATCTGATCCAATGTTGAATCTCTTCATTGATGTCCGTGGTGGTGGACAGGTGGGAGCCAAGATACTGAAAGTGGGTAACATTAGAGATGGTAATACCGTTAAGCTGGATGGATGGTGGAGGTGTGGGTGAGCCAGGGGCAGGCTGAAAGAGAGTCTGCTGAATCTTATGTACATTCACCTCGAGGCCAAAGTGTGCATACGCATCTGCGTAGGTGTTCAGGATCTCTTGTAGGTCACGTTCAGTGTGAGCGACTAGGGTGGGGTTGTCTTCTGTATAATTATATAACACTAATGTATTAGCCCATATTTATATAAAGGCTTCTGTCTATGAGACGGGGTAATACATCGCTCGGTCACCACCATCCGAGCTTCTACGAGGAACTGACTAGTCTCGCAGAATACATCCTATACAGTACATATATCTACCCATGTTACAAACCTTATGTGCAAACACTAAACTGATGAATCTGGAACCTGAGGTTTAATAGTTACCGGAGTTACTGAAATGTCCTACGTGTAGGTATATTTTGTACAATGGCAAACATGGAAGATACTGACTTATATTAAGAAAAAAAAATATCACTGCCAAAATTAACACAATATTGGGAATAGTTAAACTTGGTATAGCAAATCCCCGTGCAAAATAAAATGGCAAGTAATCTTCTAGATTAGTAAACTGTGACTCTTTTCAAATAAGAAATAACTTTTAATTTCTTTGAGACAATATTGAGTTTACTAATAGTCCTTGTCTCTGGCTCTTTAGGGGTCGCCGACACAGTACCCACGGCATATGTAAACACTGTGGTGGTCCTTGTCACTGATACTTTGAAGGTGACCAACAAAGTGCCCATGGTCTGTTATTACACTGCTGTGAACCACGCTTGTTTTGGTGCTTCTCCTTGGTATACACTATCGGATCACTGTTTGGTAACCAATCATTGCACTGATGACTTGAATGTTTTGCTGATAAATCCCGGTGAAGTGAGGTTGGGAGGGCGTCTTGACTCACTGAGGGCTGACGGATCTGTGATTATGATTGTGTTTTCGACCACATAAGGATGACCTTACTGGGTGCAGTTGCCAAGTCAGGTTGGTTCTTTAGGCAGGCTATGTTTAGAGCACCATTTCTAGCCCCCTCCTCATGTAGGGTGAGCAGAGTGGCTCCTCGAAAGGGCTGCTCAATTGAAAAGACAGCACCGGATTGCACTGTTGCCTAGATCCCAGTGCATAAACGGACCATCTTATCGATGCCGCTCATGTGCAGAGTTGTGACTAAAGACTTCCTGCAGTCATCTCTGCCTGTCCCCTTCGCCACTTGTCCGTCGCCATAGGACTTTTGGGGGTATAGGGGTTTTGATGATGATTAGGAGTATGAGGAGCTGGATGATGGCTGTGCGTGAGTTAATTTTTGTGGTGAGGAAGGGGCGCAGGCTGCAACCACACATCTTGGCTCTCCATTTTCCTGATCCAGTGGTGCAAGCACTTGCAACGACTGGGGAGTGGGAGAGTTGCATTGGGCTGCCGATAGCCCAGTTTGTTGGGCTTCACCTTAGTAGCCTGTCCATCATGCATTGCCTTTATCTGCTGGTGTAGTTGTTGGTCACCTCTTCCACCTATACCGCCATTGGGGTTTTACTGAAGCTCTGCAAACATGTCTGCCTGATGCGGGGCGGCTCCGGAGATTTTTCTTTTGGGTTTACTCCTGTAGCTTTATACCTACCAAGGTTAATCCGCAAGCCAGCAGGGCAGCGGTTGGTAAGCGCCAGGACGTGTCCACATGCTGGTGGTTCTATGCGCCGTCCCTCTGGGGCCCATTACTGCTCCGAGATCCCCTGCTGGTCTAGCCTGGGCCCACGAGGCACCCAGTTACCGTGTGTTGCCACGAGGAGGCACAGCAGGAGTCTTGATGGTGAAGACTTCTGCAAGTTGCTTCCCTGTTCGCCACGAGGACTAGCCAGCAGCGGCAGCTGAAAGCAAGAGGGAGCAAGCAGTGCTTGCACCTTAACACTAACATAAGCTGCCACACTCAATGCATTGCATCACGCTGTACACACACACACACACACATACACACACACACATACACACACACACACACACATACACACGCACATATGGGCACACACGCACATACACACGCACATATGGGCACACACACACACACACACACACACACACACACACACACACACACACACACACACCCACACCCAACTTGCGCAGTCCGTCACTACAACAAAATTCAGCCCATAAGAGCCCGCACCGATAGATATAAGAACAGCACCATCCCATCTATTGTTAAAATAATAAACAACTCCTGATTTATGTACTGTACAGCCCTGCAAATGTATTCAATGCATATTATATCATTATGTCTAAATCAAATGTAAGTCTGTATATTTTCAGCCACCGGCTGCAACTCTATTAATAAACCGTTTATTATTATTATTATTATTATTATACACACACACATACAGACACAGACGCGCACGCACACACACACACACACACACACACACACACACACACACATACATACTCCAATCCTTGAGCTAGAAATTAAAATTCAGGGTATATGTCGCAGGTGTTTCGACAGAGTGGTCCAGCACACCTGCAGTCGTATTTCAACCTCCTGAATTTATTTCGTGGTTGACTATTGATGAAGTGTAATTAATGAGGCGATATTGTATTACAATGTTATCAAAAAGTTCATAAATAATTATTTTAATTACCTTAGATACAAAAAAAAAATAGTGAGGCAAGAAGTGACCCTCGGCGGCTGCCACGTGTCAGTAAACGCTGGCTGGACTGTCACGTGCGTCAGCTGTATGAGAACTTTCTATCGGATTATCTCTTCAATTTATATAAGATTCCAAGTAAAAAGTAATAACAGAATATCCAATGAGTTTGGTGAAGGTTAGCTTAGGTTAGCTTACTTTTACTTTTATCCTCTTCACCACTGATCGGCTCGTTAGCCGCTTGGGCGATCGGTCACGTCTGTTACTGTTTCTTTTCTTTTATCGTCTTCACCAAATGATCGACTCGTTAGCCGCTTGGGCGATCGGTTACGTCTCTGTCAAGTACTGGGCATGCACCGGCTCCTGAATGTACCTGAACCTGGTCCAGTGTTGGTCAAGTCTTCTCTTGAAAGAGCTCACACTCGGTGCCGTCACAACACTCTCTGGTAGATTGTTCCAAGAGTTCACAACTCTCACTCCGAAAAAGTTTGCCCTCACAGTTTTCTGAACTTGCGGCTTCTTCAATCTTGAGCTGTGACCCCTTGTGGGGCGAGCGTCCGCCAGATCCAAGTAAGGACACTCAACTGAGTAGTTCCCCTTGAGATGCTCAAACACCTCAACTAGGTAACCCCTCGCTCGTCTGTAGTATAAGCTAGGCAAGTTCAGGCGCTCCAACCTCTCAGGGTAGCTGAGGTGCCGAAGTGCAGGCACCAGTCTGGTGGCCCTCCTTTGAACATTTTCAGCCAACTGACAGTCCCTAGCATATCTCGGGGACCAGACGGGGTGACAGTACTCCAGATGGGGAAGCACTTCACTCTTGAAGATCGTTACGAGGGACGGATCGTCTAGATATCTGAACGACCTTCTTATAAGACCCAATAATTTATTTGCCTGATTTACCTTCTTCTTGCAATGGCCCAAGAACTTCAGCTCATTGTCAATATACATACCTAGGTCCTTCTCACATTCAGTCTCAAATATTGCAGTTTCTTCATCCCGTTGGGACATATGATACGCCTCCTTACCGTTGGTACTCCCCAGGAGCATCCTCTTACACTTCGTGACATTGAATCTCAGCAGCCATTTCTTCGACCATTCCTGGTGCCCACAGAGATCCTTCTGCATCTCTTCACAGTCCGCATGGTTCTTGATTTCCGGAAATAACTTGGCGTCATCGGCAAACATTTGCATGGAGGAGTGTACAACGTCAGGCATGTCATTTATGAAACAAACAAACAACAGCGGGCCCAATACACTGCCCTGTGGTACCCTGCTTGTGACAGGTATGGATGATGATTTCGTGCCATTTATCACCACACACTGCTTGCGGTCATGTAGAAATTTTTCCATCCACGCCAGGACATTTCCCCGAATTCCGTACCCTTCCAGTTTGATTTTCAGCCTTTCGTGGGGTACACTGTCAAAAGCCTTGGCAAAATCTTGGTAAATATTGTCGATATTACCACCCCGTTCCAGAATATGGGTCCAAATATCCAATACCTTGAACAATTGTGTTGAGCAGGAGCGCCCCGGCGTTAGGTTAGCTTAGGCTAGATTGGGTTAGGTGAGGTGAGGTTAGGTTAGATTAGGTTAGATTAGGTTAGGTTAAGCTAGCGTTAGGGTGAAATATTCTGGGGTGTTTATTCTTCAGGTTATCCCAATATTTATTTCGTTGAGATGTGTTTCTCAGACAAGTAGAACCTCGATCAAGAGTAACACATTCCCGTTGCATATTTTACAATATTTCCTTTCACAAGTAATGTCTTCATATATGTACTAAATACGTCCCCTTGTTGTAGATAATGGGACTGTTAAGTTTTGGGTATTCCAGATGATGAAAGGGCGTGGGAGGAGGAGACAGCCTGGGGTCACCATGATGTATGAGCTGGTCGTCAGGTAGGTAAGTTCTGGACAGTGTAAGCTAAGCTACTGTAGGTAGTCAGTAAGTGTAACACAAGAATTATTGTAAAAAAGTAAAGGTTAGTGGTGTCTTAAGAATATTAATCTACACAAGAATATTGAAAGATGAACAAAATAGGAAAGAAATCGATGGTACTCACAGCATCGCAGTTATCAGCAAGATCAATATGCACACGAAAATTTTAACTAGAGGTTTCCATCCAAACATGGCTACTGTTGGTGTTCCTTGTTGTGCCAGATAGTCACTACCTTCACTGCACACAATGGTTTTTTTTTAGATATATTCTTTTTAATTGTTGTTCCTTTATGCTTGTTATTGTCTTTATTATGTTTGTTTCCTGTGAGACATTTGTTGTTTGTTCTTGCTTGTTGCTGTCCACTCACGAATCTTCCGTCAATACTGTGTCAGTGTGTTCCTACTTTAGGTTATGCTTACATTACACGGAACACACTGCCTCCTCCTCCACAGACACATCCTTGAAAGTAAAGATATTTGATTACTAATTGTTACACCCACGATTCCTTCAAGCTAAGTTACAACACAAACTCAGTCCAGTAAAGGAGACCAGAAGTGTCGTATTTAACAACTTCTATACAAAATTAACGACATCAACATGCACTGGTATAGGTAAGCAAATCACGGTTTATTGAGGAAGGAAGAGAGATGAGTCCAAATTTCCCCAATATTAATAGATTCGACAGCTGAAGAAAGAAGGACTGTAGGAGGGAAGAAAATCATTAGACATTTCCTAACTTGCCTGTGGTGGATAATTAAGAGTTGTTACAGAGGACAATCCTCAAGTGCTGACCTCCACGATACATGGGAAACGAAAAACAATGACAATTGGGAAACGAAAAACAATGAAAATATGGTCAGAGTCCCAGACTTTCGATCAGTGGATTATGAGCGGTTAAGAAGGTACCGAGGTGAGGTCGCCTGGGAACAGTCAGGTCAGTCCCCAGTAGGATCGTGTTCCATCACAAAACTCGGCCAGGATTGGCAGTCGGTGTTTGCCACTGCTAGCAGAGGACTGGTCCTCACAGCTTCACTTGAGGGCAATCTCCTGGAGTCCAGGCGGCCACGCCACTCTTTAAACCATACATTTAGCAGAATCAGGACCTCTTGTCCGTAAACACCTCCCACACCTCCTTAATCTTTGCTCGGGTAAGGCAGCAGACGCCAGCACTCACCCCAGTGGCGATGACACTCCCGGTGGTAAACACCCCCCCAGCCGCCACATCTGGCTTGGTAAAGGTCTACATAATTACATCACCACATTCCTAACTGTGTATGGTGATGAAAGGCACAGTACACCACATTTCTTGACCTAAAAGCTGCATTTGATATTGCCAATAGGCAACCGATATTGTACAAACTAGCCAAAATGGATATAGGAGATAGGCTGTTACACTGGATATGTGGTTACCTAACCAACAGAAGGGCTGCTGCACTGTTTCAGGGTTACAAAAGTGAAGTTAAAGATATGCAACTTGGTACCCCTCAAGGTGGAGTACTTAGCCCCACTTTGTTCAATGTTCTTATGAATGCATTATTAAATTTAATACCAGACAACCCCAGCAATATCACAATCAGCTATGCTGTTGATATTCTTATACATACTAAAACTCATCGTGAAATGCAAACCACCCTGAACCATGTATACGCAGCCTGTGGTCGCGGCGATAACAAACAACGGAGTTAAGTTGGATAAGTTTAGGAGGGAGATAGGAAGGCACTGGTTCACAACTAGGTGGTGGACGAGTGAAACAAGCTTACCAACTTTGTAGTAAGTGCTGGAACACTGGAAAATTTTAAAAGGAGGCTAGATAGATTCATGGATGATAGAGAGTGATAGTAACTCTAGACAGGAGCTGCCATGCACAGGACAACCGGCCTATTGCATACTTCTTATTTTCTTTTGTTCTTATGTTCTTATTTGTCAAAGGAAGTAACATTGTGATAGGTCATTCGCTGAAGGTGACGCAATAAGTGGAAAATGCTCCTTCAACTGTATAAATGTCACGTACAGTAATTCCCAGTCTGGATTACTGTATACAGGAACTATATCACTTCGCTTATCCAGGAGCCTTAGGACTAACAACCCTTCAGATAAGAAACAACAGGTCAGATCTCACAAACTTTCAAAATCCTGAAAGTGATGGAAAACGTGAACTCGGGACATATCTTTGTGATGTCACGCACCACCAACACGAAGGGACAGAATCACAAACTCGCCAAGCCATCATGCAGAACGATTGATTTTGCTTTAGAAATTAACTACAAGCTCCATGAATATCTCTCCTCTGGAATACTTTCAGATGCTGTTCTAATAATTTAAGGGACTGAACTAACGGGACAAATTAGTAAACATTAATGTTGTTTTTAAGTATGACTCAACTATTACTAATATATTAATTAAGAATAAACCAACCTTGAATGTAAATGGAAGTGTTTACTGTATTCCATGTAGCAATTGTAATGGAAATTATGTGGGTCAGACTGGGAAAGCATCGCAACTCAGAATTAAACAGCACAAGTGCAATATTAGAACAGCATCTGAAAGCAGTGCACTGTTCGTTCATATAAGGAACAATAATCATCCCATAGATTGGGAAAACAGTTTAGACGTGTATAAATCATCATGTCACAGAAAGACTTCTAGTAGAAGCAAATTTGATAAGAGAAATGGTCAGTACAAAACTGATAATATGTTACACAAATTTATTTGTCAGTGGCCCAAGGTTAAAAATGCTTTGAAATCATGTAAGGTAGATGTATGATAGATGATTAGTGGGTCTCATATTTTTTGCCTGACGTGTCATGACTAGTTATGTCGCCCGTTCTTATAATCTCTTCTCATGTTTGCTGTGTGGTTGGTGTGTGGATTGGTGGATGTCATATTTTTTTTTTACCTGACCATGTTTTTTTTTGTAAGGTCTACATAAGCTCTCTCTCAGTCTTTGTAATTCAGTTGCCTCTGAAGATGTCTTGAATAAAGACGAAAGCTAAGGTTCTCCATTGTTTCCCCTTTCCCTGTGTGTGTGTATATATATATATATATATATATATATATATATATATATATATATATATATATATATATATATATATATATATATATATATATATATATATATATATATATAATGTAGGCGTTAGGTGACAGGAATTGTGACATTAAATGACGCCACTGACGCCAGATTATAGGAGACAGTGGTAATTAACGCAGGTAATCACATGTGCTGCCTTTTCCTCTAGGTGCGAGGTGAGATAACAGGAGTTGATCTCACATGATATGTGTTACCGCTACTGACACTTGTTTCATCAAAAGATAAAGCACACGTAGACGTTCACAGTTACTGGGTGAGTGGTGCTTAGAAAACCCGTTTCGTTAAGTAATTATAACTTAAACAATAATATTGTTTTCATTGATTGTAAAAATTACACCGTTATAAATAAAAAAAATTATACCCAGGCAATTGAAACATAAATCATAACACAAATAAAAAATAAAAATAATTACAGTATAAATTATCGTAATGTTACAAAGGATACAGCCTCAGTTTCCAAATAAAACATTACATAAGGTTTGAATTCTCTTCTTGGTCAGACGCTTAATGCAATACTTACCAAGTGAGGGAGAGGGAGGTTACAGTAATCAGTCACTAGCTGTTACCTGCGTCACGGCTGCAGCGAGACTGATACACGCTCCCGCCTCCAAAACTCACCAGAGAGTGGGTGTGTCTGCACCAACTCTATATAACCCAGCGAAACTCTTTGTAACGAGTATATAATACTTTCCAACCAGGGCAGTTAATAGGTAAAAATATTCTTATGGGAGATTGTTTCTATGATGAACACCATTACAAATTCCAGTATGGGAAATCGTGTTGAGAGACTGACACATTATACGGAAGCATCAACTCTTATATCACTAAACGCAGAATTGTTCCCGTCTCGTTACTCAATCCTCGTGCGACACCAATCTGTCTACTGATACCTTCTACACACATCCCGATAGTCAGTAAACCTTCTGAACACATCCCGATAGTCAGTAAACCTTCTGAACACATCCAGATAGTCAGTAAACCTTCTGAACACATCCAGATAGTCAGTAAACCTTCTGAACACATCCAGATAGTCAGTAAACCTTCTGAACACATCCAGATAGTCAGTAAACCTTCTGAACACATCCAGATAGTCAGTAAACCTTCAGAACACATCCAGATAGTCAGTAAACCTTCTTCACACATCCAGATAGTCAGTAAACCTTCTGAACACATCCAGATAGTCAGTAAACCTTCTGAACACATCCAGATAGTCAGTAAACCTTCTGAACACATCCAGATAGTCAGTAAACCTTCTGAACACATCCAGATAGTCAGTAAACCTTCTGAACACATCCAGATAGTCAGTAAACCTTCTGAACACATCCAGATAGTCAGTAAACCTTCACATCCAGATAGTCAATAAACCTTCTGAACACATCCAGATAGTCAGTAAACCTTCTGAACACATCCAGATAGATAGTCAGTAAACCTTCTGAACACATCCAGATAGTCAGTAAACCTTCTGAACACATCCAGATAGTCAGTAAACCTTCTGAACACATCCAGATAGTCAGTAAACCTTCTGAACACATCCAGATAGTCAGTAAACCTTCTGAACACATCCAGATAGTCAGTAAACCTTCTGAACACATCCAGATAGTCGGTAAACCTTCTGAACACATCCAGATAGTCGGTAAACCTTCTGAACACATCTAGATAGTCAGTAAACCTTCTGAACACATCCAGATAGTCATTAAACCTTCTGAACACATCCAAATAGTCAGTAAACCTTCTGAACACATCCAGATAGTAAACCATTCTTGCGGATCAATGAATACAGGAAATAGTAATAACCGATATAGTATTTTTTTAAACCAAGTAAGTAAACAGAATAACATCGTTTTTGGTTTATAAAGTTTGTATCAACTGAAGATTAAATCCTAATTTAATTCACCTGTGAGTAAATACCCTTACGCTACCTGTGGTTAGTTTGGTGTTTGGTGACTAATCTTAAAATGGAAATAACTGACGGGCTATATTTCAGGTGACGTTAAGCTTTCAAGCTGTTTATGGGAGGCTGAGGGAAAAGGCTTACGTACTCAGCTTAAATATAATTGTGAATATTTTTTATAGAAAAGTCAATATCCTACTGGCTTGAATCAAAGCAGCTGGGATGACAAAACATGTTCGCCTCAAAGTAATTTCCTCAGTCTATACACTAACAGTTTTTAAAAGTTTTCTCATGTGTACGAGTATATGAACTTACTTCTTTTTTATCGTTTTCACTACTTATCAGTTTACTAATCGTTCAGGCGGTTAGTCTATCCAGTGTTAGAGGAGGAAACTGGGCACCGGGAAACCTGTGCTGTTGACTTATTACTGAGAGGTGCTCGCGTTACTGCTGTACCGCCAATACAAGTACAGTATACAGTGTTGAGGTGTGTGTGTGTGTGTGTGTGTGTGTGTGTGTGTGTGTGAGAGCCTGTAGTGTCATAATTACAAAGAGACTATACTGTAATAATAATACTGTTGCTAGATGCTTTCTCATTTGCTGGAAAAAATCAACTAACAATGGTTGATAATCCGGACTCTTTTATAATAAAGTCTTGGTGATGAACAAAGTACTGTAATACCAATGCGAAAATTACAGGAAGCAAACTTACCGTAGACAATAACCCAACCAAAATAACATGAAGGGTAAGAAAATCCCGTTTCAAGTCTTAGCCCTAACCTACAGTATTATAAACATGGCAGGATAACCAAGGAGGGTATTTCTCCCACAATCCAGTTATCCCCCGTTACATTAAAATCAGACGTGGACACGCGGTGTTGATTAAAAAAACACAGTGAAAGGCAGAAATACCAAAGGATTAAAGGAACCGATAACACAGCAGCACCGGAAGCTTCCTGCACTTCCGTTACTTCCCACCACCAAATTGTGGTGACCGCGCTGGCTTCTCGTAGCTAGCGGTGACTGAGACGTGAGGTAGGCAAGTGTGCAAGTTAACATGCTTTTATTTTATCTTATTTAATTTATCATTTTACTTATTCATTTATTTGTTTATTTATTTATTATTCTTTTTTTGACAAGTCAAGGAAATTCTGACGTCGTGTAGCTATTGGGGTTTCCTTTCCGGGATCTCGGGATCCCGGGCGTAAGTGGTTATGTTTTTTTCCCGGGATTCTTATTGTTATTCCTTATCTCTGATTTGCACAATGTAAAATTAGGAAAGAGTTCGATGTGTTTGAGGCAACAGGAGAGAGAACACATAATTTAGAGAAAGTATTTCAGGCCCTCATCTCAGTACCACCAACTTCAGTTGAAGCCGAAATGGCATTTTCAGCTGCTGGCCTATTTATTACAAAACTAAGAACAAGGCTCACTGACCGCAGTAGTGACTGTTTGTGCTTCTTGAGGAGTTATTTCATGACCAACTATTAGTGTGTGCATGGCTTTGTGTGTGCAAATGATTCTGTTCCTTTTTTTTTCGCAGGTCATTCAAGTGTTCTCTTTAAGATTTTTGTAGAGTAGGGCTTCCAAATGGCATAGAATATTTTTTTTTATAATGGATAACTTTGAATGTCATTCCAAATATCATTGAGTTTCTTTTATGGCTAACAGAATGAGATTAATTAAAATTTTGCTTGTTTAATCATATTATGTACCTATTTTTACACCTGTATGCAAGTTAATAAAGAGAACTTTGCTTCAGTGTAATATAATTTATCAAATCAATTGCCTATCAAATAATCTACAGATACTACACTAATGAAGTATAGGGTTAGCATTAGTTAGTACAAATATCACCTGATGCGGGAAATCCCGGGATCCCGGGGAATATCCTGGTTTGTCCCAGAATCCCGGGATGCTAAGAAACCCCCAAAATAGGAAACCCATATTCTGGAACGGGGTGGTAATATCGACAATATTTACCTGGAAATCAATCTGGAAGGGTGCGGAATTCGGGGAAATGTCCTTGCATGGATAGAAGACTTTCTACATGACTGCAAGCAGTGTGTGGTGATTAATAGCACGAAATCGTCATCTGTACTTGTCACAAGAGGGGTACCACATGGTAGTGTATTGGGCCCGCTGTTGTTTGTTTGTTTCATAAATGACATGCCTGACGTTGTACACTCCTCCATACAAATGTTTGCCGATGACGCTAAGTTATTTCGGGAAATTAAGAACCAAGTTGACTGTGGGCTCCAGGAATGGTCGAAGGAATGGCTGCTGAGATTCAATGTCACGAAGTGTAAGAGGATGCACCTAGGGCGTACCAACGGTAAGGAGGCGTATCATATGTCCCAACGGGATGAGGAAACTGCACTAGTTGAGACTGAATGTGAGAAGGACCTAGGTGTGTATGTTGACAATGAGCTGAAGTTCTCGGGCCATTGCGAGAAGAAGGTAAACCAGGCAAATAAATTACTGGGTCTTATAAGAAGGTCGTTCAGATATCTAGACGGTCCGTCCATCGTAACGATCTTCAAGAGCGAAGTGCTTCCCCATCTGGAGTACTGTCACCCCGTCTGGTCCCCGAGATATGCTAGGGACTGTCAGTTGGTTGAAAATGTTCAAAGGAGGGCCACCAGACTGGTGCCTGCACTTCGGCACCTCAGCTACCCTGAGAGGTTGGAGCGCCTGAACTTGCCTAGCTTATACTACAGACGGGCAAGGGGGGACCTAAATGAGGTGTATAAGCATCTCAAGGGGGACTACTCAGTCGAGTGTCCTTACTTGGAGCTGGCGGACGCTCGCCCCACAAGGGCTCACAGCTCAAGATTGAAGAAGCCGCAAGTTCAGAAAACTGTAAGGGCAAACTTTTTCGGAGTGAGGGTTGTGAACACTGAGTGTGAGCTCTTTCAAGACAAGACTTGACCAACACTGGAGCAGGTTCAGGTACATTCAGGAGCCGGTGCATGCCCAGTATTTGCCAAGAGAGCGTGACAGTGGTGAAGAGGATAAATGAAAAGTAAAAGTAAGTGCAGTAGGTGAGAGATCACCAGTAGATCTCGCCTGGCGAAAGCCATACTGGTGATCCGACAAAAAGAGACAGGTGTTCAAGGTGATGCAGAAAATGAGAGTTCAAGATAGTTTCGAAAATCTTAGAGAGGGGTGAAGTTCGGGCAATGGGGCGATAATTAGAGGGATTAGAATGTTCACCCTTCTACGGGATGGGTTGAACCAAGGCATGCTTCCAAGAAGGAAAAGTTTGGATTTTGAGGCAAAGGCGAAGGAGGCAAGCAAGCACAGGGGCTAGAATTTCAGCACACTCCCTCAGAACACGAGGGGTTATTCCGTCCTGTCCATGCACCTTACTCACATCCAACCTGGATAACACACCAGCATCCCTACGAGTAGAGATTATAGGAAAGTGCATAGGTGGAGTAGGAGTAGGAGGGATAGAGTTGGAATCGCCTAAGGTGGAATTAGAGGAGAATTAGGGGCCAAAGAGATTGGCTTTATCTGGAGGAGAGTTGGCTATAGAGTTATCAGAGGAGGAAACGAGGGAGTGCAGAAGTTATTACAGATGTTTTTTGTTATGGACCAGAAGGATTTACTAGAAGAAGAGTTAGTCAGGACAAAGGTCTTTTTATAAAATTCTGCTTGAACCTACGAAGAATAACCTTACAACGATTCCTAGAAGTAATAAAAGAGGAGTGGATAACAGGAGTTACATACTTAGAATCAGCATAAAAAACTGTACTATTGACAATTTTTTCAACACAATTTAACAATCCAAATTTTTAATAAGATCCTTAGGACCTGTTCCCGGGTGGGCTATTCCCCTTAAAAAAAAAAATACATAAAAAAAGGGTCCGACTAATTACCCCAATATACCCAAATGAAGTCAAATAATGGTCCTACATGAATAAATCGGACCGAATAAAGAGTTGTGGCCAAATAACGGCATAGATCTACTGACGTCACATATGAAGTCACACAGATCATATGTTCACCGGCAAGATGGCGCTCAACAGGGCATACAGCACCTCAGCTCTACTCTCCACCCTTAATAATGGTGTGTATATGTAGTTTACCTCAGTGGTTAATGGTAATATTGTAAATGACATCTTGCTCTACCTCACTGGGGCAAAAAGTCAGGGATAAATGAGCTCAGTTTGGGAATTTTTGCCCCTTAGTTATCTGCAGTTTTGTCTAGTTAATGTATATGTTATCAGAGGAGGTTAATGTGACAATTTATTATATTTTGATGATAATGTTATGAAAAATCAGTTTATTGTCAATATTTAGTATATGTTTAGGTAATTTAATCAAGTTTTCAAGACTGTGATAAGTTTGTCATTTTTACCAGACTTTATCCTCGTCACCACATATATACAGATGGTTATTTTACAACCATTATACAGCTAAACTTTTGGGTCTTAAAGTTTCTATGTTAACATGATGTATGACTCTGTATTCTGACTTTGACTCAAGCCCAGGGAGGAAAGAAGGGTAATACCTTAAGAGAGTGGACTGCCCATAACACTGTGTGCAAATTTCTCCATAGAAAATAAACTTTTTTTACCTTGAGAAAGTGACAAAAATGCTGGAGGAATAGGTTTTGTGTAATTTCACTTCGTAATATTTCACATTTTCCATCTAGAGGAGCTGTCTGTCTACAAGGATTCTAAACCAGTATAGAACCTACTAGAACCTGACCTAACATAACCATAGGTTAGGTATGTTAGGTCAGGTTTTATTAGGTTCTATGCATTGTCGTTTTCATTTTTGTGTTAAATATTATATTTGTGTGTAGAAAAAAGTTCAACCAATTCGGAAAATTCCTTCTGGTGGTCACCCTCTTGTACACCTTTACCGGAAACTGGAGTCTGGGAAACCTGAAGTGAGGGTCACACTGGCTAACCCCTTTTTAATATGTATCCAGGCTCGGGTCCAAACCCTTAACGGTCTTGTTATATTAGTGCATCGTTCTATCTAACCTAACTAATCGAGCTCCCCTGGACCCCCCCCTGATTATGTTAGGTTAGGTTTGGTTAGTTTTTGGTAATTTTCTATGTTTTTTCCCACATTTCTAATACCCAATATATGTCAAAACCATTATCTCGCAAAACACATTCTTTGTTTGTATGTTTCTAGTGGTAAGAAATTTCTTTATCTTCTATGAAGAAATTTCTTCAGGTAGCTGCCACTTAAGTGTTATCATAAAATTTAATTTTTAAGCCACTTAGAAACTTAATGAACAAAATTTTTTTGCTAAAAAAAATGAAAAAGTGTAAAGACTTAATGTAGTGGTCTTTAGTGAAGGAACTGTTTGAATAACTAGAAATTGATAGATACTGTATGGTTATGTAGTATAGTTTATCAGTAATGAATAAACACATCACAAATATTATGTTGTTGATATTTGTTTGGTTGTGGGTTAGGTGAGATATTTTAGACTAATACTAGGAAGAGTTGACAGAATTGGATGAAACTGTGGAAATGTTAATTACAATTATTAATTATATAAATGGAAATGAGAATCCATTCAGTGTCATTAGAGGGGTAAGTTAGGTAGGTTAATATTGGTTAGGTCAAGTTCTAATAGATTCTGTTCATTTGAACTACAAATTAAGCCTAGAGCTGTTTGTAACAAGGCAGCTGATTGGCTGACAGGAAGACCTGCAAAGGGTTACTCAACTGAGCTATAGTATTTCATTTATCTGACCTATATTCTAGAATGTTAAGGAATAATAACTATTCAATGCTGATCTCTGATAATTTCCACACTTAGGGAAGTAAAAATTAACACTAGCATGTGAAGCACACTGGGAACATATTGTGAAGAGTACAAGAAAAAGATAGCAAACTTTGAGAGACATTCCCGTCCTTTTCGGCAACCACGCTCCACAAGGGAGGGTGAAGGCTTTATGATCACTGGTCAGTACAGTATTCAGTCACTGCCTCGAAGAACACTGTTGTGATGCCACTTGTTCCTTTTTGATTCTCAAGGTTAATTTTAAAGTTACTGTATATACATTCATAAGTTTTATTTATTTTTATTTTTTTAGCCAGAATAGTTATGCAAGTACATTACCACCATTCTTACTGGTGTACAATGAAAGACAAAATTCGTGTCTTGAAATTTGATGAAAACACGTGCCGAAAGGGAGCGCTCTGCCTTGTGGTAGGCGAGGCTCTCATAATGTTTCACGATTCATGTTTAATCTTCGGCCAAAACCGCTACACGACTTTTGTCTCTGAGTGTACCTTGCTCTTCCTCTCCATCATCTTGACTCGTTAATAATTACCACGTTGAATTAAATGTTTGTTTTTCCCGTAGTTCAGTACAGTCTATTAATAGACATCTTCATTTAGTTGGCCACTGCTGCCAGTGTTCAGAATAGTGTTGCCAAATCTCAGGTATTAATTGTGGACCATGACATCCAACATATTTAATGGTCTTGCAAGAATAGTTATACTGTACTTACTTTTTTATGAGTGAAAAGTTAATGTTGACTTATTTTATTGATACTTCGATGCTCTTCTTAACAACATCTAGGAAATGTGATGCTTAAGAAACTGCCTTTGCTGTTGTTGTCACCTACTGTACACCCTGCTTGATAACCACATGCTAATGTTGCCTCCCCAAGTTGCCAGAGATCAACACAGAAAAGTTAGAGACTGTAGATACAGCACGAAGCCTTCAGTACACAAGGAGACAGCATGGCCGGTACTGTACTGCACTTGGCCACATTCTCTTCCCAAAGTTGTAAGCTTAGATATCCATTTACAGTTGGGTGAACTGGGGGCGCCGGGGATCGAATCATCAACCCCTGGAACGGTAGGGGAGTGCTGTATCCACTCGACCCTGCATTCCTCTATCCCTTTAAATACAGTATCAGAATAAAGAAACGATGGATTAACTACTAAAGAACTGTAGAGTGTGACCCTTCACATGTCCATCCACCGGCCAATCAGCTGCCTTGCTGTAAACTGACCTTTAGGTTTTATTTGCAAAGTTCAAGTGAACATAGGATAATTCATTAAACAATTTAACTGAAATTATAAATTTATCTGTACTGTAGTAAGTTATAATCAGCTCGACATTTTTTGTGGTCCTAATTTTTTTAATTCCACATAGTGGGGACGCGGGCACTGGGGACGTCAGCACCACAACTGGCGGCGGCCAAGACGAAGGCATCGCTATCTAGGCCAGGGACGAAGAACATTGTGTTGGTGGATGGAGTACGCACCCCCTTCCTCATGTCTGGTACTCAGTACCAGAAGCTGATGCCTCACGACCTGGCCCGACACACACTCAAGTGAGTCCTAATACTTGTTAATGGTTTGTTTTTAATTTTACAGTATAAGGATTTACTGTTGAGAAACATACAGTCATTCACACATTAAATATTGTATCTAAAAGTTTGTGGTCATGTAGAAATCATCCATTGGATAGTTTATATTTTTTTTACTTTTTTAATTAGTGTACACCCACTAAAAAATTATTGTGCACCCGTGTCATATTGTATCACGCCGTAAGGGTGACAAATGCTTTTTTAGTGGGTATACAATACAGGTGTTGATAGTTATACTGTATGATGGTGTTAGGGACTTTTAAAAACCATTGTAAAATGATTGATTGTATGTCGAGAATAATAACTTTTTGGGAAGAAAAGGTTCTGTTCCCGAGACCATGAAGCAGCAGAGCGATTATGTATTTTTAAAGTCGTAATTTCGGGAAGATACTGTGCGACGTAATTACTTCTTTCTTTTTTTTCTTACACGCACACAATCTTTGATACAGAATGTGAAAAACAAAACAAAAATATTATAAAGTCAAAACATAAAGAGAATAAGTATTTGATAGATGCATAGGAGTTATCACACAGAGGGGTGGGACAGTGGAGTGAAGGTTCTCAGCTGTTGTCTGCCTTGTGTCCCGTGCGTACAGTAGTGACACGAATAGCAAAAGACAATGCAGTATTTTTTCTTTTGGTTATTTGTACAGTAAACCCTCGATAACTTGGCACACATGGGGCTCTGCCGAGTTGTCCCAAATTCCGACTTATCGAGGCACTTCCCCCCCCCTCCTACAAAAATACAACAATAAAAAAATATCGACCCATATACAGTATGTGTACTTGTAATTACTGAATTTAAAAAAGTAATACTTACAGCACTGCAGGCAAAGAATGAAGCATCATAGTAGGTGACACAGATGTATGGTAGGTGACACAGGCATGGTAGGTGATGCAGGTGGCCAGATATTTTTTAAATATCATATTCACCACTTATCAGCTTACTAGCCGTTTGGGCGATCTATCAAGTGTTAGTACAGGAAGAAACCTGGACCAGGAAACCTGTGATGTTTGGTAGTGAGAGTCACACTGGATAACACCCTTCTCACGCGTGTCCGATATGCCAAGATTTTCCCAGATAATTTTATATATCTCGGCAGTTCCCAAGTTATACTATAATACATTCCGAGACCATACCCATGCAGAGTTATATGAAGTGCCGAGTTATCGAGGGTTTACTGTATTATTTTTATTTATTCATCACATTTACTGGTACACACTAGTATATTATTTTAGGTACAGAGAATAGCTTCTTCCACATGCCAACCATCCTCTGGGTGACGTGACGGGTTCGACTGCTTAGCCTGGCAGTCACTGGGGGCGGGCAGAGCCTCCCACGCATCCCACATGGGTCACACTTGTTACACCATTCCAAGATTGCATCATTATAACTTAGAATATTGCGAGTTATTGCACATCACTTTCTCACACGAGTGACAATGCAGGAAAAGCATTTGGGTGGCCATTGGGTAGCGACCATCGTAAAACTGATCCTGGTCATCACACAGCATAATGTGGCGTTAATTTCTTAACATAGTAAAACTGATCGATCATGTATCAATCATTCATATAACGGTCAACACCTGTACCTGAAAGAGGGCGACTCCTCTAATATACGTAACCATGAATTTTGAGACAGTTGTTAGGTGAAAGTCTGTACAGTACTGTACTGTATATGTTTACTGTACTGTATGAGAAGTATGGCTACTATTATATATTTCTCTTGTACTGTTCTTGTATTGCTTGGCATTACTGTATAGCCTCTCGCAGTGTTAACAGTATGTGTGTGTTAGTTCACATAATTTTTGTGATGTTCTTTTCAGGGGTTTGGCATCTCGCATTGGACTGGATAAAAGTTGTGTGGACTATATATGTATGGGAACTGTGATTCAGGAGGTGAAGACTTCCAATGTTGCACGTGAGGCAGCCTTGGGGGCAGGCTTTTCTGACAAGACCCCAGCCCATACTGTCACTATGGCCTGCATCTCCTCCAACCAGGCTATCACCACTTGTGAGTACTGTACTGTAGTCATCCACACACCTGTATCATCTACTTACAAACTAGTTCTGTGTTTGTTAGTATTTTGTACAGTCTATTATATTATATACAGTACAGAAAATAGTTTTAAGTTCTATTCTTCTGACATCAAGTGTGTGTTTGTGCAGCTACTTTGTTGTGTTACTCGACACAGAAATGTAACATCCAAGGAAATGTGAGGTGTTAATATTGCTCTTCTCAGTATTGTGCTGTCTGCGCCGTGTAGACTCATTAGTGTTTTTGATGCTGAGGATGCATGCACAAAGTATTAAATATACATGTAATTGAAAACTTTTATGCTTCCCAATTATATTTATGACCTCCATCATTTACCTACGCCTTATGAAAAGCTCCCTAAACGCTGTGATAAGTAAATGCAATACAGGCGCTCCTCTGCTCACGAATGAGCTACTTTCCTGAGGCTCGCTCGTAAGCTCAGCTTTGGTCTTATAGACACCAAACATAATGT
The DNA here is from genome assembly GCF_018991925.1 of Homarus americanus. NCBI lineage: Eukaryota > Metazoa > Arthropoda > Malacostraca > Decapoda > Nephropidae > Homarus > Homarus americanus. Next base: position 5,325,761 of record NW_024736071.1, on the reverse strand, counting down.
GAAAAGAAATAAAGGATGTAGAGTAGAGCTATACCTTACAGTACATCCTCAGTACCTGGCAAAATTTTTTCCTCTGATAATATATAGTATGTTGTATTTTCTTCCTATATAATCTAATGTTATGCAAATTAAACAACTGTGACACATGACCTCCCTCAACAATGATGATGTTCATAACTGTGAAAGTTCTTAAGTTGAACGATTAAGTAGAGGAGCACCTGTAAAGTACATTGACCAAATACTGTAGGGAGAACAAATTATAATATCTGTACACACAACAAAATGAACATTGGCATATATCATTGAGTGAGTCACAGATGTAATGGAGATAAAGATAAGATACAAGACAATCCACACTGAAATTATCAGTGTTTGACATTTATAACTACCAATTATGTTCCTTGTTCCTGCTTTCTTTTCCATCACTACATTTATGAACTAACATTATTCATATTTTACTCTTCAGTACTTGTGTCTTACAATACATAGTAATGTGTTACGTGAGTGTCTGTAAGAGTATTCATGCAAAATAACCAGCGAACATGTTGGTAATTTTGCCACGTAATGTGTAAGCCAGCCAGCTAAGCCTAACCTAACCTTATGGTTGAATAAGGTTAGGTTAGGTTAGGTTAGATTGGCTCATGTAGTTTGAAGGCAATTTTGTGCTTCTGCTCCTTATTTATAACCTTGGGAATGTTTGCTGTCATAACCTTATCTGTTATAATTCCTAACTTAATTCAATGATAAGGTTAGGTTGGACTGTTTGCAAGTTAATTTGCAAAATTACCAACATGCTTGCTGGTTATTTTGCAAAATAACCAATTTCACAAAAAAAGTAACCACTGTTACGACAAACTCAAATGGAAACAGACTTTACACACACACACACACACACACACACACACACACACACACACACACACACACACACACACACACACATTGGATTAGATTGATCCATTAGTTAGGAATAGTGAGGGTGTCGTTAGCTGCCCTTCTACTCATAGGTGTAATGTTAAATTAATAATCCCACAGGAAAAACATGTCAAATTAGCCCCCCCCCTTATAGATACTATATCTGGTATTCACACAGGTACAGTACAGTACATACTGTTATATTCTTTGTTAAGAAGCCTGTAAATAAGTGTTGTATTTATAAAACAAAAGACTTGACCAACAGGTGCAGGCATGATGCATGCTGGTGTATATGATGTCTGTATTGCTGGTGGGGTGGAGTTCATGTCAGATGTGCCCATTCGTCATTCACGCAAGATGCGGGAACTCCTGCTCAAGCTCAACAAGGCCAAAACAACAGGTTAGTAGTTTTATGCCGAGTTTATTTTTAATTTGATTTGCACTAGTTTCCATTTCTGACTGAGAGTTTACAGTGGTACTTTATATTCACTTGTATTTAGTCAATGGATTAATTAAATTTTGGTGTGAAATAGTCTTTGGTGTTAGTGCATATTTGGTTAGGAGGTTGTTCCATTACCAGTGGTTCCCATTCCCTTTGTTGTGGACTCTGGTGAGATACAGAAGAGAATTTGCCGCATCATGTAACTTAAACAAAAGCCTTAAAAACCGTAATAATTTTTTAATCTTAATTAGATGAAACTGGATATTTCAGGTGCTCGGTTGAGTCTTCTTTCCCAGCTGTCAATGAAGCACCTGATGCCAGATCTTCCTGCCGTAGCCGAGTTCTCCACCAATGAAACCATGGGCCACTCTGCAGACCGTCTTGCTGCTGCTTTTAAGGTTCTCTCTGCTTTTGGTGTTCCCTAATGCAACAATTTTGTAATTTTTGTATTATTTGTTCACACCCAAATTTATATCGGTCATCTCTCAAAGTTACTATACTGTATTTGTTCATGCTTTACAGATGGTAGATACTGTACAGTAGTATTATTTCATCATTGTTGAGTTGGTTAAAGTTGTCATTACAAACCAAACACTTGTAATACTCTTGACCTCCAGTTGTTGTTGTAGCAATATCTACCGTGGCACCTCTTGACCTCCAGTTGTTGTTGTAGCAATATTTACCATGGCACCTCTTGACCTCCAGTTGTTGTTGTAGCAATATCTACCATGGCACCTCTTGACCTCCAGTTGTTGTTGTAGCAATATCTACCATGGCACCTCTTGACCTCCAGTTGTTGTTGTAGCAATATTTACCATGGCACCTCTTGACCTCATTCATAAAACTGAACAAGTGTCTTCCTTGTTTTCTTGTAACTTATTATTTTACGCTAAATATTCCTCGCTGCTGTCTACTGTGCCCACATTTTGGTCTCCAATGATATTTGACCATTATACATTCTTGCTGCATCTTTTCCTTATGTTATTACTTTTCTGATTCCCAAGATGCTTTACATGATCTTCATTGATTTTGGAAGGGAAGTTACTTTTAATTTTATAGTGCACTGACAAGTCTGGAATGTTAATTTTTCCTTCTCTTTAAAAGGTTCAAGAGATGTAGTTATGGTGTTTTTTTGTCTGTACTGTACATTATGTCTATTGACAAATATATGCTGAAGTTTTGAGCACCAATGAACAATTTTATTGCATCAATACATTGTCATTTGGAAGAGGAAATTCCCTACTGATTTTGAGGTTATTCAGTCAGAGGTCAAGGTCATTTAGATTTTTAGCTTGAGCTTTATTTGTTGTGTACCAATGAAGGTCGTACAATATTTTACCCCCTATGGAGAGAGCTTTGCTGTGGCGGGACACTATTGTACTGTACTGTGGTGGAACATGTCTAAAATCACCAATAAGGGAAGGAAGGTGTGTGCATACGTTTGCTTTTGATTCCAGTCACCCAGCAGGAAACCACTTGAAATATAAGGAAATAAAAAGTGAACAAATCTTGGCATGAGGATTGTCTTTATGATGGTTGGTCCAGTGAGGCTGTCCATTTGGAAAATGTGGTGATAGGTTCGCTGTTTGTCCATCTGGTAACAAAATGGTGTCCATATCTTATAATGAATCTGTAGTCACTGATGTGCATGTTACTGCATAGTTTCCTCACTCCATAAGGTGATAATAGTTGTTGTTGAGTTTGGGGTCACAAGTCAAGGTTATTAAAATTGAATTTATAATTATAGTTTGTGAACTGTTGCCCATCATCGAATATAATATATAGAATAAGGGGAATTTTGTCCATTTGGGAAAGAAAGTTCATAGTAGTTTTAAGGTGAAAGGACTGGGTCATTATTGCTAAAACTGGAATTATGTACCAAACTATTATTCAAATTTCCATGTATCAGTGAGCACAGGTATTGTGTCTCTAGAGAGAAGGAAGGTCCTTGTGTGTGCTGCTGTACAGGATGGTACACAGCTGCTATCAATATGTGGGTAACTGGGTGAGTGTTTGAGGTGACTGACTTTTCAGGAGATGGTGGAAGGTTCTTAACAATTGGGGTCTCTTGTGTCAAAGGTCAAGGTCACCAATCATTTTTGGCTTACAACTTTTGAATTTAGGGGTGAAGTGGTCCGTGTTTGTCACTTGTCTATATGTAGTACTGTAGTGTTTTGTGTTGAGATTTTTTTTCTACATTTGTTGGTTTGTATAATGATAATCATTTTGTAAGTTATTCTAACATTAAACTATAGAAATGTTCATTCTAAGTAATCCATTTGTGGTGATTTTAACCATATACATACAGGTATCCCGAGAAGAGCAGGACGAGTTTGCAGTGCGCTCCCACACTCTGGCTCACAAAGCCCAAGAGGCTGGCCACCTGTCAGACCTGGTGATTTTCAAGGTCCCTGGTGTAGATCAGGTTGTGGAAAAGGACAACGGCATCCGCGTCTCTACCCCGGAACAGATGGCCAAGCTCAGACCTGCCTTCGTAAAGCCACATGGCACCATTACTGCAGCAAACGCTTCCTTCTTGGTGAGCAATATAAAAACAAATGTATTTTTAAGTGTTGTAAACTACATTATGTTGACAAGACTCCAACATCTTTTGTCCTTTGCCTGTCATTGATTATTTACTTCTTGTTTATTCTGTATCTAATGCTATGATCCCTCCATGATATTGGGGATTGTTCAAGTTCTACTTGGCTCCTGACGGCTTAAAGAAACACAGTCTTCACAAATGCAGTTTACTGGGAGAGGTCTGTAGAGTGGTGCAGCAGGAGACAATCTGTCTCACAGGGTAATACACATGATCATGAAACCTCATGCTATGTCTTATAACTACTCAGACATCCAACTTCATTCACACCACTGTGACAGCACTCGTGCACATGCCACTCACGCCACTAGAGGACAGCACTCGTGCACACGCCACTCACTCCACTATGTGACAGCACTCGTGCACACGCTACTCATGCCACTAGAGGACAGCACTCGTGCACATGCCACTAGAGGACAGCACTCGTGCACACGCCACTCACACCACTATGTGATAGCACTCGTGCACACGCCACTCATGCCACTAGAGGACAGCACTCGTGCACACGCCACACAGTGGTTCACTCGTTCGCATTACATAAACACCACACAGGGATGACTACTACAGGTATCCCTCATTTAACGATGGGATTGTGTTCCTGAAAAACCTATTGTTAAGCGAAATATTGCAAAAAAGAGAGAGAACAGCAGAGCATGGACGGTAAAGTACAGTACTGTACTGTACTCTACTGTACTGTACTGTACTGTACTGTACTCGACTCTACTCTACTCTATTGACTGATAATAAGAATAAACAAGTTCATTATAAACAGTTGTAAAATTAAATGATTGATTAACAACACGAAACTTTTATATAAATGATGTGGTTCAGAGTTAAATGACTTAATGGGAAAAAGGCGAGTCTATTTCAAACAAATTTTAAGGAACAAAAATTGCTATGAAAATCATTAAAGTTAATACATAGCATATCATAAATACAATAGCACACATTTGATGTAAAAAAATAGTTACTTCAACACAGTTTAGCCTGGCAGTCACCCAACTGACTCTCAATTGAGACCTGTGGCTGCTGCCTCGCCACACTGTGTTGTGTGTATGCCATGACATCACATGAGGGGAGGGAGCACTGCTGGGTGATGCAGTTACAGTCCACTGCCTGTGCACATACGTTCACCTCCCACACATACACAGCCATGTTCATTTTTCTTATTTCATACGGTAGTTTTATGTTATATTTTCTATATTTCCAAGCCACATTACAGAATTGTAATGATTTTTCACAACTTTTATAGTTTCATTATACAGTATGTAACAATGGCAACATGCCATCTCACAGGCCACATCATCCCTAGTTTTTTCCCCTGCACAGTGAGTCAAGCTTTTGCTAAGCCAAATAATTTTTTCACCCGCTAAGCAAGGGATACCTATACCAATTTATTAAAATTGTGACAGCCTACCCTCAAGTCTACTCCGTACTTTGGTATCATTAAAGCACGGAGTAGACTTGAGAGTAGACTCACATTTTTCATAAATTTTTTCCGATTATGTGTGAGAGAATTTTCCCATTATTATTTATTTGTACAGTGATCCCTCGGTTAACGAACGCCTCATTTAATGAAATTTCGGTTAACGAATTCCTTACGAATTTTTCCCAACATAATTTCGCCTGTTTTTGCCTGCTCACTAGTTGTAGTATTAGTCCGCCAATACAGTAATTGGTTTTAGGGCTTAAATTCGTTACCATTTGAGTAAATATCAAGAAGGTTGTACTATTCAATAATTTTCCAAGTCTTATTTTAAAGTTTTTAGTCATTTTAACAATTATTTAACATAATTAAAGTATAGGGAACTAGTTTTTAGCGCACCAAACAGCCACTTGACTCGCCCAAAATGGCGTCAGTGTGTGTCCCTGCTCAGTGGAGGAAGCATCTTGCTTGAGACTCTCTTGAACATAAACTATTTTTACGTTTTTACAGTACAGTATAGTCTGCATTTATGCGGTCAATTGAACCTGTGGAGGTCCGCGTAAAACGAGAAACGCGTAAACGAAATAACAGAACAAATGGGATTAATTGAAATAGTGACTGGACCGACTCTCAAACTCCACTTTTTCCGACACAATACGTACGTTGTAGTAAAAATAACATCTTAATTTTATGATGGTATGCACTATGCACACAATTAATATTTAAGAGAAATATCAATAATGTTAGGTTTTTTAACACTTACGTTAGTAGAAAAGATGGCTGGGCACACTGGGATGGGGGGTTGGTTCCGAGGAAGAGGGCAGATTATTGGCCCTCACCTGTATCACTGTCCATATCCTCACTATCACTGACCTGGGCCGGCTGTGGTGGGTGGCGGGTGAAGAACTCGGTAATGTTTTGATGACTGGGCGACCTTGTGCGCACCCTGCCCGCGCCGCTTCCCGCGTAATTAAAACATTTCATTCTGGCAAAGCTCCGCGTAAATGATCAAACACGTAAACAAAAACCGCATAATTCCAGACTATTGTATAATTGTACAATTATTGGTCATTTTGAAATATATTTTACATATTGACAATATATAATGCAGTGCAGTGTTGATTTAAAGAAAATAATCTTGAATTACACCAAGAGAACTAAAATTTTATGGGTGAAATGGTGCCATGGGTGACTTCTCTTCCACCCCAATGCCTTCTCTACTCCCTTCTCCTCCACCCCTATTCTAATTCCCATCATCATCATCAACCAGGAGCCTTCTACATGCACACCTCAAAGTAAGTGTACTTTACTGCATTTATTTTTAGTTTGTATGTAATTTTCGGTGAGCTGGAACCAATTACCCAAAATCCCATTGATACAATAGTTTCGGTTAACGAAATTTTCGGTTAACGAACGACCTTCTGGAATGAATTGTGTTCGTTAACCGAGGGACCACTGTATGTGTTTTGTATGTGTCTATACACACACACACATATATAGAATACATGTAAAAGAAATAATTGTCCTAGGGGCAAACACATAAAGGAAATAAACATTTAATTGTACACAAGTAAAAATGTAACACCCCCACCCCCTCCCCTGGTCAGCAAATGTTATTTACGGATTTGCTGATTTGCGGCCATTTTGAGCACCTAACCACCACGAATTTGAAGGACATGGATGCTGTACACCTCTAAGAGCCATGATCAGTTCATAAGGGGTCCCCAAATAATGAACGAGGCTAAACTTGAAATTTACAATACCAGGGTATTTTATTTACCAGATTTATTTTTTACTTCCATTTACTGTGTTTTGTCATTCTAATTCTTTTTTTCTTAAATTAAGTGATTTTAGATGTATGCTGTAAGTACGGCATGCACATAGTTCCTCAGGAACAGAACCTGTTGGTAAACCAGGAACCTCCTGTATTTCCAATATTATAAACCCATAGAATTTGCTTGGAGTAATTACTGTACTTTATGCTGAATATGTCTTTTTTGCTTCAGACTGATGGTGCATCTGCTTGTCTTATGTGTACAGAAGAAAAAGCCAAGGAGATGGGATGGAAGCCCAAAGCTTACATCCGTGACTTTACCTACGTTTCTCAGGACCCCAAAGATCAGCTGTTGTTGGGACCAACATATGCTACCCCGGTGGTAGGTGATTTAAGTGGCTAGTTGAGATATCTTGGTGCAGTAGTCTCTTAATTTCTGTCTTAAATATATGGACTGTGCCTTTAGTGATAATGGTGGGTTGAGGGTTCAAATGTGTTGAGAACTTGAGGTGCAAGATGTTGGAAGTACTGGATTGTACCAGCAAGGTAGGGAAGCAAAATATGAAGAATGGTTTAAGATGGTATTTGGAATACAGCTCACTCTTATGTGAAATTTGGGTTTAATTTTTGAGTTTTTACATAAAATGTACAGTTGGGGAGTTTTACGACTGGTACTGTCAGCGTTGTCAATCCACCCTCTCCATGAGGTCACTTATACTGGGCTATTATTCCTAGGAGAGGCCAGTCTGAGTGAACTTGGTATAAACTAAGTTGAGAGCAACTGGCTCCCATGTCCCTAAATCTTCATATTTTGTGGCCAGGAACTGAAGATCAAGAGTCACATAATTCACGATCCACCTGTTGTTGAAGTTTGTAATTTTGGCTAAGCTCTGTATTAAGTTGAGAGTGTACTCCAGCTGCTGAAAATAAAATAATTTGTTTTAATCTTTTTTCTCAGGTTCTAGGAAAGGCTGGCCTAAAGAATTCAGACATTGATGTTTGGGAGATCCATGAGGCATTTGCAGGTCAGATGCTTTCCAACTTGAAGGCCATGGATTCTGATTGGTTTGCCAAGACTTACCAGGGACTCTCGGAGAAAGTCGGTGCTCCGGATGTGGATAAACTCAATTTGTGGGGAGGTTCATTATCCATTGGTCATCCATTTGGTGCTACAGGTAATTTTGACATAAATTTATTCTGATTTACATATATACTCTCATACAAGTCAACTTCTGAAGCTTCAAAAATTCCCACAAAAACTATGGGTCAACTTATGTTCCTAGAGATGGACTCCTAAATTATCTCCTGTTGTGGTAATTAGTGTTAAACAAATCCCAAAAGGCCATTGAAAGCCATTTAAAATATGATAGAGGCATTGGCAGGACAAGACAGGACACCAGCTTCCTTCGTCACGTGTTATGATGAGGAAAGTGTCACTCAATCCAATTAACATTCTGTCAAAAGTAAGAATTAACTTGAAAATTAAATTTCCTTTACAGTACAGTATTATAAATGAGGGCAGTGCACTTGGTCCAATGATGGTGAAGTGACAACAGACCTTTCATCCTCTCCACAGATTATGTCAAAAAAGGTCCAGAATATTTTATGGCTTATCATCAAAGTCAGAGTTTTGGAACAATTTGCCTTCATTTTATTTTTCTTATTAGAAAAAAGTCAATTTGGAGGAAATTTGGGGAACTTCCAGATGTCACCGACCCCTCCCTTCCCCAGTCTAGATCTGCCCTTGCTTACTTGGCAAGAAACACTGCTTCACTGCCACAACCACTATCCAACACTTTACATATTTGAGCTGAATTCACTTACTGTGTACAGTATGTATGTAGCTGAAATATTATATATTTTTGGACATTGTATTGTAATTGTAGGGATGAAGTTTGATTACCTAATGATAAGTTTGGTTGTACAGGTTGGGTATCCCTTCTCCAAAATGCTTGGGGCCTTAAGGGTCTCGGATTTGAGATATTTTCGGATTTATGAATATCTATACAGTACGTATCTTGTAAACAGAACCTGTACAGTATAATGGGGTAGCTCACCCAGCAGGGTTAGCCCAAGTCTATGCACAAAATTCATTTATGTTTCATTTGCAGCATACTGATACATATTCTGCAGGTGGTTTTGTGAAATATAATTTAATCATTTTGGGTATAAAATATATGATAAGATGTACACTATAGACCCAGAAAGGTAAGCAATCACTACAGTCTGTTTGGCATCACCATGGCGCCTGACTCCGAGGTGCTCAGCTGCCCGTGTCTTACCTTTATTAATTACACATATATACTTACTCTAGTAAATATTATGATATATGTCATATTTAGTTTATTATCTACTATAAATATAATGAAATAAACTTTAGGATTTCAGAGCCTTTCGGATAAGGGAAACCCAACCTGTATTGTCATGTGAAAAATAAATGAGTGTGTGCTCATGTTAGTGCCACATTATGTCTTAGATGTGAGAGACTTGACTATTAGGTGTACATTGTAAACATACAGTACATTGAACTGCTCATGCCATGTAACAGTACAGTACAGAGTTTTGGCTCAACATGTATTATAGTTGTGGTACTGTACTTTTGTATTTACTATTTTATTTGTGTAGTAAGAAAATAGTATTAAAAAAAGAGATGCATCAAGTAATGTAGCTGTAGGAGTATTGGTGTAGAATCTTGTATCCACAGTATGATCATATAGGTTAATTACCGTATTTGGCCACAACTTGTTTAAAGTGAGTGACATTAATACTGGCAGTACAGTACAGTGCAGTGCAGTACAGTACAGTGCAGTGTAGTACAGTAGTGCAGTGTAGTACAGTGCAGTACAGTGCAGTGTGGTGCAGTGTAGTGCAGAACAGTACAATGCAGTGTAGTACAGTGCAGTGCTGTATAATAGATTGATCCCACTGAAGGGTTATTCTTATTAGACATTTAGTGTAATGGTTCATTAATGTGGACATAGATGAAGATGAATTTTCCCATTATTCATTTGCAGGTGTGCGTCTGATGATGCACTCGGCCAACCGGCTCATTAAAGAAGATGGCCAGTACGCTTGCATCTCTGCCTGTGCTGCTGGTGGTCAGGTAGAGTACAGCATTGTGATGATTTTTGCCACAACTTTTATGGTTTCAGCATCTGTAACAATGGCAACAGGCCACATCATCCCCAGATCTTCCCCTTCCCAGTGAGTCAGACCATCGCTAAACTGACTTAACGTTTGGCGGGAAGAGTCGTCAAAACATTTTTATCACAAAAATTAATTAACACCAAACGAGGGATACCTGGAGATGGTGTGCTCCCGAGGTAATGAATAACTTAATAAGAATGAGAGATACTGTACAGTATCTTAGTAAATGTAAACACAGGATAAAGCAGGCCAGAATACAAATCCTGTCCTGCAGGTAGTTGATATTAAAGGATAAGAAATATACAGGCAGTCCCTGAATTACCAATGGGTTATGTTCTGGGACCCTGTTTGGAAGTCAGAACACTGTTAATTCCATAGGTTAGGTTAAAACACAACTCTGCCCATACAAAACAATAATAATATCCCATACATTATAAATAATGTATATAAAGTGATGTTAAACAATGTAAAGTAAGAAATATAAAAACCTCTACTTTAACACCTGGGAAATTTATAATTATTGGGGAATTAGGTGCAGCAAGTTCACTTTGGGGGTAGGGGAGGCAACCCGGACACAGGTCGTGGAACTGCAACGTGGCCTGTAATGCCATGTTAGGTTAGAGAGCACAAAACACAAGAAGGTAACTTCTCCAATAGTTCCTTTCTTATTTGTGACGTTAACTTTACTGTCTTTACCCCTCCATGAACTTTTCTCCAATATAATAAAAATTAAAGATATCCCTCCAAATCCCAGTTTATTCTTTAATGAAACAATTTGTAATTTAATTTAATTTTGTTCAAAATTTGCAGTTTGTGTCGAATATTCATAATTGTTTGAACATTGAATAACATTGAGAACATATATTGTTCTCCCTCTCATGTTAAAATTATCCATCCATACTTATGTAAGAGACTTGTATGAAGCACGTTAATTACTGCAATGTATAGTACAGTATTTGTCATCATGTTCAGAGTTATATTTTTATAGTCTATATACATAAGGATAAAGGTTGGTTCTCAGTGTGCTAAAAAGTGAATTGTGATGTTATAGATAAAAATACTGTACTGTACTGCACAGTTTGAGACAGAAGAATGAGAGGCCCCATTGTTTTTTTATTTTGTACCTTTCCTCCATGATCTAAGGAGTTTAGGTGGCACTTATCAAACATTCTTGGTCTTCATGCAACTGCTGAACTTGCAATTGCCTGGGTGGACTAATCCCTGTAAAAAAAAGAAAAATGTGTGGTGAATAACTGAGGTCATATTTGACTGTGCTGTACTGAGTGTTCACCCTGCTGTTCACCTTCCAATGGCAATTAAGCTTATACAAATTTAGATAACCAAATGGTCCATTTTTTTTATATATTTAAATAAAAGATTCATTGATATTCACCCTCCCCATTTTTTTAAGTCTTTATATTAATTTTTGTTATTTTAAGGTAAAATAATAAAATTTTAAGTCTCAGGGCAAGTGTTTGGTTGAAGGACGTAGTGAAAGGTTGAATAGATACCCCGCCTGCTGATTCATCTTGTCCTATGGCACACTACCCGCCTGCTGATTCATCTTGTCCTATGGCACACTACCCCGCCTGCTGATTCATCTTGTCCTATGGCACACTACCCCGCCTGCTGATTCATCTTGTCCTATGGCACACTACCCCGCCTGCTGATTCATCTTGTCCTATGGCACACTACCCCGCCTGCTGATTCATCTTGTCCTATGGCACACTACCCCGCCTGCTTTTTGTTTTAAAATACTGCTACATAATCAATGTTCTGTTTACAGGGTGTTGGCATGATCGTTGAACGGTATCCAGGTGCAACTGTCTAGGCTACCAAGGTGATGTCTGGACCAGGTGCAACAGTTCACTGTCTTCAAATATTTTCAATGAAATTCATGGAGGAATTTTCTCTGTAATATGTAAATTTTAGTGCTCCATGTATTTCTACTTAGATATAAGAGACTGCAATTATCAATGCAATATTTTTAGTACTGTATGGTATAAGGCATTCCCAAATTTGCTAATTGTGTATGCAAAGGTTAATAATTTGTTTTATAGATATGTACTGTACTTTGTGTGTACAAGGTACTTCCATAAATGCTAAAAAACAAAAGCACTTTTATGTATCATAAAGTCATTATCATTAGTTTAAGCTTATTCATCAAGCCATGTAAGCAGAGCACATGGTGTTAAATATCTTAAATAACCACATTTAACTGGCCCATTAAATTGTTCATAAATACAGAAGACTGAAAACAACAGCAGCAGCACACCTGAAAACAGGATTACTCCATCATATAAAAGAAGTTTTATCACCTGAATAGTGGTAGTTTGAGTCTTACAAGTGTTCTGATCTACAAAAACGTCTATGTGGCTGCCAGAAAAAGTTTACACAGTTTTAACAGTTGTGGAAATTATTAATCGCTTGGAAGATAGAGTTGTCTTTTGAGAAAGTTGAGGCTCACCAGTGAACTAACAAACCTCTGTGTATGTTATCATTACCATCTCATAACCCATAAGAGACGGGTAAGTGTAGTACAGTTATTGTACTTACATTGGTAAACTTGGCTATTATAAATTATTTTCATTTCTGTTCCACCTTGTAAGTTAAGGGAATGCATATTGAAGAGATTGAGTTTATTGAAGAGAAAACTAATGAATAGTTATTACATCTTGTTAGCCAAAGGGCTTAGAAGCCATTTTGTGGTGTCAAATTTACACCAAATTGCTCATATAGATACAAAAGTATTTTATTCTTCAGTTGCTGTATTAGATATTACATTTTGCAAGAATAACCAAAGTTTTAATGAAATTGTATGCCAACTGTAGGTTTGTACAGTTGTAACACTTGACAGTATCTGGCATCAACTTGTGGTTCATAGTTGGTGATTGTTGCTTGTCACTGTAAATTATGTCAGAATTGTAGCAGGAATAACAATGTGAATAAGAAAAGTCTGATAACACTGTGAATAAGAAAAGTCTGCATAAACAAGTACAAAACATTCAGTGAATACAGCACCATATGTTCACTACACCACCCCACACCTCATGTTCACTGTACACCACCCTCCTACTCATGTTCACTGTACACCACCCTACACCTCATGTTCACTGTACACCACCCCACACCTCATGTTCACTGTCCACCACCCCACCTCATGTTCACTGTACACCACCCTACACCTCATGTTCACTGTACACCACCCTACACCTCATGTTCACTGTACACCACCCTCCTACTCATGTTCACTGTACACCACCCTACACCTCATGTTCACTGTACACCACCCTACACCTCATGTTCACTGTCCACCACCCTACACCTCATGTTCACTGTACACCATCCTACACCTCATGTTCACTGTACACCACCCTGTACCTCATGTTCACTGTACATCACTCTACACCAACACCTCGAGACTGGATGGGAAAATGTACAATATAAAGGTAAATAAAACGGAACTCTTGATCACAATGGACGAGTTGGCGGTTTTGGGCCAAAACGAGAAATACACTCTGCTACGTTTGTGGAGCAATACAGTATATGTAATTTGTAAAAAAAGTTTAAAGTTCTGCTATAATAGTGGAGATAAGTTTAATTCTCTAGAAACACGGCCTCCATTTGCAATGACTTAACTAGTTTCAAACTCATCGCTGCAGTTGGAGGTACTGTAGGAGAAAAGGGTGCCTCTTCACACCCAAATGCCACATTCAGGTAAGTTTAAGGGTGTTTTTTAATGGTCAAGTCATGGACATTTTGTAAGTGAAAAAAATGTGCCCCTGAAGAGCAGCTTCAAAGATAGGTTGGATGGGTATATGAGGAATAGGGGTTAGGTGTAAATGGGACTGACCAGTGGGCCGGCCTGCTGCAGTTTCCTCCATTCTTATGTTCTTTTGGATGTAAAAACTCCCATGTTTACATCAGCTCCGCTGTCATGTACTCTTACCTGGTAGACTTTCTGCTTTTTTTTCAGTGCATTTACAGAGTACAGTATATCAGTACAAGATGGAGATAATTCTACTTACTATTACTTTTATCCTCTTCGCCACTGATTGGCTCGTTAGCCACTTGGGCGACGGGTCACGTCTCTGATTACTTTTCCTTTTCGTTTATCCTCTTCACCAAAAGGTCGGCTTCGCTTAGCCTGGCGATCGGTCACGCCTTTGTCACGCACTCGTTGGCAATACCGGCATGCACTGCCCTGAATGTACCTGAACCCGCTGCAGTGTTGGTAAGTCTTGTCTTGAAAGAGCTCACTAACTTGGTGCTGTCACAACACTTGTAGATTGTTCCAATAGTTTACAACCCCACTCCAAAAAGTTTGCCCTCACAGTTTACTGGACTTATGCTTCTTAATCTTGAGCTGTGACCTCAGGGCGAGTACGCCAGCTCCAAGTAAGACGCTGACTGAGTAGTGCCCTTGAGATGCTTACGTATATCTCTATAAGGCTTGATTATAAGACGGCCCCCTAATTTCCATTTAATAGCTTTTGAGCTCTATTTGCTGTATAAGACCAGTACCCACAACAATGTATATATATATATATATATATATATATATATATATATATATATATGTATAATATATATCTTGATAAAATCACAGGAAAATGGAAACAAATGGGTACCTTGTCTTTAAAATATATATATATTGTGTGTGTGTATATATATATATATATATATATATATATATATATATACAATCAACACCTCAACCCGCCAGGATTCGAGACCCACTTTGACTCAGGCTGGAGGCGCCTAGCTGGACCACCAGGATAATAAAAGCAGTCCTAAACTCTGTTATATTCACAGCCTGTTCAACGAGCATGTGGCCGTGAACTCTAATGGGGACTTCACCGTGTATAAATATGGTACGATATATATATATATATATATATATATATATATATATATATATATATATATATTTATATTTATATTTATTTATTTATTATTTTTTATCTATGCAAAAATATAAATTTTAAATGAATTATTTGTAGTGTGGTCGACTTCCTACAAAAGACAGGCTGTAAATAGCCTCTTATCTCCTCTCCATCTGTTACCCTCTGTTCAGAGAGAAGGTCTTGAAATACTTTTTTTTGTTTATTTTCATTGTCTAATTTATCATGTTGTATCAAAGTAATATTACTAGTTTTAGGAAACAGGGAGATTCTACTGGGAGAGATATTGAGCATAATGTACATTATTGTCAATGGTGGACCTACTTCCATATGTCACATTGTGACCAAGTCTTAGGTTTGATTTATCTTTGGTTCATTTACACACAATTGCAGAGTTTCAATTGTTTTCTCTTCCTTTGACCACAACATACATACAATATAATGTTTCTTTGATCTTTTTTCATTTATTTATGGTTGGTTTAATTAAAATAACCAATTCACTTCAAGTATTGTCATTCTATCAACTGTTGCCTGGTGATGACAATGTAGCTACTTTCTACCCCGGTGATGACAGTGTAGCTCATATTCTACCGTGTGAAACAGTTAGCTACACATCCCTACCCCCCGGTGATGACAGTGTAGCTACACCTTCCCTACCCCGGTGATAACAGTGTAGCTACACCTTCCTACCCCAGTGAACAGTGTAGCTACACCTTCCTACCGTGATGACAGTGGCTACCTTCCTACCCCCAGTGATGACAGTGTAGCTACACCTTCTACCGGTGATAACAGTGTAGCTACACCTTCCTACCCGGTGATGAGGTGTAGCTACACCTTCTACCCCGGTGATAACAGTGTAGCTACACCTTCCTACCCCCGGTGATGACAGTGTAGCTACACCTTCCTACCCGTGATGACAGTGTAGCTACACCTTCCTACCCCGGTGATAACAGTGTAGCTACACCTTCCTACCCGGTGATGACGAACTGCACCTTCCTACCCCAGTGATGGTGTAGCTACACCTTACCGGTGATGACGAATGTATACCTTCCCTACCCCGGTGATAACAGTGTAGCTACACCCCTACGGTGATAACAGTATGGCTACACCGGTAACAGTGTAGCTACACCTTCTGGTGACGTGTGGCTACGCATTCCCCTACCCCGGTGATAACAGTTAGCTACCCTTCACCTCCGGTGATGACAGTGTAGCTACACCTTCCTACCCCGGTGATAACAGTGTAGCTACACCTTCTACCCCCGGTGATAACAGTGTAGCTACACATCCACCCCTCGGTGATGACAGTGTGGCTACACCGGTGATAACAGTACTAATCCTTCCTCCGGTGATAACAGTGTAGTACACCTTCCTCGGTAGCGATTAGCTACACCTTCCCTCGGTGACGTGTGCTACCCCGGTGATAACAGTAGTTACACCTTCCACTCCCCGGTGATGATACAGTATAGCTACACTTCCACCCCCGGTGATACTGAAAGTATAGCTACACCTTCCTACCCCCTGGAGATAACAGTGTAGCTACACCTTCCTACCCCCGGTGATGACAGGTAGCCACACCTTCCTACCCCTGAGAGATAACAGTGTAGCTGGCTAACTTCCTACCCCCGGCGGTGATAACAGAGTGCCACACCTTCCTACCCCCGGTGATAACAGTGTAGCTACACCTTCCTACCCCCGGTGATGACAGTGTAGCTACACCTTCCTACCCCCGGTGATAACAGTGTAGCTACACCTTCCTACCTCCGGTGATGACAGTGTAGCTACACCTTCCTACCCCCGGTGATAACAGTGTAGCTACACCTTCCTACCCCCGGTGATAACAGTGTAGCTACACCTTCCTACCTCCGGTGATGACAGTGTAGCTACACCTTCCTAACCCCGGTGATAACAGTGTAGCTACACCTTCCTACCCCCGGTGATAACAGTGTAGGTATACCTTCCTACCCCCGGTGATAACAGTGTAGCTACACCTTCCTACCCCCGGTGATAACAGTGTAGCTACACCTCTCACCCCTGTGATAACAGTGTAGCTACACCTTCCAACCTCGGGTGATAACAGTGTAGCTACACCTCCTACCCCCTGTGATGACAGTGAATACACCTTCCTAACCCCGAGAGCGACAGTGTAGCTACACCTTCTAGCCCCGGTGATAACAGCAGTAGCTACACCTTCCCTCACCCCCGGTGATGACAGTATACACACCCTTCCTAACCCCGGGGTGATAACAGTGTAGCTGGAAGACCTTCCACTCCCCCCGGTGATGACACAGTATAGCACACTTCCTAACCCCGGTGATAACAGTATAGCTACACCTTCCTACTCCCCCGGTGATAACAGTATAGCCACACCTTCCTACCCCTGGCAGATAACAGGAAGCACCTCTCACCCCCCGGTGATAACACAGTGTAGCTACACCTTCCTACCCCCTCAGGATAACAGTGTAGCTACACCTTCCTACCCCCCGGTGATAACACAGTGTAGCTGACATTCCTTCCTTACCTCAGATATGAATAGTGTAGCTACACCTTCCTACCCCCGGTGATGACAGTGTAGCTACACCTTCCTACCCCCGGTGATAACAGTGTAGCTACACCTTCCTACCCCCGGTGATAACAGTGTAGCTACACCTTCCTACCTCCGGTGATAACAGTGTAGCTACACCTTCCTACCTCCGTTGATAACAGTGTAGCTACACCTTCCTACCCCCGGTGATAACAGTATAGCTACACCTTCCTACCCCCGGTGATGACAGTGTAGCTACACCTTCCTACCCCCGGTGATAACAGTGTAGCTACACCTTCCTACCTCCGGTGATGACAGTGTAGCTACACCTTCCTACCCCCGGTGATAACAGTGTAGCTACACTTTCCTACCCCCGGTGATAACAGTGTAGCTACACCTTCCTACCCCCGGTGATGACAGTGTAGCTACACCTTCCTACCCCCGGTGATAACAGTGTAGCTACACCTTCCTACCTCCGGTGATAACAGTGTAGCTACACCTTCCTACCCCCGGTGATAACAGTGTAGCTACACCTTCCTACCCCCGGTGATAACAGTGTAGCTACACCTTCCTAACCCCGGTGATGATAGTGTAGCTACACCTTCCTACCCCCGGTGATAACAGTGTAGGTATACCTGCCTACCCCCGGTGATAACAGTGTAGCTACACATTCCTACCCCCGGTGATGATAGTGTAGCTACACCTTCCTACCCCCGGTGATGATAGTGTAGCCAGGGACGTGGCCATTTTTGTGAAAATTACCATATACACTTGTACAGTGTGCACCATGTGTTGTGTCAATTAGTGCGGGGAGGGTGGATCCACCGTCGTCAGGGAGATAGTAATAAATCTAAACATTATTTGGTTATGAATAATGTTTATTACAAATTTAATCTCTATTTAGTAAACATTATGCATGATTTTTTTTTAACGGGGATTAGCCTACCTGTGCACAGGCTACTGACCCACGTCGGGGCCTTGGGAGATGAAAACATGACAATAATAATAATAATTCCCTCTGTTTCTGCTCATGCGCAGAAGAACGGTGAGTATTGGGAGGCGTGAAAGGTACACCTAGACAGAGTTTGCAGGTGCGTGCGACTGACCATACGGCTCACAAGTAAGTTGACGTCTGCTGTTTAATAGAACGCTGTAGTTTATAAATAAACAAATTTTGGGAGTGAATTAAAAAAGCTTTCAACGCCACATAGGTGCTGCATTTTACTAAAATTTTAATTTGAAAGAAATCAACTTTGTAGGAAGTGAGACAAACATTATTAGTGTTTCTAACGACAAACCAAAAATGCTGCCACTCCATTGCCGAAATCACAATCTCCATCTACCGCCACGCACACCTGAGGTAGTAGGCAGCTACCAAACAGGGAGGTACTACCGCCTCTGAAGATATTGGAAGCATAATATATTGTCTAATGGTAGACCCTGCTGCCATATGTGACCAAATCCCAGGTTGATGATCTGACTTTCTGCCTCATTTACACACAATTGCAGGGTCTCAATTGTTTCTCTTACTATTGTGGGGTTTCGTGATGTTGGATCGCACTAGGATGGAGGTGAGAAGGGAAACTCAGCTATGGCGGTTTTCTTATATACAGTAAATATATTATATACTAAACAGTCTGGTCCAGTGGCGGACTGGGTCAAACTTTTCTACCGGGAAAACTTGTAAAAGGGCCCACTCAAAAGGGTCCAAAAGGGCCCACTCAAAAGGGTCCAAAAGGGCCCACTCAAAAGGGTCCAAAAGGGCCCACTTAATCCCAAAACGTAGTCAAAGCAATCAAATAAAAGTAAAGGTTTTAAGCAAATAAAATGTTACATCTATTCAATATTGTTGTATTTATTTATATTAATGCGTGCATAATACAAATACATGCATTAATTAAAATCGTATTCTTGCATGCAAATATTTATCAATCATAATGAAACTGACACCAAAATAAAGAGAAATAATTAAGCTTTAAAATAATAAATAATGTTCATGCTATATTTATTGATGAATTGCTTTAAAAAAAAGGAAGAATTTGGATAAAAACGGGCTGATCTGACCATTCTAGATCTATATCCGAATCTGCATGTGAATCCACATCTTCTGCACTCCCCACTTCACTAATATAATGTATACATATATTGGAATGTAATCATTAATTAACGAGTGACTCATTCTTTACAGGTTTTGACCTTGTCAACCAATAAAGAATGAGTGCGTCCACATTGTGGGTTTCTCTCATCCTTAAAATGTGACATAATTTAATTGTCCAACTATTAGACATGAACACCCGCTTATGAAACCATGTTGGGAATCATTGATCAACTTATGCTTCTCCAGGTGATTTCGAATATAGATTAAAATTATTGCTTCCAATAATTTGCCTACAATTGATGTTAAGCTGATTGGACGGTAGTTAGAGGATAGTGATCTGTCTCCCTTCTTGAAAATCGGTATTACATTCGTTACCCTCCAAATATCTCATCTGGACCTGAGGACTTATTAGGCATTAACTTGTGCATTTGCTTACTATAATAACATCGTTACTAGTCATTACTATCTCGGTTAATTTATTATCTTCACTATCTCTGTAGATAGTAGGTGCCTTGAATATCATGTTTAAATTTTCGGTGGTGAAAAGTGTTGAAAAATTTATATTCTCCATCCTCATCAGTTAGCTCGCCTTTATCTGATAACCACCAACACCCTATCATCCACCACCACAACCATCACCACCACCATCCACCACCACAACCATCACCTCACCATCCACCACCACAACCATCACCTCACCATCCACCACCACAACCATCACCATCCACCACCACAACCATCACCCCACCATCCACCACCACAACCATCACCACCACCATCCACCACCACAACCATCACCACCACCATCCACCACCACAACCATCACCCCATCATCCACCACCACAACCATCACCTCACCATCCACCACCACCACCATCACCCCACCATCCACCACCACAACCATCACCCCACCATCCACCACCACAACCATCACCTCACCATCCACCACCACAACCATCACCCCACCATCCACCACCACAACCATCACCACCACCATCCACCACCACAACCATCACCACCACCACAACCATCACCTCACCATCCACCACCACAACCATCACCCCATCATCCACCACCACAACCATCACCCCATCATCCACCACAACCATCACCCCACCATCCACCACCACCCCACCACGACCACCATCACCCCACCATCCTACATGCCACCGTCTTGGCTGTGGTACAGTTAGGTGGGTGCTGGATGGCGTAGAGTCGTCGTTGGATCAGGTCGCTCAATTCAGCTGCCTCACGCTCTCTCCACGTGCGTGACCCATCCACGTCCTTCAGTTGTCTCAGGTCATATTGGGTCACTCTGGTGGTACAAAGGCAAAGTAATTATGTGTCATTCTAGTAGCACAAGGTCATACTAGGTCCTTCTAGAAGTACACTCTTGGAATTTTATCCTACACATCTGAAACTTCAGTTATGTCCTCTGCAACAGGCATGGGCAACCTTTCCTCAGTTGTGGGCCGCATTATGATTTAGGTAGTTTTCTGCGGGCCAACCCACCAAAATTTATATCCTACCGAACCCAAAACAGGAATGGATCCAGGAATCTCAAAAGGGGGGTCCAAAAAGTTGTGGGTGAGGGAACATGGGAAGCATGGTGAGCCCATCTGGTTAGAGGTTTTGGGGGGCACTGTAAGTCCACCCCCCTCCCTCTCCCCATGAATTTTTTTGAAATCTGTCTAATAGCATGGGCATTTTGAGGCCATTTTGAAGCCTTATGCACTTGATATTAGGAGATGTTCTGAGGTCAATAGTAATTACTGTTTACTACACAGAAATGCTAGAGTACAATACTGCATTTATAGAAAACGTTCTGGAATTATCGGATGAAAAGAGGGGTCCAGACCTAATCAGTCAAGAATAAATAGACAGAAGAGACACCAGGCATGAAGGATGAGGAGAGAGAGTCTGTCAACAAGTGGCCTTTACCTTTGAACCCGTGTGACCACCGCCCGTGACCCCACTTGGACTTAGCCAACGTTAGTTAATTCCCAAGTCACCCACTGCCACCAAACAGACTGCCCCGAACTTGGCCCGTAAACTCACACAAGTTAAAATGTTTATATTGTTGACCATTCATACTTATTTCACTGCTACATTTTCATAGTTACTTACTCTTAGGTGATGAAACAGTAAGAAATTGTGTGTGAAGATTATTCTTTTAATAAATATTGCCTTACTCACCATAAACTGGCTGCATCTACCTGAACCGCAGGCCACATTAAATAGAATTTCTCAATCACTCCGCGGGCCGCACAAGGGCTGCCCATGCCTGCTCTACAACAACACATACAGTCAGTTATGTCCTCCCCATTACCTTATGCGGTCTTGGATTTCCTCCAAAATATTCTTCAGTTCATTTGCGTTAACTTCCACTTTGTTGCTTTTACTTCTTTTTTTTTGCAAGAGTTGTTTGACCTGATCATTGATAAACCATTTGTTCTCCTGCACGTCCCTCTCCACCTGCCGCTGTACCAACTCATGCTCCATCGATGGCTCATACACTGAAGACCAAAAAGATAAATTATATACATATAAGTAATTTCCCTGTCAGCCAGAATCCCTTGTCCCCGAAACTCTCTAATAGCAGGAATGGATTTGCAGCCTTCTCGGAAATTCTGGGAAAACTCTTCATTCCCGCCATTGGAACAAGGTTTTTGTACAATTTGTGTTGCGTAGTACTGTACTGTACATTACTGTACCAGGACACAATCAACCAAGAATACAGTGTTAAAACAGTGTTAAATTGTACCTGTATAGAGTGATTACAGTAATGTGTACTGTACTGTTCATTCAACAGAGTGGACAGTGTATACCTACTGTAGGCTAGTGTGTAGAGGATGCATGTACAGTATACAGTGAATGTACAGTTCCTCATTCATGAAGGAAGAGGAGAGTTACAGTAACACCTGCTACAGGATATGGTACAGGACAAAGGTAGGCCATCCTGTATCATCATATCACCATTTGCCCTGTCTGTATCAAGACGACAGCATCTGCTGATGAGTACAGTATATTTTGTTTATTTTATATAATGTATAGAGTGGTATATTTTATTTATTTATACAGGGTGATTCAGCAAAGAGCACATCAAACTGGAGGATGAAATCCTGAGATAATTCTAAACCACAATGTCTTTCAAGTAAAAAGTCAGATTCTGCATAGTCTCCATGTTACAATATATTTAAGAAGTTGTATTAATGAGAGTGAATTTGATGTGAAACTCCCTCCCCCTATAACTGCTTGTTTATAATTCGGTTGTGTACGATCCCAATGTCATCACACCTGTGCTAACCACATGTTTTACATTGTACAGCTGTAACAAGACACCTGTGAATAAATTATTACAAAAACCTAGAGGGGTTTCACATACAATTCACTCTTATTAATACAACATCTTAAATGATAAGGAGGTGGCTAGGATTGAGCATCGTTGCGTTGTCTATTAAGGTTCTTAACCTCCTTTGGTTTAGTGGGCCACAGTTTGGGGATCTGTAGATACACCCGACAATAAGCAAGTCCCCTCCCTATAATTTAATTTTACACCACTTGGACTCTTCAAAAACATCCTCTCCCTGTACCCTCACCTGGCTGACTCTAAGGTCGTGCCTAGCATAGATAACCACACCCTTCTTGCAAGTTTCTTGAGAAAGGTTCGTAAATAAGTCATATCCGTCAAAACTGAACTCGCATTCCTCTGGGTAGATTCTCCTGTTCTTGTACAACAGTTCTACAACTCGTACAATATCGGGTTGGTGACGACCTTCAGTAGTGTTTCAAACTCCTCTCTCTTATCAAGGAACGTGTCAGTATTAGTGTACAATCAAAGACAAACAAAAGTCGTGTCGCGGGTTTTGGCAGAAGATTAAATATAACTCGTGAAACATTATGAGAGCCCCCCACCACAAAGCAGAGCGCACCAAAAGTTTAGCCCTTCGGCATATGTTTTCACCAAATTTCACGACACGACTTTTGTCTTTTATTGTACATGACTTTCAAGCCAGAATTTGTTCTCAGTAACGTCTCTGCTCTTGGTAGTGACTCCGGCAGCATTTACTAAGTACATGTATTTTATGAGGTGTGGTCAGAGATGTCATTTACATCACGCTCACTTTTTCCTGGGTGGGAGGTAGATCGAGAGGGGTGTACCGCTGCCCCCTGGCTCTGTGCTGGCACTCTTGCTTCCACTACCCTCCCCCTGAATATAACTCCTGTACACCCGTCCCCGTTCTTCCTCAGCTTCTCCCTCCTCTGCTTCAAGCCCTGTAGGAGTTTCTTGTGCTGTTCCCTCTGCATTACCGTGCAAGAATTTCTTTCCCAACTTGTTTGATTTTGGCAACCAGCAAGGATCCAGCTTCATCTATTTTTGTCCCAAAGAAACTCATTCCCCGATGGCTTGCAATCGCCTCTTTCGCTTTGATAATGCAGTCAGGGCTTTACCGCATTCTGTAACGTCCTAAACGTTGAATTGCTCAGACCCACACACTGCACATCCGACGTCGCACTGCAGTAATTGCATGTCAACAAACTTCCTGGTGCCGCTTCAGCCCCTGATTCCCTACACCTCATGGCTGTCGCTGTTGTGAAGAAGGGGGAGTGTGTAGACACTGTACGGTTCTACTCAGTCTTAAGCTCACCAGTTTACAATGTGATATAATTCTAATCGTCACTAAGGTGTAGAACTATATTCTACATGACACTGAGTCACTGAAGTGTACAGTAACTGCACATATGTTTCTCTTCAGTGTCAGGAAGTCTTGCTGGAGTAGCTACCAAATATCGCAACTGGTTATTGGCGGCAATGGTTGTGTTTTTTACTGCCTTCTCCATCACGACGTTGGGTGATCTTCCCTGGCTCACACAGAAACAGTCCAAGTAAGTTCATGGTGGTAGTTGATTATTGTATCCCCATAGTGTACAGTATTGGTAGAAATTGATGAATTGGTGATAGTTTCTTTGTGTCTGGTGGTAAATCTCTTTATTTTGTTTTTGTGATGTTAAGTACTGTACCTACTCCACATTCTTGTACATGTCACACCTTAATCTCTCACACACACAGTTAATAAGTCAATAAAGATCCACTTTGAACTATCTTCCTGTCTTTTCAGTACCTCCTTTACCTTACCATTGTCCCTTCTCTCTTCCTTGGGTGGCATATCTTGTCATGTCATGTAGTGTAGTACAGAGCAGGGCAGAGTATTGCATTAGCCCCTGTCTAACAGACAGTAATACTTATATAAATGTGGGTTACATACAATAGGTTTATATAATTACATCACCCACGGTAAGTTTCCTATGAGCCGTGAGTAGTCATCAAGTGGACATGTGACAGTGCATTCCCACTGTGCCCTCACACCTTGACCACAGAGTCATCAATTGAGTAGCTGGCTATCGCCAGTTCAACTCCTGTCTCTGAGCCACTGAGACGTGTGCTCTAAGAAGCTAAATATACCCAAGCTTTGTCCATTATTAACGCTCACAGCTCATAGCATTAATTACGGTGATATCCCAGTTATTGTGAAATAGTTTATTTTCTTAATAAATGGAGAAAAGACCATTTGGTTTTGAAAACCTAACCCATAAACATTTATGAATGTTGCTTCCAGTGCACCTCTAATTAGTGTTACCACAGTATGACTAGCAGTGTTCAGATTGTTCTTACAAAAGGAATATAATCTTAAGTCTTCAACATACTTTACAGTAGCGTTGAGGAGACTGACAATATATCAGTCACATAATCTTAGAGCCGTGGACTTATGGTAGCTTCTAGGAGTCAGATAATATGATTGGAAAATAATCTCATAAGACTTGGTGGTAGTAATGTACCGTTTGGTGACTGATATTCTGTCCTTCCCAATTGGTGGTTGCCTGTTCTGTACTGCCTTCACACATCTGTCTGCATCTATTTAAAAAACACACAAATTACATGTACCTACCAAACAAAACTATTAGCCCAGGTGCTTTCGACAGTGTACCCCACGAAAGGCTGAAAATCAAACTGAAGGGAATTCGGAAATGTCTAGCGTGGATAGAGCTTTATACCAATGTGGTGATTAATGGCACGAATCGTCACTGTACCTGTAACAAGTGGGGACCGCAGGGTAGTGTATTGGGCCGCTGTTGTTTGTTTGTTTCATAATGATATGCCTGACGTTGTACACTCCTCCATACAAATGTTTGCCGATGACGCCGTTATTTCGGAAATTAGAACCAACGGACTGTGGAGCTGCAGAAGGACCTCTGGGGCTCAGGAATGTCGAAGGAATGGCTGCTGAGATTCAATGTCTCGAAGTGTAAGAGGATGCACCTGGGGCGTACCAAGGAGGCGTACCATATGTCCCAACGGATGAAAAATGTTTGAGACTGTGTGAGAAGGACCTAGGTGTGTATGTTGACAATGAGCTGAAGTTCTGGGCCATTGTGAAGAATAAATCAGGCAAATAAATTATTGGGTCATAAGAAGGTCGTTCAGATATCTAGACGGTCGTCCTCGTGACGATCTTAGGGTAAGTGCTTCCCCATCTGAGTACTGTCACCCATCTGGTCCCGAATTAGGGACTGTCAGTTGGTTGAAAATGTTCAGGAGGGCCACGCGGTGCCTGCACTTGGCATCTCAGCTACCTGCGAGATTGAGCGCCTGAACTGCCTAGCTTATACACAGACGGGCAGGGGGACCTAGTTGAGGTTTATAGCATCTCAGGGCACTACTCGTTGGTGTCCCTTGAGCTGGGGACGCTGCCCAGGGTCACAGCTCAAGATTGAAGCCGCAAGTCCGGAAAACCGTGAGGCAAACTTTTTAGTGAGGTTGTAACTCTGGAACAATCTACCAGAAAGTGTTGTGACACCGGTGAGCTCTTTCAAGAAGACTTGACCAACACTGGAGCAGGTTCAGGCATTCAGGGCGGCATGCCCAGTATTTGCCAACAGTGCGTGACAGAGACGTGACCGATCGCCCGGGCGGCTAGCGAGCCGACCTTTTGGTGAAGAATATAAAGGAAAAGAGTCGTGACCGATCGCCCAAGCGGCTAACAAGCCGATCAGTGGCGAAGAGGATAAAAGTAAAAAAGTAAAAGTAAAAACTTACCAACAAATCTTCTGTTTCTTATTATTTTTCTATACTTATTTCTAAATCATTTATTAGTAAGTAAATTTTAGATGGAAGAAAAGTTAATCTTGTTCAAAGAATCTTTAGAAATTTTACTTTATTGATCAATGTTCAGATGAAATTCAAGTCATTTTTCCATAAATATTAAAGCTCAGATGTTTAACTGATGGTGATATTGACTTTAATGTTGAATCTGATGTTTAAATGTGATGTTGTGTTTAATGTTGGTGGTGTTGACTCTAGTGTTGACTGATGCTGACTGATGTTTATTCTATTGGTGACTGATGCTGACTGATGTTTACTGTAACAATGACTGATATTTATTCTCACTATAGCACCACAACAACTGGATGTAAAATTAAATAGGTGAAACATTTCTCAGCCTGAGTCCTGTACCACTACAGTACCAACACAACAGCCGGGTCATCTCCAATGCCTCTACCACAACCCCACACCAACCCCTTCACCTCTTTCCAGGTATGAGTTTCACAGAAGTAAGGGCTAATTGGCAATTAACCCCATTTAAAGCATCATACATATATTTATAGTGTTTATTTAAAAACAATTACTTTGTCACACATTTGCCAATGAAATTAAATCATTCTTCATCAAGTAAAATTATCTGAATATTTAAAAAATGTTGGGGGTGTTAGCCAATCGCAAGAATGTAATGCAGTGCTTCTTAAATTTCTTCAGTGCCATTCACCCTCTAGTCATTATCACACAATTTCATTCACCCCGAGTTCACCTTATGATTTGTTAATTTTCCACTTTCCATTCTCTCGATATATTCATTGTAATGTAGATTTATACATAAACAAATTATTCCCCCACCTGAACGAAACTGAAATCAATGAATGACAGCCACCACACATCAGTACCCGAGGTGGAACAACAAAAACCTTCCCTTCAAGATCCTGTTTGTGCAAGATAATGACCCTGGTCATCCATCATTCCTGGACGACTTCCACGCCAACATCAAGGTGGTGTTCTTGCCTCCCAATACCATCTCTGTCCTGCAGCCTATGGACCAAGGTGTCATAGCAAGTTTTAAAGCATAATACCTGCGGAGAACTTTCACACAGGCTGTGAAGGAGACAGAAGGGGAGATTGGAGTGACACTGAGAGAATTCTGGAAGAACTACAACATCTACAAGGCCATTAGGAACATTAATGCTTCCTAGTGTGAGGTCAAGACTTCCAACATGAATGGTGTTTGGAAGAAGCTCTGCCCATAATTTGCCAGTGACTTCAAGGGATTTACAGAGAATGTGGATTCAGTGGCCAGCAACCTAGTGGAACTGGGCAAGCAACTGCATTTGGAAATGGAGGAAGATGATGTCCACGAATTGTTGGAATGCCACACTGAGGAGCTGACCAACGAAGATTTGATGGAGCTGGAGTCACACAGGGTCCAGGAGGAGGAACAGGAGGCTGAGGAACACAAAAAATTTAACTCTAAGCAGCTGGATGAAGATTTCAGCATGATTGAGAAGGTACAGTACTAGCTTCTTTTGAGTCTCAGGACCAAACACTGAAAGATTTACAAAAGTATCTGCAGCTGTTGACGTTGCTATTGCCCGCTGCAAGATAATTTATGAAGAAAATAAGAGATTAACTGTGCAGACATCTCTTGATAAGTTTTTCAAGAGAGTTGAGATGGGACAGAAGGAGCAAGGGAAATTATAATCTACGGAACATCAAGAACCAACGCCATCTACACCTGTAGGAGGTTATTCAACCTTTAAAGCCATTCCCAGTGCCCCAGAATCAGATACCTGTACCTCAGACCCTGTTGATCCTTCATCGCCACCCTCATCTCCATCCTCCAACTAACTTCAACATTGTGGTTTAGAATTATCTCAGGATTTCATCCTCCAATTTGATGTGCTCTTTGCTGAATCACCCTGTATAAATAAATAAAATATACCACTCTATACATTATATAAAATAAACAAAATATACTGTACTCATCAGCAGATGCTGTCGTCTTGATACAGACAGGGCAAATGGTGATATGATGATACAGGATGGCCTACCTTTGTCCTGTACCATATCCTGTAGCAGGTGTTACTGTAACTCTCCTCTTCCTTCATGAATGAGAACTGTACATTCACTGTATACTGTACATGCATCCTCTACACACTAGCCTACAGTAGGTATACACTGTCCACTCTGTTGAATGAACAGTACAGTACACATTACTGTAATCACTCTATACAGGTACAATTTAACACTGTTTAACACTGTATTCTTGGTTGATTGTGTCCTGGTACAGTAATGTACAGTACAGTACTACACAACAAAATTGTACAAAAACCTCGTTCCAATGGCGGGAATGAAGAGTTTTCCCAGAATTTCGAGAAGGCTGCAAATCCATTCCTGCTATTAAGTTTCGGGGACAAGGGATTCTGGCTGACAGGAGATTACTTATATGTATATAATTTATCTTTTTGGTCTTCAGTGTATGAGCCATCGATGGAGCATGAGTTGGTACAGCGGCAGGTGGAAGGGACGTGCAGGAGAACAAATGGTTTATCAATGATCAGGTCAAACAACTCTTGCAAAAAAAAAGTAAAAAGCAAGAAAGTGGAAGTTAACGCAAATGAACTGAAGAATATTTTGGAGGAAATCCAAGACCGCATAAGGTAATGGGAGGACATAACTGACTGTATGTGTTGTTGTAGAGCAGGCATGGGCAGCCCTTGTGCGGCCCGCGGAGTGATTGAGAAATTCTATTTAATGTGGCCTGCGGTTCAGGTAGATGCAGCCAGTTTATGGTGAGTAAAGCAATATTTTTTAAAAGAATAATCTTCACACACAATTTCTTACTGTTTCATCACCTAAGAGTAAGTAACTATGAAAATGTAGCAGTGAAATAAGTATGAATGGTCAACAATATAAACATTTTAACTTGTGTGAGTTTACGGGCCAAGTTCGGGGCAGTCTGTTTGGTGGCAGTGGGTGACTTGGGAATTAACTAACAGATTCACAGATTGCCCACGAGGGGTCTAGTTTATTGGGCACCCCCTTACATCCTGTGCAAGGTGAATCGCAGAAGCGTTTACAGTGCCTAACTGGGAAGCATGCGGAGTTCATTCTTGCCTTTATGACTCATGCATTAAGGGCGTAAAAGGCCTGAAGGGTCATGGGTTTTGTCAGAAAGTTACATAAAGTGACAGAATGATGAGTGTGTGGGGGTAAAATTCCCGGTACAATTTATCTGTTTATGGCAAAGCGTAGCAGGTCCCTAATAATGTCATGCCAGGCCTGTCACTAGGAGGAGATATCTGGTCAGGGAGGAAGAGGTGCCACCCCTGTAATGGGAGGTCATAGGGCAAATGAGGATGTAGTGAGAGAGGGTGTGAGAGTCTGTTGACCACAAAGTTTACAAACAGTGCGGCCAGGCTCAGGTTTGCCAATGCACTAGGCGTGGCGAAGTACAGTGGGGTGGAGGTGATATGGTGTGGTGTGACTGGTACAGTATGGGTGGGGGGGAGGCACAGGCATTGACAACATTGAGGGACACACCTTTTAGTGTGATTGTTAAGGTGTGTTCGTCAACATGTCGGTGGGGTACAGGTAGCCGGGGGTGGTGTCCTCAGGTCCAGGTAGCCCTGGTGGAGACAGCTCAGACACGGGCGCGGCTTGCGGTGGGTGGAGGACAGGTTGAGGCACCAAGTGTCGTGAGGTTGGGGCAGGACTTCGCTCGGGGGCAACAGGACACACCAGGGCAGGCCCGGTAGGTGCTACACCAGTAGTGAGGCCGCCGGCAGTGGGTAGGCCGTGAGCAGGGGGGGCTCACAGGGGACCAACAGCTTGTGTCAAACCAGCAGAGAGGAGTGACTGGGTGGCAACAGAGGGCAGGAGTAGGTGGGAGATGGTGGTACAGAGTGTAGCCAAGTTGTTCAATACGGTTGGTAAATTGTTGGAAGAGGATATGATCTGTGTCATGTCACTGGCGGGTTGTGGGGACCGGTGGGCCAAGGCCTGACAGCTTCAGAGTAGAGACAGGGAGGAGGCCCAGTAGTAGTTGAGTTAGGAGACGGCCGGGACTGCTGTGTTGTAGCCAGGTGAGGCCAGGCAGAGGCAGGTGTTGTTGAAGAAGGCGTTGCTGGAGCAGGGGTACAGGGGGTGTGGCTCGGAAGACTGGGGTGGGGGGGGGCGTTGTGGTAGACTTGGTCTTCGGGGGCGATTGTGGCATTGCCGTGAGTCAGCATTGTGCCGGCCGCCACAGTTACAACATCTGGGATTAATTACATAGTCCACCCCACCACTATTAAGGTGGTCTTTGATTTTCTGGGCACAGGCGGCGGAGTTGTGGTTACGTGAACAGAAGCGACATCTCGGCCGATCACGTCGACAGCAGACAGTGAAGTTCTAACCCCAATGAGAACAGAAAACACAAAATGCAGGCTCAGGATGATAGGCTTCTGCATACAGTGGGGGTAAGAGTGGGTGGGCATCCACAGTGGTTGGGCACTCCCTTCCCTTCCACTTGACAATGACAGCGGGTTGTGGAACTCTCCCCCGGTAATGGCGACGTATACTCAGTATACTAGAGTTAAAGTCACGCGCATCTTCGATGTCAGCGTATAAGGGGAAACGTTTCACTAGGATGTGGCAACATTCATCCGCGTCTACTGGGGGGGGGGGTGGGGCACCAGGACGACCCCGTCAAAGCCAACAGTACTAAGTGTTTCATAGACCTCAGAAGTCTGACACTTAATAAAGTTCCGGTTCTTGCCTTGTCGGAATTGAATGTTGAGACAGTGTTGTCTGCAGTACTTCATCATCTAATTAAAGTGTTCCTCTACAGTTTTCATAGAGTCCTTGGGGAAGTGGAGATTCAGCTTACTTGTTTGTTTGGCAGAGGTCAGGGTGATAGGGTCCATGGCATTGGTGTTTCCACTGTGGCTAGTGTTTCCCATAGAAACATTACCGTCACTGTCATAATCACTGGGGTCTGACTCTTGAAGGGTGTTGGATTCAGTATGACCAGGCGAGTTGGTAATGGCATTGTGGGGTACGGGTTGTTTCTCCTCCATCCTGTGTGAGTGCGAATTTCTGGGGGTCACCATTTGTGGGGTACGGGTTATTTGATTCACACTCAGGATGGGATGGAGAAAGGAAACTCACAATGTGCTCTCTGTATACATGTTGTATTGGATGTACAATGCAGCTTGGTGCTGGGAAGGCAGCATGGTTACAAGCGTTGAGTAGAGCGAGCTGGTTGGTGAGGGTGCTCAGAGGAGGACCAGCTTGTGGGTCGCCATGCTCGCCATGTTCCCTCACCCACAACTTTTTGGACCCCCCTTTTGAGATTCCTGGATCCATTCCTGTTTTGGGTTGGGTAGGATATAAATTTTGGTGGGTTGGCCCGCAGAAAACTACCTAAATCATAATGCGGCCCACAACTGAGGAAAGGTTGCCCATGCCTGTTGCAGAGGACATAACTGAATTTTCAGATGTGTAGGATAAAATTCCAAGAGTGTACTTCTAGAAGGACCTAGTATGACCTTGTGCTACTAGAATGACACATAATTACTTTGCCTTTGTACCACCAGAGTGACCCAATATGACCTGAGACAACTGAAGGACGTGGATGGGTCACGCACGTGGAGAGAGCGTGAGGCAGCTGAATTGAGTGACCTGATCCAACGACGACTCTACGCCATCCAGCACCCACCTAACTGTACCACAGCCAAGACGGTGGCATGTAGGATGGAAAGAGTGAGTACAATAACTTGACTGTATCTCAGTAAAGATGGTGTCTAGGAGAGACAAGGTGAGTGCCACTAAACTCCACCTGTACCACAGCCTAAAAGTGCACCAAACATTTATACAAACTATACGCAGCCTTATACTTGCACAGTTCTACATACCATACAGTATTGTTTGGATATTTCTCATTTCTCATTTATTTATTTATTTATTTACCAATTTCCAGTTACCTGAAGTATTTCCCCTTTTAAGTTTCTTATTACTGTCTCTGGTTTAAGAACTCCCAAAAAGAAATTAAATTATTTGCATAAAATAAAACAAGGCTTCAGGTAACTGTAAACTGGTAAATAATAGAGAGTTTCCAGAGCTATATTTAGTTGTAATCTGTAAATTGGTAAATAATAGAGCTTCCAGAGCTATATTTAGTTGTAATCTGTAAATTGGTAAATAATAGAGCTTCCAGAGCTATATTTAGTTGTAATCTGTAAATTGGTAAATAATAGAGCTTCCAGAGCTATATTTAGTTGTAATCTGTAAATTGGTAAATAATAGAGCTTCCAGAGCTATATGTAGTTGTGATCTGTAAACCCCTTCCGGCCTTCTGACTGTGGGTTTCTAATCAAGAAATACTGAAGTAGAAAGTATTCTTCTGGAAACAGAAAATGTTAAAGCTTGAGATGTTTGTCAAACTGAGTTAACACAAAGTGTATGGTAGTTGGAATAAATTTTTTGACTTTGTTGCCTATGACTGTAAAATACAATTTTCCTTTAAATTTTCTAAATTAACATCAAAATTACCATTTCACTGACCAGTTTCTACGTTTCCCTGCTTTTAAAATTTTCATGACATTCAAATTTCCCAGATACTGTACTGTACTTGAAGACTGCCAAGGCAAAGTGTTCATATCCTGTTATGCAGGATAGTCAACAAAGTTACGTAAGATTAAGGTGATACATAATGTCAGAAATAAGTTGATGAAAAGTTTTTGTTAGACTTAAATATACCAGGGGATCCAGGGGGGCAGAGCCCCCTGGTTAGGTAATTTTAAGTCATTTGCGAGGGAAATGTCATAGAAGAAAAGTTTCTTAACATTGTTGAAACCATCGGAAAAACACATTGCCCAACAAAAAATCCGTGGTTGTCCACTTGTAAAAATTTACCCCAAATTCTTTGTTTGTACCAGGGGTGCGGGATTGGATGTCAGCTGCACCACGTATTGTACTGCGTGATGGCTGCTTATGGGAGCCAGAGGACCTTGGTGCTATATCCTGGCAATTGGAACAAGTACTTCCTTCCCATCAATAGCTCCTGCAACTCTTCACACCTCACCAACATCTCCAGGTGGCCGGGTAATGTCTCAGCCAAGGAAGAAACCAAATTAAACCTATCGTTCAACAACCAACATATTGTTTATTTGTACCATAAGCACATTTTCTTTTCTGCACCACAAACTTACTTATTACAGTTACACTTATTTTATGCCACACTCATACAATAAACAAAAACATACTGTGACAGCACCACTCTACACCAAAAACAGTGTATTACAATGATAAGACAACAATTACGGTGGTTTATATTGGTGATATATGTTATAGTGGTTTATATTGGTGATATATGTTATAGTGGTTTATATTGGTGATATATGTTATAGTGGTTTATATTGGTGATATATGTTATAGTGGTTTATATTGGTGATATATGTTATAGTGGTTTATATTGACATAATTAGCTACAGGACTGGAGGGAGACATCCGGGTGATAGAGTTCCCCCTCTGGGACAAGCCGGTACCAGCGCCGGATTACATGCCTCTGTCTCTACCACGGGACATTTGGCGGCGGCTAGTGAGATTTCATGGGGATCCTGGTGCCTGGTGGGTTGGCCAGTTCTTCCAGTATGTGCTACGTCCCAACCAGCACTTACAGGACATTATCCACAACCTGACCACCACACTTGACTTCCAGACGCCCATTGTCGGGTAAATCCAGAGGTTGCATCCCTCTCTGTCATATTATTGTACACAGTAGATATTAGTGACTAGTATATGGTGTCCACTGCATCATTCTGTGTCGGAATTTCTCTCTCTCTCTCTCTCTCTCTTCCACGTGATAATTAAATGTAAATAAATCACTATGAACTGAATTATATATCTGATTTAAAAGGCGACTCAGCTTAGGAATGTCACACCATTTCCACAGTGTTAAGTTTCTTGTATTTTGGTTATACACATTCGATGCCTTCCATGACACACCTGTAAGGAACTTCCACCGTTTTGTAAAGGGTTTGAGATCCTCTATACTGTACTGTACACCTGGTAAACTCCAGGGCTCAACATAACTATAATTTCTATTATAATTATTTTAGAGGGTAACATTATGAATCTAGCTTCTATCCTCAGTACTGTACACTGTATATCACTCTCGGCTATCCCCTTCCTCTGTAGGAGTAAACAGTGGGCTTCATAACTGACCTAACCCGAGGATCCATAAGAATGCGCTTGCTTGCCAGTTTAGATGGTGACACACTGGGCAATTTCCTCCTAACATGTTGTCCATTTTGCTAGCCTGATGTCCAAGCAAGCAGCAGGATTTTGGCTGTTGCGAGAAATGGACGACGGTTTGAGGGCGAGTTCTGCTGGCCGGGTTAGTGCTCAACTGAGCTTCATATTAGGTGTTGAATATTTAAATAAAAATTTAATAAATCATTAAACAATAATAATTTTTAATATAATACATAAAACGATGACAAGTTTCTATTTACAGTAGTTGTCACTTTAAAAATTCCTCGTTAGCCGCCCAAGCGGCTAACGAGCCGATCAGTGGTGAAGAGGATAAAAGTATATCATTATTGAGGGTCTTCTTGGACCATCCATCCACCGCCACGTTTAAACAAACTTCACGACGCACCAATTGTCTTTTCTTTAGGTTTTGCAGAGGCCTCACCTGCTTCAGTAATTGTAGAACTACAGTCTAATTGTAACCCCAAAAATTTAAAGTTTGCATTTTATTGAATTTTTTATAACACCTGTCAAGAGTTACATTAAAATATCTGGTAATGCAGACTTCTGGACACACTAATCCCGAGGAGACTAAAGAATACTCCTTTCCAGAAACTATGTTTATGGCAACGTCATTTTTTTATAATTAAGCTTACAAGATAGGCTTTGGTAACAACAAGCTTGAAGGTTAGGATTTTCTTGACTTACGAACCCCTCAGAGACAGATTATTCTGGATTAATTATCACGAAGGATGGAAACTTTTGTCAACATACTAACCGCCTGAAGTCATCATTAAAACTTTCTTGTAGACCTGTATCAAGCAGAGTACATGTACTGTACAGTGATAATCCTTAACACCTACAGAGTACATGTGTGATTCTCATCCTTAATACTTACAGAGTACGTGTGTGATTCTCATCCTTAATACTTACAGAGTACATATAAGACTGACTGATAAGAAGAAAGAGGCAAAATTGCACAGTCTGGAGGAATACATGACTCAAGTGGAGGAGTACTACAAGGTTTTGGACCTAAAGGAGAAAAATGCCACTCGTAGGATCTACCTCGCCTCCGATGAGCGGAAAATTTTTTCCGATGCAAAAATAAAGTAATTTTGTTTCTGTCTTTAGTCTTGAAGAGTATCAAATTAAGTTCTGTGTACAATACACATTTGTTTACCCATTTTTCCCTTCCCTCTTCAAGATCTCTTATTTTTTGCCTTTCAAGGATTCATACTGTCTGCAGGGTAACTCAAGATTAGAGTTACAATGTCCATACTTAGTTTATCTATTCAGATTGTTAACTAAAGTTAATTCAGATTTAGAGCAGCTGGAAACAGAGACTGGAATGAAATTTGAAATTGAAGCCCAAACCCAAAACAAATTTGCAGAAAAGTGTCACAAGAGGAGGGGCTAAAAAAAAAGTGAAATGTGGAGTAGACAGGATTGGGCAGACACTAAAAAGATATGCAAGGAAAAGAAAGATGATATCAGTAGATACAAATGGTTCCTCTCAGTTGTGAATACTTACAGATACCCGCACTACCAGATCCTGTACAACCCAGAGAGCGAGAAGTTAGGCGAGTTGAAGCTGCGTCGCTACTCCGTGTCGTCTTGTTTAACCGACATATTCATGCTATCTCGCTGCAGCCTCGTGGTGGCCACCTTATCGTCCAATGTGAGTCCTTACTGATAATTTCACACACTTTCTGCAGCTCTGGATGATAGAGGTAGTCTTGTAAGTGATATTATGTTACTGTTACATTCACACCCAGTACAGGATCCACACTACAGGACCCATACTACAGAACCCACACTACAGAACCCACACTACAGGAGGAACCACACTACAGAACCCACATTACAGAACAGACACTACAGGACCCACACTACAGAACCCACATTACAAGAACCACACTACAGGACCCACACTACTGGACTCACACTACAGGACCCACACTACAAGACCCATACTACAGGACCCATACTTCAGGACCCACACTACAGGACCCACATTATCATTTAAGAAATAATTGCATGTATAAAAGTCAAACACTTACTTAATGCACAATATGAATAAGGGCGAGTGATGAACAACGAATGCATTTTGTGAACCCATCAATTGTGATTGTTCTCAATGGCACATGTTGGGTGTGGCGACAATTCCTAGTAAAAGGAGTGTATTAAAAGGGAAACGGCAAGTGAAATGAAAATATGGATTATGATAATATGACTTAGATTAATGGAGAGTTTGGCACTAGGGATAGAATGATATGGTGGTCAACTTTTTCTTCAAGAGTTATCAGGACTATTTGATAAAAAATAGCATAATTTGGTAACTATTTATTAATCAGTGAGAAGGTATTGCTCCCCTGGTCAAAGTGGCAGTAAAGGATATGTCTGTCTTCGTTTCATCACAACTTGGGGAACAGATTGGTCGACTGGTCTATGAGATAATGCAGAGTCTTTACCCCGACGGCTCCTTGTACTTCAGTTCACTCGACAATGACTACTTCGTTCACTTCCAACGACCAAAACTCGCCCGAGCCCGCTTCCCTCACTCTCCCCGCAGGTCAGTACCACTCTCTATGGCTCTCCTCAAAATCAAACAAATTTTCCTCCGTCAA
The DNA here is from genome assembly GCF_018991925.1 of Homarus americanus. Classification (NCBI taxonomy): domain Eukaryota; kingdom Metazoa; phylum Arthropoda; class Malacostraca; order Decapoda; family Nephropidae; genus Homarus; species Homarus americanus. The sequence goes on along the minus strand of NW_024736071.1, from coordinate 5,287,965 downwards.
TTGACTTGCCAAGTTTCATCAAAATTATTCCATTTTTAAAGTAATATATGTTAAGGTTATTTTCAGCCAGTGTCTGGATCACCTACCGTTCAGGTATTTTTGTATCAGTAATTGTTCCAAATGAATTTAAATCTTTGCAAAACTCCTGCCTCCTAATACTGAATCTTTATCGATGCATAACTGCTGAGAAGATATAATTTATAGTATATATGAATTCATTATTTCAATACGGAATGAAAGGATCCAGTGTTGCCTTCTTCTGGGATAAGTGTTGAATAAAGTAAAGAACAATAATAACCCATCATTCTGGGTCTATTGGACCATGGTATAAGTATGCTAAGTCTCAACTCCTCTCAGAATTGAAGGAGTGACAATGAAGCGTGGTTTTTTTTTTTTACGAGAAGACTAAACAGAAAAAAAAGAAATGTCCTCATCTCTCGGCGGTGAGTTAAATATTCCTCGCTTCCTCTCAGACAAGGGATGAGGTAAAAATGTTGAAAGATAGAATTAATTTATCTCTTACTAATTGTAAAATATTTTTCTTTCTCTGGGTGGGGCAACAGGCAGGGGGTGATTAAGATGCAGACGGGAGACCTTGTGAAAGAGGGCTACAAATACCCCATAAACTTCCACAATGGCTTTGCGGAGGGTATCAACCTCAGAACCAAGGAGAAAGGTAAATACCCTTACTACAAGGTTGAGAGTGTCTACGATATTGTTAATACTTCTTACAGTCATGATGATGCAACAGGAAAGTTATAAGAAAACGTCAGAGAAAAGGCCAAGAGATTCATCCATCTTATTGTTACACCTTGTCAGCTGTTGTTCAAGTTATTATTGGTGTAAATCAACCTAACAAGTCTGACTGTGTTAAAATTGTAAAGGAGTGACAAAATTCATCACTTACTGTGGTAAACATTTTGGGTTCTATAAAGTTGTACATGAATTACAGCATATTCAGTACTGTCCAGGTATGTGATCATACATGGAATATGAAGCATCTGTATGACTCCTAGTTCTCACACAATAAGACTAGAAAATTAGAAAAAGTGGAAACATGTACAGTTGCCTCCAGGTGTTGTTGCAAGAGAGGCACGGTAGGTGGTAACAACACACCTGGAGGCGTCTGTGTGTGTTAAATTGTTCCAGATGGTGATCACACAGTCTTGCATAACAATTTGTTGTAAACATCTGGGTGTGTTCATCACCTTGTTCACATATCACTTTCTTATCATTGATGTAGCACCACTAATAGCACTGTATATGTTTACTATAAGTTTTTGGCTCCATACTTTCATCATATCTGTAGTTTTGTAATTTGAACTTAATGTACATTATAATTCATAAACTCGTGGATTATATTCCCAGTTGTGTGAAATATATCGTTAACACTGTTGCTGCTGTTGCTATTATCATTAATTATGAAATTGTTGTTATTATTACACATACATGCATTACATGTACTCGTGCAATTCACTAGTTTATGTCCGAACCTTCTCAGAGAAACACAGGTATATCTGGTTAATGTTTTTTGGAGAATCTGACCTACTCTTAACAATGACTTTTGTCAAAGTTGGAAAAGTGACATTTTATCTTCTCCATAATATCAAAATTAATGAATCCTTCTTTACACTAATAGCTAACTATTGTGTTACAGGAGCTAATAATACACCACTAAAAATTAAACGACCACTTTTTCAGTATTTTTAGTACTGTACAGTTTACAATATCTACAAATAAAGAAAGACGCCAAACTGTTAAATATTTTAGGAAAGTCAAGGGGCACTCCATGGGTTTCACAGCTGTGGTCTGCTGACCGGTCAACTGAATATGGGTAGTGTTGGACTTTTACCCTTTTCTGACCCTCAGTCATCTCAGTAGGCCACACGAGTGGCCCTCCGTCATATCCGTGGTCCACACAAGTGGCCCTTTGTCATCTCAGTGGGCTGCACGAGTGGCCCTCCGTCATCTCAGTGGGTCACAAAAGAAACAAATAATGGTATGTGTTAGGTATTCTGGGTAATAAGTTCTATATACAGGAGAGAACACAAACACCTGTATAGTTTGTAGGTTCGGTTTACTGGATAAGAGTATGTACACAGAGGTGGATAGCACTGCTCCTAGTAAGGTCCTGGTCAACTACTCAGACGACGTATGGCAAGTGATACATTAGCAGCTTCCATACGTCGCCAGGCACATAATTAAGCGTGTGGGATATGGTAATAACATTGCCACGCTGCTAGCTAGGCTGAATAAATATAAATGGAGCACATACATAATATACATACATAATACATAATCAGCATACATAATATACATACAGTATGTTCAATACACTGCCTCCCATTATAGGACACCTGGAGATGATTACCTTGCAATACTGTACATCATAGGTAAACACAGCCACCAACAATGATGATCATGAAGTACTCCCATATAAAGAAATAAATATGCATATTTTGTGTGAATCTAAATATTCTGTACAGTTGTATTAGGACCCCGCGCACCCTGACCTCACCAGCACGGCGGCCATTACCCCCGTGAACCGTCCCACCATGTGAGATGATTACTCCCAGCTATGCCATTCCACTGTAAGCCTGTGGATTCCCGGCATACCACCACATATGAGTAGGAATACATAATGAAATACGTGAGAAACTCAGCGGCCGTCACTTGGAGCGACCTTAAACTACCAGGCGTAGAAACAGTACTGGTATGTCTCTTGGTGAAACCCTCGTCTCTACCCACCGAGGGCGGTGTGCGAACGAGGTGCCTGATATGTGTATCTAGAAATTACAAGGAGTCCCATACTTGCAGGTGTGGAGTGTAACAGGTGAGGTGAGGTGAGCTGGTGCTACTATGTATGATAACCTAAGGTGCTATATTCCATACAGGTGGAGCAGTCTGACGTGTTGAGTGTTATTGTAAGAAGGGATGACCGAGGTAAGGAGGTCACTCATTGTTATGTAATAAGTAGGTGGATGACACGCAACTAATGTAAGACGTCTGTTGTCGAGCAGGTTAACCAGAATCATCGTTGTTCTTCTGAGGAAGACCAACTCACTTGTATCTTAACGGAATGCAGTATGTTTTATGTGGAATAATTTAGTTAAGACATGTTATGGTTTCACCCTTCTTTCCCCTTATCGATCTTGTCAATGAAAAACCTAACCCAATGCCTAGTCCACTCTGCCCGCTACCTAACGAGCTACATACTGCCCAGAGGGGGTCTGGTGACAGCAACCTTTAAAATTAAGACTATAGTTAAGTTATCCCCCTCAGAATTAGTGACCCCAGAATCTGGCAGTATACAGGGATACGTAAGAATTGGATAGAATGATCGCCTTTCTCGTAAAACCCGGCAATAAACTTAAAATAATCGTAGGAGCACAAGAGTATAAGAGTAAAGGAAAGGTAATGAGACGCGACAGATCGTCTAAGCTGCTAACGAGCCGATAAGTGGTGAAGAGGATAAAAGTAAGTAAAAAGTAAAAAGTAAAAGCCCATTTTCAAAAGTCAATTAGGTGGTGGCGACTACTAAATATTTGCCACATATTTTAACCATAACAGCATCCATCACTCTTACCAGGATAGAAGATAGTGAATAACCCCGTATATCTCCTTCACCAGCCATAACAGCACCGCGTTAAAAAATATACAAAATATTGATATATAATTATTACAATAAGAACATTTGCAGAGAAAAAGCATATTCAGTCTTGGAGACCAATGTTCTTCAGTCCCAAAAAAGTTATCATAATTTTTGAAACCAAGGAATACAGAGGAAGAAACTCCCCTTAAAACCTGTTAAGTCTTCCTGGCCTCTGACGCGCCACCTCAGGAGGGTTCGACATCGTAAAGAACGTTTTGCTCTACATGGGTAACTACCTAAAAAAAGGTTTCTGAAACAATACAATACTTCAGTTTTCAAAGGTTTGTTTGTTTGGTGTTTGGTCGAAGAAATGGCTACTGAGATTCACCAAGTGTAAGAGGATGCTCCTGGGGAGTACCAACGATAAGGAGGCGTATCATATGTCCCAACGGGATGAGGAAACTGCACTAGTTGAGACTGTGTGTGAGAAGGACCTAGGTGTGTATGTTGACAATGAGCTGAAGTTCTCGGGCCATTGCGAGAAGAAGGTAAATTAAGCAACTAAATTATTGGGTCTTATAAGAAGGTCGTTCAGATATCTAGACGGTCCGTCCCTCGTGACGATCTTCAGGAGTGAAGTGCTTCCCCATCTGGAGTACTGTCACCCCGTCTGGTCCCCGAGATATGCTAGGAAGGACTGTCAGTTGGTTGAAAATCATTTCAAGGAGGGGCCACCAGACTGGTGCCCTGCACTTCGGCACCTCAACTACCCTGAGAGATTGGGCCTGAACTTGCCTGGCTTATACACAGACGGGCAGGGGGGACCTAAATGGGGTGTATAAGCATCTCAAGGGCACTACTCAGTTGGAGTGTCCTTACTTGGAGCTGGCGGACGGTCGACCCTGAGGGGTCACAGCTCAAGGCTGAAGAAGCCGCAAGTTCAGAAAAACTGTGAGGGCAAACTTTTTCGGAGTGAGAGTTGTGAACTCTTGGAACAATCTACCAGAGAGTGTTGTGACGGCACCGAGTGTGAGCTCTTTCAAGACAAGACTTGACCAACACTGGAGCAGGTTCAGGTACATTGAGGAGCCGGTGCATGCCCAGTATTTGACAGAGACGTGACCGATCGCCCGGGCGGCTGACGAGTCGATCTTTTGGTGAAGAGGATAAAAATAAAAATAAAAAAAGTCTTGAGCGCTTACTTTACAAGAAATTAATATGGTTTTCTGAGTAGTTGTAACCAATCTTGACTATGTAACTCTGGGGTATAAAATAGAGCGCAGCCCTTGAGAGCCATAATCTCTGTAAAACAGGCACTCTTGTTGGTGGGTCGGTGGCCAGTGGAGACAGGATGTATTGACCAAAGTGTAACAATGATTGACCTTGTTGAGGCCTACTGGACAATGATTGAGCTTGTTGAGGCCTACTGGACAATGATTGAGCTTGTTGAGGCCTACTGGACAATGATTGAGCTTGTTGAGGCCTACTGGACAATGATTGAGCTTGTTGAGGCCTACTGGACAATGATTGAGCTTGTTGAGGCCTACTGGACAGCGGGTTCATTAAGTGTGAACGCGCCCCCAGTGTTTGGGTTCATCCTGTGTGTATCAATTCAGTCTTAAGTAATATTATTCTTTATATAAATGTAACTACCAGAGTGCCCTGTATTGTAGAGTGAGTTAATAGTAAGCGAGGAGAGAGTTCTGTTAAGGGTGTGAGCCTGGAGTAAATTGTACAGCTCTGTGATGGATTTTTGGAGTGTTATAAATTATTAGTATGGTAATGAAATGATGTGGTTAAGTGTCAGTATTTTCATGTCACTCTCCTAGAATGTTACAGCCAGTTGTATTTTCTAATGACCATTTGCTTCTGTTAAATATATATCTTTTTGTTAAGCTAGAAGTAGGGTCAAGTGGTCCCTATAATTTGTATCTTGTTAATGTAAAGTACAAGAGAGAGCAGTAGCATACATTTACAGTTAATGATTATTATATCATAAATCACCTAGTTTTTATTTTATTTTATTTGTTTTTGTGTGATAGCACCATTAAACAGTTGTACTACAGCAATTACAGTGGCGAAGAGGATAAAAGTAAAAAAAAAGTAAAAGATAAATGGCCTGGAGGAGTGTTCAGTACCTTCAGAATCTGTAGTACATTAATTTTGCCCAATACATTACAATACTGTACTATATAAAGGACTGGTAATGATGAGGAGACTGCTAACACCAGAAGCAGTTTAATTCCTTTAATTTTTCCACATGTCCTTTGCAGTATAGTGAGTAATAAAAATGCTAAAACAGTGAACAGAACCTAACCAGTAAAGATTCATGTTGGTCAATTTAGGATAGACAAATTTCTTCTTTGACACTTTCTGCACTGATGTGGTTAGGTTAGGGTAAAGGTTTACGAAACTGTTATTATCTGAAGGAAATGTGTGATTTGGTTTAAATTTTTTGTACACACTCATAGCATAATATTAAATACAGAAATGCAAATAATACACAGAACCGGTAAAGGTGTAGAAGAGGGTGACCACTAGAAGGAATTGTCCGAATTGGTTGAAATTTTTTCTACTTACAATGCATAGAACCTAATAGAACCTGACCTGACATACCTGACCAATGTGTATGTTAGGTCAGGTTCTATTAGGTTGTATGCATTATCGTGTTAATTTATGTGTTAAGTAACTTACCTTTATTGAGGTTGATGTACATCAGTAGGAATACGTGGATGTGTTCACCATCATTTAGGAAACATCTCTTGAAGAGGGATTCAGCGAGGTAAACAACAAAAATGTTGCCGGGAGGAGAATTGTCGTTTCTTTAAATATACTTAAGATCATCAAAACAATAAGTATAGCAAAAATAAAGAAAATCAACAAACAACTTCTATTGATAACAGTTTCGTAAACATTTATCTCGGCTAGGTTAGGTTAGATTAGCACCAGAAACGAAGGTCAAATTCGTTCTAATCACAAGAACCAAAGGAAAAATTTATTTTTTATTGAAAAATCGAAACTTGGCTGTTATCATAAATTGGCTTTAGTTTTTAGTCGATCTCGGAAATTAATAAAAAAAAAAGGGAATTATTTTACTTGTTTCCACGGTTATTTTTCAATATAGACCTACCACCTTTTTTCATTTGAAAAATTAATTTCTTCAATAGTTTTCTTGCTGTTTTAGATGATTCTGTCATTTATATTTGAGGCAAATAATGTTTTCTTTTTTTTAGTATATAAAAGTATGGAAGTGTGTTTGTGCATGGAACGGTCACTTGGAAATGCTCATTTGGTGTATGAAACACTCGTCTTGTAGTTAAACAGTGAAAATGTTGCAGGTGGACTTATATTGGTGTTCAGGATAAAAAAAAGATAGTAATATCTCCATTAGCCGGAGTCCCTCTCAGCTGGAACTCTCTGATAGCTGGAATTGAAATTTGATTGGAAATTTTCTGAACAATTCCAGGTTTGGGAATGATTTTCTGAAGGTACACATTTTCTGGAAAATGTTGAGGAAATTTTCCCGGTAACCGGAAAAATTCCAGAAATGGGTGATTTCCCCGGGTTTGAGTCATTTCATTATCTAGTAATCTCTCATTCCCATAAGTGCTCTGTACCAATTGTTCCGGCTAACGGAGATGTCACTAAGAAACTTACAAATCTTTGTCATTAGGAGGGATTTTCTTGAGGTCAGAGAAAATGTTATCTTCTATAATTTTTTTTTTAACCCTGATGACCTGTGGTATTGTTCCAGTGTTACCTAAAGAAATATTTTAACATCATTATGATAGTTTGGTTGCTGTTATCTTGGTAATACAGTTCATTACTGTGAATTGGTTGCTCAGGTTAAATCACCAACTTGGACAAATTTTATGTAGAAGACGACTACTTTATTACCTCAGGAATATTTCCCCCAATATTATGAAGATTTGCAATTTTTTTTAATATTATTTTGGTGACTTTTTTGTCTTAAACAGTAATGTACATCTACCATATATGTCCATTGTCCCACCAATGTCATTTTCATTATCGATACATTACTTACATAACCATTTGATACACTACCCAGTAACTGCTACAATATACAGTACAGTATCCGTAATTTATAGGAGCAAAGATGAACTACTTTAGGTTAAGTGACTCCTCCTTCACCTTGGGGTACTGTATAGGGCAAAATAGCCGTCATTGAAGTTATTACAGTATTTGCAGTGGTCCAATATTATGAACAGACATAAATTGGAAAATGCACAAGACAATAGTACAGTGGTCCCTCGGTTAACGAGCACAATCCGTTCTAGAAGGTTGCTCGTTAACCGAAAAACTCGTTAACCGAAACCATTGTTTCAATGGGTTTTTGGGTAATTGGTTCCAGCTCACTGAAAATTGCCTAAATTCAACAAAAAAGGTAGAAAAGTACACTTACTTTGTGGTGTGTATGTAGAAGGCTCCTGGATGATGATGATGGGAATTAGAATGGGGGTGGAGGAGAAGGGAGAAGAGAAGGCATTGGGGTGGAAGAGAAGTCACCCCATGGTGCCATTTCACCCATAAAATTTTAGTTCTCTTGGTGTAATTCAAGATCATTTTCTTTAAATCAACACTGCACTGCATTATATATTGTCAATATGTAAAATAAATTTCAAAATAACCAATAATTTGCTTGGAAACACAGAAAAAAGCATTTAGTTGAAGAGTCTCAAGCAAGATGTTACCTCCACTGAAACGAGAGAGAGACTAACGCCTGTTTGTGAGTTAACAGGCTGGATGGCGCGCCAGAAACTAGTTTCATTACCTTCAATTATGTTCAATAATTGTTAAAATGACTAAAAAAATTAATATTAAACTTTTAAAATTATTCAATAGTATAAACTTCTTGATATTTGCTAAAATGGTAAGGAATTTGAGCCCTAGAACCGATTACTGTAATGGCGGGCTAATACTACAGCTGGTGGACCGCCAAATGCAAGCGAAAACATGTTCAGGTCGGCTCGTAAGAAACTCGTTAATCGAGGGATTGCTCGTTAACCGAAGTTAAGAATCTTATGGAAGGTAACTCGTTAACCTAAATCTCGTTAACCGAGGCGCTCGTTAACCGAGGGACCACTGTACTGTACTTTACTCCTTTTTTCTCTTTGCCACTGTTTGGCTTATTAGTTGCTTGGGCAGTTGGTCACCACTCTGTTAAGTACTGTTGTTCAGTACAGTACTGGCATGTATTTATGTGTCAAGCCTCTTGCTACAGCATAAGTAGAAACACCTCTTTTCAAGAGACCTGATTAACTTTTTATCATTGATATAATTTAGATACTGTACCAGGAGCAGCTGATCTTTTAATTAGTCCCTAGTCATTATTATTAGTCCCGAGCCATAATTATTTGTCCCTAGCTATTATTATCAGGGGACAGTCTGTGTCTAGCCCCACAGACTAGATGGTCAAAGAGTGTGGGGCCCCCAGTCTGGTCTTGATCATTAAATGGAACTTAAAGATCAATCCAATACTTAATTAGAATGAAACATTGTTGAAAACTTGTCAAGGTATAAACTGGAAACTCAATACTTGTTTACTTTTGTAGGATCAGAAGAGATAGCTACTGTAATTAAAGATGGCAAGTGATAGTTACAGTTCAGATGATGAGACTCTACTGTCCCAAGCTTTACCAACAACAAAAGTTCCAAACAACTTTGATCCCTCAGTGCCACCAGCCTCTGCTGAGGAATATCTTCAACATGTGGTGTAAGTAACTATCTATCTTTTACTTTTTGCTCACAATAAACCATGGATGGCATCACTTCATTAAAATGACTTACTTTGTATTCAAGTCATTTGTAAATTAGAAAAAAAATATCATGATTGAAATAACAGCTTTGATGCCTTACTGTGAAATCTGAAATTATCCTTATTGTAGTGAATGGTGGAAGTTATATAATAAGGTGTACCATAATATGTGAGAACAATGTGACACCTTTTAACGAAGGGCAATATAGTGATGTAGTGTCCAGTGGTATTGACTTCAAATGTCTAATCTTTGTTAAAAAATTCGGCAATATCCTTCACTTGTGCAAGTACAGTACAAAATCAAATCTAATACAGTAGTAAAATTGACAAAGTTGAGTGTTTGGGACATAAGAGATTGTATTTTATACTATATTACTGACGTTGGAAATTATATCACTTAAGACTAAGGCTGCCGTTATTATCCATCTCAGAATGAAGGTTAGATGTCTGTCATGGATGAAGTTATCAAGATGGAGGTTACCAGACTAAGGCAGGGTGTATGTACTCTACCTCTATAACAAATGATTTATCTTAACAGTTTAAATTAGATGTACAGTACTGTACTGTATGTCCTTGATGAAGGCCCTTGCTACATTTATTGCTACCTATAACTAAACCCTTACTAGTTTAAACATCTTACTGCTTGACCTCTGATAGTCACTTTTTGGAACACTTTGGCAGGAATATTGTCAAAAATTAGGTCCAGCTTTGAAAACAATAGTACAGTATGTGTTATCAACACAAAAGAAATGGTCTGTATAGAGGATATGAACAAATCCTGGATGTAAACAACTGGCTAATTCATGTACCTGGGAAACATATTCCTCAACCACCATCAATCAGAGTATCTGAGGGTTGGCGACCACAGTCCTCCACTCTTAATGTTCTCGGGCTGTTTTTACCAATCTTCTAAGGTTTTGTGTCTCTCTGGGGACTCAGTTTATAATATCATTCATCCATCCCCATCTCTGCCTTCCCCTGGCCCTCTTAACCTCAACTTTGTCCATTAATATTTCTGTTATTATCCCTCATCCTAAATTATATGACTGTCAGTGTAGTTTATTCTTAACATTCACTTATAACACCACATTTCAAAGGCCTCCACAACCTCTTTTCGGTGTCTGCTGAAAGTGTCCACGCTTCTGACCCATACATCAGTCTTGGCCACATAAAGCCTTTCAGTTGTCCCTTTTCTCAAATTGAAGTTAGTTTTCCTTTTCATCGGGTCTTTTATATTATTAAATGCTGTTTTTACTTGCCCTATTCTTGTTTTGAATTCATTTGTGCATCTACCATCACAATTAATGTTACTTCCCAAATACAATTTTTTTTCTATTGTTGCCAGTAAAGATTTCTTAAAATTCTAATATCTTCTTCATACTACTGTAGATCGTATATAATGCAAGAGTCAAGAAGAGTCACCCCTACAAGATTCAGTGGCCTTTTTATTACATACTGTAACCAGAAAATGATAAGAAGACAAATAGGGCCACATAAGGTATAATTTTAATTCCATCGCAAATTACTGTAAAGGAACATTTGTCAGTACAGTATATTACAAATTATACGTGACCATTAGTAACAGGCTGCATATTTACAGCTTCAAATGGGGCATTATAGTAAGGTAAAACAATTAATTTGTGGACATTACTTTCTCACCAACATAACATTTGGGAGCAGCAGCAAAAAAAGGCTAACCAATCTCTAGGACTCCTATACAAGTACAGGGTGTCCATAAAGTCCCATTCTGATTTCAAGCATTTATTACGACTTGCATGTGCAAACAGCATAAGATATTGAAATGCAAATTTTTGCATTTGAAAGAGTAACTATTCAAGTTTTGTTTTACACTTAAGCAAATACAAAAAATGCATTTCAATATCTTATGTAGTTTACACATGCAAGTCATAATAAATGCTTAAAATCAGAATGGGACTTTATGGATACCCTGTATTTTGCCTTTGAGTCTGAATATTGGAAAATTACCTCGGCTCTAAAAAAATGTTGGTACACCCTCGCCAAAACTTGTGTATGCAGATGACCTTTTAAAAAAGATGTGACACACACACACACACACACACACACACTCTTTCTCAACTTGTGTATACCGTACAAGCATGAAAACCACATCACAAAATCAAAATAACATCGTATCTCCTTTTTTTATCTTTGCAGACGTAGTACAGTACAGGTTGTACCTCTGTAGTCCGGCATTCTGTGGTACGGAAACTCCCGTGGTCCGGAACGATTTTAGTTTGTCCAATAGGTAGATAGGCAGCTTTTTTTTTTTTTTTTTTTATCTGAATTATTATTATTATTACAGGAGTATTAAATTTTTGCCCCTCAGGCCCCAATGGGTCGGTGACCTATGCCCGGGTGGGCTAATCCCCGTAAAAAAAACAACAACAAAGCCGCGGGAAATTAAGGTTTGTTTACATCCGGCAGTTCGGCTGCTCTCTCTCTCTCTCTGCTTGTCTATACAGAGTACAACATTTAACCCTTCAATATATATGAGCAGTAAATAAGTGTTGCTTTCATATTCTTATGTAGAGTAATGACGATATGTTTTCATATGTGCACACTTACATATGCGCACTCACTTTTTTTTTACCATTAATGGTTAGCTACTTATATTGTTCCATTTATTAACATTAAATAACATTACAGGTACTTCAAACAATCATATTAATTTTTTTTACATTAATTTTACTACAGCTACAATCAGGGTCTTATTTTCTTCAGCTTTATATGTAGAACCAATCAGTCACTGGTTTTGTAAGCTTTAACATAAACAATGCCGGCAGCCGTCACGTCTCCTCATTATTAATAAATTGTATTGTTAATTTTGCACACACAAACATTAATTCAATAAAAACAAATTCAGAAACATTAATTAAAATATATATGAACAGTAAATTAGTGTTGCTTTCATATTCTTATGTAAAGTAATGACGATATGTTTTCACGTGTGCGCATGCGCACTTACATATGCGATCTCTCTTTTTTCTTTACCATTATCGTTAGCTACTTCTATTGTTCCATTTATTAACATTGAATAACATTACTTAAAACAACCATATTAATTTTACTACACCTACAACCAAGGTCTTATTTTCTTCAGTTTTATATGTAGAACCAGTCAGTCACTGGTTTTGTAATCAACAAAAACAATGCTGTGTCATTTCCTCGTGTGTTTTAATATTCTAAGTATTATTAATGAATTGTATTGGTCATTTTGCACACATAAACATTAATTCAATAAAAAAGACATTCAGTAATAAACAATAATGAATCTTTTGTACATAAGAGAAATGACGCTGTTTACATGATTATGCACGTTGTCTGCACGTTGGCGGGCCGTTCAAACCCGTTGAAATTCAAGTTTCCGCCATCAAAATTTTTATTTATTTTTTTTGTGAGTTCCAATAAAATACGTTGAATTAAAAACTCGCGAAATTTGAGAAGCTACTATACGACATTTAGCCCTTCAATATGTCTTCAAAGAGACCATGATGCAGAGAAAGTGGTGCTAGTGCTTCCAAGCATACCGGTAAGCACAAGTCACTATCTATCCAGGAAAAGGGTGAATTTCCATGGTCCGGCACCGGTCAGGTCCCGAGGTTGCCGGACTAGAGAGGTACAACCTGTATCACTATTACTTTCTTAACTCTTAAATAGTTTATACGAGAACGTTCCTGTGACATTTAGCTTGAAAGGAGGCAGGAATGGACACCACTTGTTCACATCTATCTTGATGACTTCTCACTAAAAATAATAAATAATAAATAATAAAATAAATAAATATTGAAGTGATAACCGTGGTAACACTATGAGATGGACTTATTACTACCATGCTATTGTACTATTCCAGATGATATTAAATGTTACATAATACTTCCTTGAGATAAATGTATAGTATATATCAGGTGCCTCAAAGAGAGCTCAGGTTCTTAACTGGCTCAGCCATGTTAATATTGTTATTATTATCCACTCTGTATCTGTGTTTTTCTGGCTAAATAAACTGTTTCAATTCAATTCAATTCAACTGTTTTAGTTCACTCCTGGGGACAGATACAAGATGAGCTGGGCCATTGTTTTTTCTCTCATTTCTTTTTTTTTCTGCAGGAACATAAGATGATTGAACCATAAACTATGATCTGTTATCAACAGTTGGGAGGCCAGACAGTGCCAGGACGTTGTAACAGTTGATGTGGATAGGCAGAAACTCAAGAAGCCTGGGACACTTGTTAAGGTGAGTTTGTTGAGTATTATTGTTAGTGCTCATCACTCCTGTCGTGACTTAATCAGAGTACCATCCTCATATCTGAGGGTTGGCGACCACATTCCTCCACTCTAAATGTGTAACAGGAAGACAAAAGAAGTGTCTTCCTCTTAATATTTTGCTTCTCAGTAAAGTAGCAATGTTGGTTGGGAGGGGGGGGGGAGTCTAGACACTAAAGCCCCGTCTACACTATTGGTTCCCACCTGCGGTGTTCGAGCATGCTAACGGTGAGTACCCGGAAAGTGAATGCGTAGACAAGGGCATCCGAAGCACCATACTTGAACGAGGTACAGTAGTTCATGAGCGGGCGATATATTCGTGGGTGGGCACCTGACACCTACAGCTACAGCAGTGTTGCCAGACGGCCAGAAGAGTCTGTGTTTCACCAAACATTTTGGGTCTATGCCAGATGTTTCGAGTTATGGGTAATATATTGGTATATCACCAGAATGTTCAAACTTATCTAGAAAATGGCCTGAAAATCTCCCAGATTTACCCCATTATACCTGTACAGTATTACTAAGTCGTCTATCATGTCACAAGGTTCATAGGGTCGATATTATCCGGCAACACTGCACTCCTGTACATTACCATTCAGAGCCAAGGATGGATGTTGTCGCTGTCACTCCTGCCCCTACTCTTGCACCACAGGAATCACTTCATGAGGTTCCATTTGAATGGACAAACAACTTCACATTACATTTAATCGAGAAGTATAGAGATCATCCCTGTTTGTGACAGGTAAAATGTGAGGCCTACAAGAAGAGAAATAAGAAAACTATAGCATATAATGGCCGATACCTGTCTGTTAAAGCACCGAATCCTAAATGCACGCTTGACATGATAAAGAAAAAATAAACACCCTGTGTAGGCAGTACAAAAAGGAACTTATGATGATAGTCTCATCACAAGGGAGGCAGCCAGAACACATAATATCACTGCTTTGTGGCGACAATTGGGTCTAGGAGCCATTGCCTGTCCTACACTGGTAGCAGCCACCCACACACTGGATAGGAGAGTCAGTTTATGTGTGAACGGCCAAACTGCTGGTCAGCGGTCTATACCGTGCTTCGTCACCAAGCTTTGAAATGTATGAGCAGCGTGCTCGGACACCACAGGTGGAAACTGATAGTGTGGACAGGGTTTAAGAAGACGCTTTGTACCCCCTGTAGCTACATCACAAACATCATAAGAGATAAGTACAACAGGTGGGAGGGGGTGGGGGAAATTTATCACAGCAGAATAAAAACTTTTCCATAAGTTGTAAAGCTTAAGGTTGTGTGTAAAGTTAGGGCGGATTTAATTTTTCAGTTTGCGAGTGTTTCTGTGTGTTTACAACCATGTGATGCCAAAGCTATATCATCAGTCATAAGTATTAAAGTATTTCTTGATGTTGCAGAAGGAAGTTAAGGTAACGGCCCCACACGGTTATGCACCATCCCCAGAGACCCAACAGGAATTGCTGACATCATTTTCCAATCTTCGAACTCATATTGCAAATCTACGATCATCAAAACAGATACCTCCATCTCCTGTCCGTTTTGTAAGATACTCAGAGTATTTATGTATGACCTTATTTAGAGGATCCTATGTGTAGCTTATTGAATGGGTCTTATTCTGCCATCTTCATTTCTTCCTTTTTATGCAACCTGTAGTATTGTACTTCTGTTTATTTACCTATTTATTTGACCTTTTCAATTATGGAACAATGTATTGAGTATTTTCTTGTTTATTTCTTATTGTTGTTTGCAATTGTAAACCAAACTACAGTTTTTAACAAGCATAAAACAAGTTGGATCATAGTGGGATCAACATGAAAAAAGCTCCCCATTTTGGATGAAATAAACAGGTGATTGATGCTACAAACTATACTGGCCCAACCTCCCCAAATTCGCGGATTTTTGTTTTGCGGTTCTCTATTATTCGCAGATGACACTCTGGATGTACACCCACTAAAAATTTATTTGTCACCCTTACGGCGTGATACAATATGACACGGGTGCCCAATAATTTTTTAGTGGGTGTACCCAAGAATGTCTGCGGGTAGTTTTATAGTTGCCAGCATTTTCGTAGCTGGGACAGGGAGCCATTTGTTCTAAAGACAGTAACACACACACACACACACACACACACACACACACACACACACACACACACACACACACACACACACATACAAATAAATAATAATGGGAATATTCTCTCACAAATAATGAGAAAAAAATTTATTAAATATGTGACAGTCTACCCTCAACTCCGTGCTTTATTAATAAAGTAATAAAGCACGGAGTTGAGGGTAGACTCACATTTTTAATAATTTGATTCTGATTATTTGTGAGAGAATTTTCCCATTATTATTTATTTGTATGTGTGTGTCTACACACATACAAAACACACAATACAGTTAATGAATTTATTTAGCTACATGTTCTTATTTTTACTGAAATAACAGAAAAAAATTTAAAGAATATACAGGAGCTATGCTATATATTTTCCTATTGGTTTGTTTAATATATTAATGATGCATAAAATTGTCATTGCTTTTACCTTCTGTAAATACATCTTCACCAAATAATTGTTTATGAAAAATTGGTACAGTATTTAATTTCCATCTTTGTCAAACAGCCAAGTCTAAAAAATCGTGAAGAATGGTGTAAACTGTGCTTTGGCAACAGCTTCCAGTTGGCCCTATTGAAGCAGGCCAACAGTGATGCTGCCCAGCCTCCCCTGGTGGAGGGTCAGCAGCCACTTTTGAGCATTGTTCTAAATATTAAACAGGTTAGTTATCTTTAATTCTCTTTTACAGTAATTCATTTGTGACCATCTTTCATTTACTGCTTCTCTTCTTATACTTTCTTATATTAATTCTTGAACTAGTCATCAGTGTAGCAGAAGTACTTACAACCTTCAGTAAACTTCTGTGTACCACATTTGAGGTCAGTGCTTCCCATAGGACTCTCATATTTTTCTTATCATAATAATTATTGTTTTCCCCGCTGAAACAGAGAGGACTTCGCAATCTGCTGGAGTGGCACGCCCAGTGGTTGGAGGTATTGGGGTTCTCGGAGGCCCAGGGATGCTGGTTTTATGCTCTTCTTGCCTGTCTAGAGAAGCCTCTCACACCAGAAAGCTGTTCCCAAATCCGACACATTGCCAGGATATGTGCAAAGCTCCGATCATCTTTAGTAAGTACAGTATGTGTGTTTTATGTACAGTATATACCAGTGGAGCATATCAATAATCCAAACCAAATTCTCTTTCGTGTTTACACCAAAGACGATGGTTTATGTCCTGTACTGAATGATGTACAGTCCCCTTAAAAAAGATTGTTAGCTATGGGATCATGTGATTTGAGGCGTTCTGACCAGTGTTACTCAACCTGTTTATGAACGGTTGGTAGTTCTACATCTGCCACCTTTGAGCATGAATGATTATATACATTTTCTAATGATATATTAATATAGCTTAATGGATTTCTTGTTACAGGTTGGGTTTCCCTTATCCGAAATGCTCTGAAATCCTAAAGTCTATTTCATTATATTTATGGTAGATAATAAACTGAATATGACATACATCATAATATTTACTTGGGTAAGTATATATGTGTAATGAATAAAGGTAAGACACGGGCTGCTGAGCACCTCATCCCAACAATTAGGAATACATCAGCTGTAACTGTTGAGGAGGGGGCGGGGCATCTCTTTTCAGCTGGGAAAAAACGCACTATAGTTCTTGAGACAACCAACGGATCCAGTTATCCATTTTGGGTTGTACTGTAGTTATAGAATAAGAAATTTAAATAGAAGACAAATGGAATGTTAAAAACTGAAGGTAGGAATGTGTGAATGATATGCAGTAGTCATATAGAAAGTGTGGATGAGAGCAAAGTGTTAATGTACCCGAGTGAGGTAAAAGACAGGAGAAGACTGGTAACAAAGTATAAGGAGGAAGTGATAGAATATTTGGATGAGGAACTTATCAAGAAATATACAGTATAGGTGTGGTAAAAGAGCAGGAATTAATGGAAATAAATTCTTCACTTGTGTCCATGATGGGTTGATGGACATGATGTAAACAAAATAATGAGGAATAATTATCTTGTTTTTCTTATATCTTTGTGACAGGAATCTTCAGATCATCCACATTTGCCACACCTCAACGTGATCATCTGTATCGTGGCCAGATACTTCAACCAGGAGGATCTTGCCGATGGATAACTATTAGAAGATGATACTCGTCTGTTTTTGTTCTGTACAGTACTACATGACACTATCTTTACATCTTAAATACTGTATTAGGCAAAATTTGGGTTGACCCATCCCATAGAATATTAGGTCATTGGTCAATAATTAGTCTTGGTAAGTAATCAGTGTTTAGAGATGAAAAAGACAGGTTTATAAGTTATGACTGATCCTTCATTGCAGAACAGAACATTTCAACCATTAATGCCTGTAGCTCCCAGCCTTGATCACTGGACCATTAACCTCTTCACTACTGGGCACCACATTTATTCAGCAGTGAGAGGCCCTGTACACAAGGGGTTATAACATAAATGACTTGATTTAATCCATTAACATCATTTAAAAATTTTTTTTATCAAATAAAGTATTTACATTTCAAATTAAAAAATCAAAGCACAATTATTTCAGTTGCCATGCATCATGTCACGTTGGCCAAGAGAGTATTGATGTGGCAACATTTATAGACAAAAACATGAAACTAAAACAAAACAAAATTTGATGCTCCAGACACCTGCTGGTTCATGATTTAGCTTTAAGAAAACATGCAGTACAGTACATTACATTACAGTACAAGACATTTATAAATACTGTATTTCCTTAAAGTTTGTGGGGTTAGGTAAAATGGGCCCCGTGAGAAAGCAAAATTCGTGAGTTTTTCTTCCCGGTTCTCATAGTGTGCAAAATACAGTACATATAGTATAAATAGCTACTGCACAAGTATAGCAACCTTATGTACACATATCCTTTAAACTACAGTACGGGGGTTTAAACAGTGCAGCCGTCACCTCTCCACGGTTTACACTATGGGTTGAATGGGGTGCAAGGGAGATTGTGTACTGCGTCTGACAGCTTCTACTATACTGGCTGTGAGGGTCTCTACTGTCCCCTGCGCCTGCCTTAGGGAGGGAGAGAGTAATGCATGGTGCAATTGTTATATGTAAGGAAATTATAAAAGTTGTGTAAAAATCATTTTATTACTCTAATGTGACTTAGAAATAAAGAAAATATAATATATGCGGAAAAGATTCCTTAATATGTGCTCCTCAACACCTGGTGTTTATCTCGCCTCCAGTGTGTGTCCCCTCCACAGGGATGTTATCAGTTGAAAAACATTTAGGGGAGGGGGGATGACCATGACGCGAGAAAAATGTTTGACAACAAATAACGACAATTGACCGTCTTGGGTGGAGGGGTCTGCCGGGTGAGAACAATGAGCCAGTATATTGAGTATAGTGGCCACACTACACATGCTCAGGCATTACATCATATACTCTGTTTCTCATTGGCTGAGAATTGTTTGTCTTGCATTCCATTCTTCCATTCTTTAGCATTTCATTGACCAAAGATCAATGATGTCATACAACTCCATTATTAGAAGCATTATAATATGTCTCTCCACCCTGTACACTTGAGTGGTGGCAGGGGATGGGCTAAGCATTTTTCAATATAATTAAGTTTCTATAATAATTTTACACTGATAATCACAATTTATTCTATAACCCATGCCATATTTCATAGTTGTATAGGCCTCAGTAGGGCATGTGTGTGTGTGTGTGTGTGTCCCCCAGGATGTCAGGGCTGTAGGGCATATGTGTATGTGTCCCCCAGGAGGGGGACTATGATGTGTTGGAACATAAAACTCTCCAGCAGTAGGTATAGAAGCATGTTAAAGCAGAAGAGGTTGTAGCAGGAAGAAAATAAGAGGAAATTTTTGTTCAAGAAACAGTTAGAATCAAAGAAAACAGATTGAGGAAATGGCTGAAAAATCAAGGAAGAGCAGAGAGGCCTTCCAGCAACAAAAACAGAAGCATTTTCTCTCCCTGAAAAACTAACTGATGGGAAAGAAAACTAAATGTTTTGTTTGTATATATCATGGAAAGTGCATATTTTTCTTATTTTAGTACTACATACCAGTATGTTATTGAAACTCCAGTTGCTGGTGCATTAGAGATAAATCCCTTTGGTAAGTATTAAATTTTGAATTCTCACACAATACAGTGCAAAAACAGCTTACCTTTTAGTTTATCTTCTCTCATTAAGGTGCACAATTAAAAATATTAAACAACTTCAACTTTAGTAACAACTAAAATTTGTAAAGGAATTATTAAGACTATGCATGAAAAATATTGTTACGATAAACATACGTGTTTGGTTTTGGGTACTGTGTATTTTAACTATTAGGCACTTACTAAACGAGTAACAATGTGAGAAATTAAGTTAAATAGGGTAAAAACTCTCCGGGTAGATATTTCCCCGGACCCATCAGTTAAATTAATTTTTTTTCCCACGACCCAATCACATCCCTGTGTCTTCAACATCACGTACACACACCCCAACATTTATTATTATATATTCTTGTATGAGAATTTATAATTTTTGTATAAAATAATCTCGTATAAAATATTAATACGGTACAGTACTAATACAGTATAGAAAAAATACAATATATAATCCGTAATTTGAATAAAAATTAAATGACGAGCTGAATAACAAGGTAAAAATATGTATTTTACTGTACTGTATATGAAGGGTACTGGTATTAATAAGCTCATATTATTACTATATCTCTTAATAAACATTTTAAAGTTAAACAATTGATTTATTAACACCAAACTTCTATATAAATGATGTGTGTATATGTGATGTCACATTGGGGAAGGGAGGGAGTTCCTCAGTAATCAGGGCTCAAGCCACAGTGCCACACACACACACACACACACACACACTCACACACACACACACACACACACACTCCCATGTTCTTTATTTTTTCTTATTTTATAGTTTTTTATTACTGTATACAGTATTATCTTTATTTCTAATTCACAAAAGAGTATTTCAGTGATTTTTCTACAACTACTATAGCATTAATGCTCCAGAAATGTGGAAGCAGTGAGAAGTTTGTCAAAGTGGGCATCTCTCCCCCTGCCTCATGATCCCCTGGCAACTCTCTTCCTGCCAACTCTTCCCCTGCTTCATGACCCCCTGCCTCATGGCCCCCTGCCTCATGACCCCCTGCTTCATGACCCCTTGTCTCATGACCCCTTGCTTCATGACCCCTTGCCAACTCTCCCCCTGCTTCATGACCCTCTGACAACTCTCCCCCTGCCTCATGACCCTCTGCCAACTCTCCCCCTGCCTCATGACCCTCAGGGGGCACCACCACCCTAGGCACGGCACATGGGAGCGCCACCGTCCCTGGGAAGGTCCCTGGTATCGCTGCTGTCCCGCGGAGAGCCCCTGGGGGCGCTGCTGTCCATGGGAGAGCCTCTAGGGACACCAGCGCCCATGGTATGTCCCCTGGGGCGTCACCGCCCCTGAGAGGGTCCCAGGGAGTGCTGCTGGCCCTGAAAGGAACCCTAGGGGCACCGCCGTCCCTCGGAGAGCCCCTGGAGGCCCCACTGCCCCTGAAATGGACACTAAGGGCGCCACCGTCTCTGCACGACCCCTGGGAGCTCCTTCGTCCCTGGGCGCTGCTGTCCCTAGGAGGGCCCCATGGGGGCGCCACCGCCCCTGGCATGGCCCCTGGGGACGCCACCGCTTCTGGGGGCTACGCTGTCTCCGGGAGAGCCCATAGAAGCGACACCGATACTGAGAGGGCCCTTGAGGGCGCCAACGCCCCTTACAGGGCCCCTGGGAAGGCCCCTGCGGGCGCCACCACCCCTGAGAAGGCCCCTGGGGGCGTCACCGTCCCTCGAAGGGCCCGTGGGGGTGCCACTGTCCCTGGGAGGGTCCCAAGGGCACCACTGCACCTTGGCGGTCATCTGGGGGCACCACCGCCATTAGGAGGGCCTCTGGAAGCTCCACCGCCCCTGGGAAGGCCCCTGGGAGTGCTGACACCCTTGGGAGGGCCCCTGGGGGCGCCGCACTTGGTGGGACAAATGGCAAGACCCCAGGCGGGGGGGACTGTCCCTGTAGGGCCCCTGGGGGCAGTTGTTTTTGCATTATTCAGAACAATGGGATATATGACGCTAAATAAATACACTGCCCGTCACATTTCCAGGATCATAGCACCATGAACATACAGGAGAATAAATATCCAACAGGAAAACATTGAAGGACATATGCAATATGTACTACACCACGACCACGTAAGCTTTCCACACGAGAATCCATAGAGGCGATACCGCCCCTGAGAGGGCCCCTGGGGGGGCTGTTGCCCCTAGCAGTGCCTCTGGGGGCCCCGCTGTCCCTGTGAGGGTCCCTAGGGTGCCACTGCCTTTAGGGGGGAGCAACATCTTGTAAGGCAAATTGCCGGGTCCCAGGGGGCACTATCCCTGTAATGCACCTGGGGACAGTTGTCTTTGCACTATTTAGAACAATGGGAGATATGACGCTAAATAAATACACTGCCCATCACATTTCCAGTATCATAGCACCATGAACAATGTAAAGGAGAATAAATATCGAACAGGAAAACATAAGTTGGGGTGTTGTGCTGACTGACTGCTCTGTTCTCCTATTAGCTGTTATTTGGTGGATTTACATTTTAGTCCACCAATCACAGTTAAGAAAGGGATTGCTGGACGTATGCAAT